>NC_139971.1:26862987-27232987 GCF_963993115.1 Abramis brama
TGTCCCATTCATTTTTGGGAATCAGATCAAAATGCCAGAAGAACTGATTTAAAATTCTAACTCAATGATTTCATTAAAAATATTTATTTTTCATTTTTCATGAATCAAAAATAATGTATGTATGTATGTATATGTAATAACTAACCGATGAATTTCCATAATTTTGACATGACTTGGATCATTCGAAGTGGGTATTTTATAAAAATCACAGAGAGCAACTTTTTTTATAGATATTTTAGAATTAAGCATAACAACAAATTTCAACATAACTACAGAAATTTTCATGACTACATCATGCCTTTTTTTGATATTAAGATTTTAACAATGTCTATGATTTTTCCAGGCTAGGAAATCACACGTGAAATGATACACACACATAATAGTTGTGCTCATTTAGTGAAAAAAAGTGTGTAAAGTGTGCCTTGATTACTTTACACTAAATGTGCTTTAGTTTTTACATTAAACATTTTGAATCTTCTTGACTTTAGTAGCTTTTAAGTTGCCATTTCAGAGCATATATATATACACACATATATATATATATATACATACAGATTTTTTGTATGAACAGATTTTCAGAACAGAAAAAAACTGATTTTTCTAGTTATAACGCCCAACCCTAAACTGTACAAACTTTAAAGCCAAACTTATGCTGCATATGCGACAGAGGCAGTCTGTGATGTGCTTTTATTCATACACATCTCATCAGCCAGCTCAAATATGAAATCACTGAGTCAAAACTGAAAGAATGATGGTCTTCTTCTTACGGTTGCTTACTAGGACTCAACCTCAACTTTCACACTCTGTCAGTCAAGTTCAGATACGATTGGATCGGCGTATGGCAGCAAGACTCGTCCTCTTTTAGATGCAGGGCATGGGAGTATGTGTGTAAGGATGCGTGTAGGAGTATAGACTGTAGCCAGAGTAGATGCCATTTTATATAAATATAAAATATAAATTTGTTTTTTAAAAACGTGGCTTTGGATCAATATATCATACAGCGTTGTGCTTTGGTCTTGATCATAGCTGGCGAAACATTGTAAAAACATCTTTAAACAAATTGTCCACATGATTAAATACACTGCCTGGCCAACGAAACAAAAAAAAGTTGCTATTTGGATTTAAATAGGCAAATGCTTAAGTGTCCAGTTGTACAGTTCTTCTAACCCTAATTGATGGAGTGTGTTGCTTTTCATTTTTTTAAACAACCATGTAGGAAGAAACTGGATGACAATGTCAAGATTCATCAGGCTCAAATTGTGAAAGAATGGTTGGGACTGAAAGCCTTTGGGATGTGCTGGAGTAGACTTTACAGTGTGCTTGACTCAATTCAAGATCTTGACCGAAAATTGATGCACCTCTTGATGGAGATAAATGTTGTGATGTTGTTTCCACAGTCTTTTCATGCATTAAAGGTTTGGACTCAAAGGTGTCAGTTCATGTGTGAAAATGATTCTTTATTCTCCCTCCTAACCATTCTTTCACAATTTGAGCCTGATGAATCTAGACATAGTCATCCAGTGTCTTCCTACATGGTTGTTTAAGAAATGAAAGCAACACACTCCATCAATTAGGGTTAGAAGAACTGTTGCCATACATATAACATGCTAGAAACATAATAATCACAGCAACAATGATCCAATCATAGACTCTTAAGCATTTGGCTATTTAAATCCAAACAGCGACCTTTTTTTTTTTTTTTTGGCCGGGCAGTGTACATACACACATATATACAATAAGCCATGAAAAACAAGTCAGTCTGGTACTCGCGAGCTGTTTGAGAGGCGGCTTTATGAGAGCGCCATTTATATAGATAAGTGGTGTATGTACTTTTGGTGTGAGCGCAAAACACCATGGGAATGACTAAACTTATGCGTAATACAAGCACCAGAGCCAATGAGTAAGTGAGGCGAGGCGGGTGTGTGTCAATTCGCCATCGGAGAGAAGAGAGAGTGAGAACGCACAGCTGGTATAGGTGTATCGATAAAGCAGAAAAGGAGCATTGGAACTGTTTCAGATATTTCAGTATTGATACATACAGAAATATCGATATTTTTGACAACACTAAATTTTGGTGAAAGATTACAAAGAAACATTAATTTATTTGAAATAATGTGCACTGATGGAATGTGAATAGATTAGAAGAAGTAAATGTTCATGCAAATTGCATTAACAGAGTATATTAAGCAAACTTGGCCTATTTTAATTGCGTCTTTAAGTTAAAGATACCTTTAAATATGCAGTCTACTCTGACTAGGGTCTATGAGAGTTGGAATGTGTCCGTGTATGTAAGCGAGTTTGCGTGTGCTCCTACTTGTTTTAACTGATCCGCGTCTTATGGTGTGAGCTTTCAGTCTAAGCTGCTCTATCCAGGAGCTGCATCTGTCTGCAAAGGAACTGTAATCAACTGAGGGGGCTGGACAAACACACACACACACACACACACACACACACACACACACACACACACACACACACACAGACAGACAGACGAACATTCAGACACAAACACAGATAGACACACACACAAATATGTGCACATGCGGTCACAAACCCCACAGACACATACATACAACGACACAACAAAGGGACAAAGAGAAGAGGAAACAAGACACAGAAAGAAAGAAAGAAAAAAAAGAAAAAGGGGTAAAATGGATGATGCTGGGGTGTGTGCTGCAGCACTTCAAACTGTCAGACACAAAAGGAGCAGAAATGAAAAGAAAAAAACACCCTGCTGCCTCCAGAACTCTCAGCAACGAATCAGGTACTGACCTTTGGCCGACGGATGGCTGCCAACCTCTGATAGACCTGTGACACAAAGGAAACCAATGCAATGAAAGCACTGAACACATTAGTAGTATTTAAACACCAGGGCTCAATACTATAAACAATAATAATTTTTTACAATAATTCATCAAAGAGCTACTTTGACAAGGGCCAAATTGTTCTGGCAAGGTGACTGGGTCAGAGTATCTCTGAAATGGCAAGGCTCGTGTGTCGCTCCCGGTCAGCAGTGGTGAGAATTTACCAACAGTGGTGCGAGGAGAGGGACAAACCACAAACAGGGTGTTGGGCGCCCAAGGCTCATTGATGCATGAGGGCAACGAATCGGCTATCCCGTCTGATCAGAGCCAACAGAAGGTCTTACTGTGGCACAAGTCACTCAAAATTTGAATGATGGTTATGGGAGGAATGTGTCACAACACACAGTGCATCGCACTCTGCTGCGTATGGGGCCGTGAAGCCGTAGACCAATCAGAGTGCCTATGATGACCCGTCCACCGTCGAAAGCACCTACAATGGGCATGCAAGCGCCGGAACAGCGGAAGATTGAAGGTCACTCTTAAAGGCCGTGTTGCAGGGTAAATTTTTCAACGAATTTGTGCAATTTGCTTGTTGGTAATAAACATTTAAACTGTTATCCATTGTATTTTATGTTGTTGGGTATCACAAAACGGAATATAATACGAAAAAGTAGGTACCATCTTACAGCGGTTTGCAACGATTCTCCTTTCCCCCACAATGCATTGCATTACGTCACCTTGGGGAGAGAATTTACCAAAGCCCGCATTGAGAGCATTGAGAGTGACTACAGACGAGTGGTAGACGAGAGTATTCAGATAGTGCAGATTATAGATAAATAGATAAATACATAGATATAGATAGATAGACTAGATATATAGATAGACAGACAGATAGATAGATATAGATAGATAGGCTAGAATAGAGAGAGATAGGCAGACAGCCAGATAGCATAACGTTAGCATAGATAGCTAGCAGCTAGATAGATAAATAGATAGAAATATATAGTAGGTAGATTGACATCTGGTCGCGGGGTGAGCTCCTCGACCAGCGACCAAAACGCACTCACTTCCCTACAGCACAAGCTTTCCAACGCAGTTTCCATGGGACGGCACCACCCACACAAGCACCTGCCAAACACAGCGACAGACACGCGGCGGCTACGTTTGCAACAACATTTTCACCGGAGGAAGAGATAAACGCTTAGAAACGCCCATATAGCTAGCATGATGCCTTCTATTTCTAGATGACAAAGACAAAGTTTACCAGTACTACGACACTATGACAAAAGTTAGCGGTTATCTGAACTAACGTCATGATCACTGCCACTAGATATAAAGAAAACGTTGATTTTTCACTCGGTGCTATTCAATGACAGTAAAAAAAAATTAAAAATACGTGTCGTTATTGTGCACTGCTGCTCGTAGACTAGCTCCAGTGCTCATTGCTGCGTTGCTAAATGATAGCAACTCACCAGGACACTTCACCAACTCTCCACTCATTCTCCATAGTTCTAATACAGGCTGAGGCTACCTTTCCTCCACTTCTCCCCAACGTGACGTCATCACTGAATTGCGTTAAAAAAAAAACGTTAATACCAAAAACGTAAAAAACTGGTCTTTAAGACCATTTTTGAGACATTTTAAAAATGATATACATATCTTGAGTGATTTATGTACCCATTAATCGACAGTGGTGGTTAACCTGCAACATGGGCTTTAAAGTGACAGCAGCCTAATACACCTGATTTGACCTGTGTGTCTAATCAATCAAAAGAGAAAATAACTTACTGATCTTGACTGAACAACTTTTTGTAGATTTAATAAGAATGAATTAATATTTAATTCATACAATGAGGACTATATGAAGTATTTTATTTTTACATTTGATTATTCCATTTCTGTTCTATTTCTAACTACATGTGAAATAAATTGCACTTTAATTGTTATCGTGAAATAAAATTTCTCATAGCATGAAACATTTTTTGGTCATATCGCCCACCCCTAAATGGAAGGCTGGATGGATGGATTATGGCAAACATTTAAAGAGCTATAATTAACTGAATGGGGCATCTGGTGAAGTTTGGATTCACCAGGGTTTACCTTTGGGGGAGCTAAGAGGGTTGGAAGACAACATTTCAGCATTGAGCTCCAGGTTGAACTGAAGCTGCTCGTCATTTTCTGCAAAAGACAATCAACAGGAGACCATGCAGATCAGCTTTTCAGAGAGGTATTTCCTACATGAAGGTACATAGACCGCATGCTCACCCTTTTTTAGCGACTTATCCCCACTTTGTTTGCCATTTTCCAGAGTCAGCTCTTTGTCAAAGCTCATTGCCACAGCTGTCACCGCCACCTGTAAATTAAACAACACTGACAGATGATGCGGGACAGAGGTAAAAGGGTAAGAATGAAACCCAAGAGGATAAACAGATCTTGAGGGATCCATTATTACTTGCTTTATGTTTCACAACAGTAACAAGACTGCAAACTGAAAGTTGAATGTTTATTTGACAAAAAAGTAAGGTCAGGTGTGCTCTCACCTGGATGAGCTCATCTTCAGGTATGGCCACGGTGAAGTTCAGGTGACAAAGACAGCAGGGGACCAATGACCGCAGTTTAAAGTACAAACTCTACAGAGCACACATATATTCCAGTAAGAGCAGTGATATCCAAGCACGTATAAATCATTTAACTTGGTTTAGCTGGTCTACATTAGACCATGACAGAAATAAGATATAGGAAATATAGGGGGAAAAAAATTATTCACCTTAAGCAGGTTCTCACAGAGGTCACTGAAAACCTTATTCAGTCCCTGATTGGTCAAGTTGACGTTGTTAAGGCGAAAGACCCTCACAGAGGTAAACATCTGAAAGCACACAAAAATCTATGTTTGATTCTACACCAAACATTGAAAACCTCCTCATGTCAACTCACTCTGAAGAAACAACCTCAAATGTGCATTACTGAGTGCACATATCTCAAACTAGTTTCATTTTTTAATTGTCTGCAAATATTAGGGCAACAGTATGGTCTTCATGGACCTTTTTCACATTTCACAAGCAGAAGTTGTCATAGCTGAGTAAACTTCTATAGTGGTGAACGGGTGTGAACTATGACCAACACAATTTTTACTTTCCAATTTGCTCCAACAACAAAAGCAAAAAAAAATCATGATAGCGTTTCTATGAATTTCCCAATTTTTTTGAGAGATCGACCGTGTTGGTCAGAAGTGAGGAAAATGTAAATTTTTCCATCACTTCCTCATCGTTGTATTAGAAAGTAGTGTTATAAATGTACATAAATGAAAACATTTTTTTTAAATACAATTATTTGCAAGATTTATGATGTTAATAACTGTGAAAATGCATCATCACACTCTGTGAAAAGGTTCCATTGTAAATATTTCTCCAAAAATCCTTTGTAATCTGTGTTGCGGTTTGAAATGGCTCTTGCACATCCTGTCTTTATTCAAATATTGTTGTTTTTTGTTAAGTCAAAAAGTTGCACGTCAACAAATTGTGAGTGTTGTAAAAACACACCAACATTCTATCTGCAATTTTCAGGAAATGGAAAGGTTCACTATAGGCTTGCTGCGACAGTCGGTGTTGCCGGTGTTCAGCTGCAACACTGGTTACATTACTTGCCCACCTCCGCACCGCCCCCACCGTCATTTAGATTTTTTATAGTAATAAAAGTAATTTAGTTCAGTTAGAGCTCACTCTTGACTGACAAGACGATGGCGAAAGATTTGGTTTCAAAGCGAAATGTAAAAGTGCCTATTTAAGCGAGTTTGTCATTGTACTGTTTTGTTGTAGCCTGGCAAGCCAGACCTACATCAAGATGTTAGGTCTGGCAACTCACCATAGACACGGCTCAATCCGAGGGGCGGGATAAACAGCTGTCTTTCAAATTCCCTCTGCACGCAATAGGACAGCGCTTCAACCAACAAGAGCGTTTTCCCAACAGCAGAGCTAACGTTAGTTGATAGATTCAACTTTTGAATCTGGCCGGCAAAACTACAAACACATCTTCCTTTTTTAAGAATGACTTAAGTGTCGTTCTTTGCTCTTTTCTCAAAGAAAAACTTAACTCTAAGTCCTCCAGAGTCGCGGCCAAAGCCGATTCGAAAGACTGTTCTCCAGCAGCATCAGCCATTCTTTGTTTTCAAGTAGCAGAGAACCGTCGCAACTCTGTCGTCATTATGTTAAGCCCGCCCCGCCTACTCTATACACGATATGATTGGTTGACCCAATTTAGGTTTTTACAGCTCCGTAAGTCAACGGAGAGTTGCTAGACTACCCTGGCTGCAAAATAAATTTTGCTGCCGCTAGGGTGCGTCTAGATTTCTAGGCTAGTTTTGTTGTGTTTTTCATTAAGAATAATAATGAACCCACCATTCAAGCAACTGTTGCCCCTGAATTGGTGCTAATTCAAAAGCGAAAGTAAAATGCACACGGGCATTCATAATGGTGCGTCTCCACTGGAGCGAAGCGAGTGTGTTCGCGCTCAACTTCCATAGAAATGAATTGAAAACGCTTGCTCTTCTCCGCACCTTTATGAATGCCCGTGCGGCCGTGCACATTTTACTTTCGCTTTTGAATTAGGGTACAAAAGAGGGAAAAACTCCAATGCCCCGCCCCCTGGTGATACCAGTATTACCGGTGTTGTCACACGTCGATTAACCAGTGGGAAAATTTCCTCACAGTCACATCCCTAGTTCACTATGGTGAACGATACCTGTATAGCTGAAGTCCAGTTCTGAATCCCAGGCATGATTTCAGTGTTGCAGCTGTAGAATCCTGAACAGAAGACAACGTACAAACACGCATCTGAATATACAGTCCATTAAAAACATAATAGAGTCCAACAATGGTCTAGCAGAGGTTTGTACCAGCTGGGGTGGGAGAATCAGTCAGAAGTGCATGAATATCTTCCACAGCATCTGTGTCATCAATCTAGAAGTGTATTAAAACATCAGACAGATCTTTCACTCCACAAAAATAAGTCCAGTATCTCCAAGTTTAAGTTCAACCTCTAGTACAAAGCCAGTTTACCTCCAACACAAAGGCATCCTTCTTCCCATGGGACAGGTCTATTTCTGACACCTCATCTGAGCTCTCTGAGTGAGAACGAAAGAGACGGGACCTCTGACGAGGCTCAGGAATAGGCGAACCAATGATCTCTTCGATAACTTCCTACGATGGGAAAAAAAGAAAGAAAATGTTTTGATTTTTATTTTTATTATGATTTAAATACTACCTCACAAAGTGCCTTGACGTGTATGTGTACTTACAGGAGGGTTGATTTCATACACTTCTTTATTTTTAGCGATGGTGTCATTGATTTTCTTCTGCATATTGGAGATGTGCTGTTCGTATGTCATATCACTGGGAGTTTTTCCCAATACCTGGATTCCTCCAGGACTGGGTAACGCTGTCAGATAGACTCCTGTTGCAGACTGGATACAACAAACAACAGATATTAACAGGACAACCGGTAATAATTAATTAAGTAAACGCACTGAGCATTATTGGTAATAGCACACTGACCGCCAGTCCTAGCAGCATGGTCTCTCCCACGCTGATTTGGATACGCAGACCAAACAAAGCGTTCATGCCCCGTAGCTTCAATTTGTTCATCAGCTGTGTGTGGAGCTCGTACTCGAGAAACGGCAGAAGATTGCTGATGGCCATGGCGTTCCCCTCGCCCTGGGCCTTCTTTTTAGTCCGACACAGCCTACAGTGGGGTGGAGATGCAAAGAATACCCAGATGACCTATCACATTTGCCAAAACACACAGTATACCACCAGAACATACTGGCTATGTTTACATGCACACTTTTTGTTTCAATCGGAATGAATTCAAATTGAACTGACGTGCGACTGTACGAATATACAGAGTTTCCCACTGTTTGTGCAAACTATTCTCTTACATTGCTTCTTTTCTTTGTTTTAAAGAGCAGTTAACTTAATATTTATCTATTTTAGGTCCTGATTAAGAGACGTCAAGCACATGAACCGTTGTGCCGTACTGTTTATATATAAAACAGTAAAAACGCCCCTTCCCGCAACCAAAATAAAGTGTCTGTGGATGAGACTATGAAGTGATGGGGATTAATGGAACATTGTTCTCCTCTACTTCACAGACGATTATTTTATTTTATTATTTACATTTTATTTAACAACAACTGCAGCTCGTTCCGCATGTCATAACGCCATTTCTACGTCATTGCATATGCGCAGTCCTTTCCAGTTTCGGTTTTCAATCCGATTAAGTGTTTATATGTTCTCTCGATCGGATAAGAAAAGGAATAAACCACCTATTTCAAACTGATCAAAATTTTATTCAGATTGAGCTCAATCGGATCGATTAAGGTGTTTAAAGGAAGGCTTTTCAGTCCGACTGAGCCATCAATCCGATTACTAATGAATTACTTGGTTGCATGTAAACGTAGCCAATGTATCCCACAATGCAATACATTTGACCTGAACTCTTCCCCCAAAATCTGAACTAATTGTTCACTTGGGACACATTAAAAAAGTAAAATGTCTTCTTTCTTTTTTTTGCAACATTGTAAATAAAATATAGCAAACTACTAAGGCTGCAAGATTTGGGGAAAAATCTAATAGTGATTTTTCCTATTAAATGTTTTATAATAAAAAAGCCCCAGGTTTGCTTTGCTTGTTTGCAGGGCTGCACAATTGGCCAAAAATGTAGTGATAACATCAATATGATATACTGTATAAGATAAAAAAATGTTTTATTATTATTATTAAATATTAAACAATATTAATATTGTAATATTTCACTAAAAAATAAATGAACTGTAAATCAACTGTTTAAGAAAATAATAATAATAATGACTTAAAGCCCCTTAAAGATTTTTTTCTTGACAAGTTAGTTTATAAATGCTTCTCATTATAAGTTTGTGAAAATGGTCGGCACATGTTGCACATAATAAGCGACACAAACTCAGAGCATAAGTTTGTGTGGAGGGTCATTTACTGCAAACCGAGCTGCTCATGCATGAACAGTGAAACACACAGCACATATATTTGTTCGATTACATAGCAGCCTTTGCAATTTGATGATCAACATATCAGATTTAGACATATCGTGATTTAGGTTTTAATTCAGTTCATTGTGCAGCCCTACACACTGCTATTTATTATTAATTGCTTCAGATACTACTTGCACTATACTGTGTTCCATTTGGACAGGATGTTATGTGCAGTTTCTACCTGGCCTGAATCAGGCAGCCCTTCCCGGTGATGTTGGCTTCAGTAGGCAGGTCGATCGTGGTAAAGAGGACATCGGGCACTTTGTAACGGCGACAGCAGCAGCAATAGGTGAGCTGAGCAGGAAATGGTATATTCAACTCATCGTACGGTATGTGACAGAACTCACAGCCAGGGGGCGCCACCTCCTCAAATCTTACAGAAATAAAAAATCCAATTAGTACATAAACCATAACACAAGGGCACACACAGACCCAACCAGCCATAAACAGAATAAAACTATCTTTACATAAGCGTACACATTTGTAAAGATTTTTTTTTTTTTTACATAAAACACGTACATATTCAGAGACAGCCAAGTTTTAGCCCCTTTGTTATGAAGTCCTTAAGACTTAATTTGGTTAGTAGCTGTAAAAACTGTCCCCAGCAAACATACACAGACACACACACCAATTTAATTAGTACTGTTTAGTATTGAGATTAAAGGAAAAGTTCACCCAAAATTAAATTTAAGTCTTGATTTACTTCGTGTTGTTCCAAACCTGTTTGACTTCTAAACTCAGTATGAAATCAAAACTGACAATGGGCAAAATTAAGTCGCACCTTAATTTTTTTTATATTTAAGTTCCGTGCCCACTTAAAGAGCTATTGAACCAAGGAGAAAATTTACCGATTAATTACTTTTTTGTTAAAGTCATGATGAAATGGAAGTAGCGACAGATCTGTGATATTGTGTATTTGAGTGTAACTATATATATAAAAAAGAGGCTGTGACTAGGGCTGTTCAATTATGGCAAAAATCATAATCACGATTATTTTGCCCAATATTGAAATCACTATTTAAAGGTGGGTGAAATGATCAAAGTCTTATTTCATGATATGAGTAATTTTAAATATCAGTGAAATTTCACAATTATCAATACTTCAGCAAAAACTAATACTAGGTTAATTAATGTACTTTAAGTTAAAGTCCTCAAAACAGTTACAGAAGACAAGTAAACAGTCAGCAATACAATAAGAACAAAGAAACTAAATTACAAACAATACCAACAAAAAATACAACAGAACAAAAATACAAATTAAACAAATAGTGCTTTAGGTTTTTCAGGAAGACATGCACAATAGCTTTGCGCATATATATATATATATATATATATGCGCAAAGCTATTGTGCATGTCTTCCTGAAAAACCTAAAGCACTATTTGTTATAAATTATTTGAAAAGTCCTACATATGTCACCAAAGAGAAGTCTGTCAGTGTTTATTGGAAGGTCCAGTTATGGCATTTTCATTTAACTTTACGAGGTCAAAACATTTTTTTTTTTTTTAATGAAACAAGAATAAAATGATGCGCTGATGAATTGTTCACAATAAGATCTATAACATTCATTTAGAAAATAGATATGGTGAATTTTCATTTCACACCCTTTTTGCAGTTTGATACAACATGAGGGGGAGAGTGAATGATTAAAAAAATATATTTTGGGGTGAACTATTCCTTTAAGAGCCCCTTATATGGTGTTAAATGATGGACAAATCAGCATAAGCATATAAGCAGTGAGCAAGTGAATTACAGCAGTGTGAGCACAGTGAAAAAGCTTGCATGTAAAATGTAAACCTGCAGGTAAAAAACTCAAACATAAAAAAAATTATTGTGCACGCACAAATCAACACGTTGCGAGGAGAAAACAAAACAAAAGTGCGAGTCATGACAGGTCTCACACGTGCAGAACTGACCACCGGTGTTTCTCTGATGAGGCGGCTGAGTTTAGCTTCGTGCCTAATCTCTCTGGCCAGTCTTTGACTAGCTTTTCTTTGACTAATCCATCTTCTGTCTCTGAGTTAATCTTGAAATCCAACTCTTCATCCTGTCGACTTGACCCTGCCCCTACTTCTATCCTGAAATTCTGCCACTCTGTCATCTCTGCACCTATTTCTTACTCCATTAATACATACAGTGAGGAAAATAAGTATTTGAACACCCTGCTATTTTGCAAGTTCTCCCACTTGGAAATCATGGAGGGGTCTGAAATTGTCATCGTAGGTGCATGTCCACTGTGAGAGACGATCTAAAAAAAAAAATCCAGAAATCACAATGTATGATTTTTTAACTATTTATTTGTATGATACAGCTGCAAATAAGTATTTGAACACCTGAGAAAATCAATGTTAATATTTGGTACAGTAGCCTTTGTTTGCAATTACAGAGGTCAAACATTTCCTGTAGTTTTTCACCAGGTTTGCACACACTGCAGGAGGGATTTTGGCCCACTCCTCCACACAGATCTTCTCTAGATCAGTCAGGTTTCTGGGCTGTCGCTGAGAAACACGGAGTTTGAGCTCCCTCCAAAGATTCTCTATTGGGTTTAGGTCTGGAGACTGGCTAGGCCACGCCAGAACCTTGATATGCTTCTTACAGAGCCACTCCTTGGTTATCCTGGCTGTGTGCTTCGGGTCATTGTCATGTTGGAAGACCCAGCCTCGACCCATCTTCAGTGCTCTAACTGAGGGAAGGAGGTTGTTCCCCAAAATCTCGCAATACATGGCCCCGGTCATCCTCTCCTTAATACAGTGCAGTCGCCCTGTCCCATGTGCAGAAAAACACCCCCAAAGCATGATGCTACCACCCCCATGCTTCACAGTAGGGATGGTGTTCTTGGGATGGTACTCATCATTCTTCTTCCTCCAAACACGTTTAGTGGAATTATGACCAAAAAGTTCTATTTTGGTCTCATCTGACCACATGACTTTCTCCCATGACTCCTCTGGATCATCCAAATGGTCATTGGCAAACTTAAGACGGGCCTTGACATGTGCTGGTTTAAGCAGGGGAACCTTCCGTGCCATGCATGATTTCAAACCATGACGTCTTAGTGTATTACCAACAGTAACCTTGGAAACGGTGGTCCCAGCTCTTTTCAGGTCATTGACCAGCTCCTCCCGTATAGTTCTGGGCTGATTTCTCACCTTTCTTAGGATCATTGAGACCCCACGAGGTGAGATCTTGCATGGAGCCCCAGTCCGAGGGAGATTGACAGTCATGTTTAGCTTCTTCCATTTTCTAATGATTGCTCCAACAGTGGACCTTTTTTCACCAAGCTGCTTGGCAATTTCCCCGTAGCCCTTTCCAGCCTTGTGGAGGTGTACAATTTTGTCTCTAGTGTCTTTGGACAGCTCTTTGGTCTTGGCCATGTTAGTAGTTGGATTCTTACTGATTGAATGGGGTGGACAGGTGTCTTTATGCAGCTAACGACCTCAAACAGGTGCATCTAATTTAGGATAATAAATGGAGTGGAGGTGGACATTTTAAAGGCAGACTAACAGGTCTTTGAGGGTCAGAATTCTAGCTGATAGACAGGTGTTCAAATACTTATTTGCAGCTGTATCATACAAATAAATAGTTAAAAAATCATATATTGTGATTTCTGGATTTTTTTTTTTTAGATTATGTCTCTCACAGTGGACATGCACCTACGATGACAATTTCAGACCCCTCCATGATTTCCAAGTGGGAGAACTTGCAAAATAGCAGGGTGCTCAAATACTTATTTTCCTCACTGTATTACCTCTGCTTCATTTCCTCAGCCACTCAAAACTGCCACAGTTACCCCAGTTCTCAAGAAACCCAACCTTGACTCCTCAGTTCTATCTAATTATCATCCTATTTTAAATCTCTTTAATTGCCAAATTACTGGAAAGAACTTTTGCCTCCCAGCTTCAGTCTTTTCTAGTTGTAAATGATCTCTATGATCCCTTTCAATCTGTTTTTTGCCCATTTCATAGTACTGAAACTGCCCTTGTAAAGGTAGTGAACGACCTACTACTTTCTGGTGACTCTGGCTCTCTCTCTATACTTCTACTACTCGCCCTTTGCTCCGTTGCTGGTACTCTCATCAAACCATCCAGTACTGTAAAAATCCTGGTGTTATTTTAGATTCCTCTCTCACCTTTGAGGCTCATATCAACTATCACCAAATCTGCATTCTTTCACTAAAGAATCGCATCGCATTGCCAAGCTCCATCCCTTCATTGGTGTTAAAGACGCAGACATGATTATCCATGCTTTCGTTTCATCCCGCCTTGACTACTGTAATGCCCTTTTCATTGGTTTACCTGCTAGCTCCATTGACAGACTGCAATATATTAAGGTTTCCAAACACGATTCATTTCATAAATATATGATGCTTGGGAAGCTAACATCAAAGTATAAACGGTCAGCTATTTTAAATGAAAGATGAAGGTTGTGATTTTAATGTTATACAGGAGCCACATGATACGCATAGTCTTTTAAGCCTAATGTTTTTCTATCCGTTTCCATTTGAATGGAAATGCATTTATCCAGTTAATTTGTATAACTGACAGTATAGTTTTATATAATTACTGTAGAAATATGTGAAAGGCTTACAGATCATTAAATGTTAACTTTTGCTAAATGTTAACTTGATCATTAAATGTAACTTTTATAGACCCCAATAAGACATTTTTCAAATTGCCAGTGTATTGGCTGGACCAAATAGACACGTAGAGTTACACTTATTGCTATATGTAACAAGTAATCTTTAAAACCCCATGCCCAACAAACAAACTGTGTGTAAAAATTGTATGAGACAACCCCGAAGGGCAATTTGCAACAAGGTGGGGATCAGGCCCCTGGTCACCATGGCAGCAGAGACTAATATATGACAGAAAAGAATGCAGAGCTTTGCTCTGGACTCACTTTGGATCAAGCCATAAAAATACTTAGAAATGCATATTTTCTATAAAAAGGAGTTTCCTCCGTTGATTCATAGACGGTCCGGTATATATGAATTAATCTGCATAATCCCCAGGACATTGTGTGTATCGATACTGTTTAGTATATTGTCTGTTGTATTGTAAACTGTTTTATGCATGCCTTATGATAGAACTACTAGTTAATGTAACCCCACCTATATCGTGTCTCCTATCAAATGATTGCTCATTTAACGACTCACAGTTTAGTGGACATCACCTCCTCATAGAATGCAGTATGTGTTTGTTATATTAATTGGTGTATAAATGGAGACAAACTGACAGAACCATTCTAACCATGCTCGCAAACAAAGGGCCATCAAACCTCCCAACTGAAGAATTTTCCCGTTTGCAAATTCCACCTTTCTCATTGGTCAAGCCAACTCTGTGTGACTTTTCCAGATTTTATAGAGCATCCACACAAGTTCTCCCCTCTCTTTGCTTCTTGGCAGTCTCTTCATCGGCGTCTCTGGATAACTGTCTGCGGTCCGACTGCGGCCCTAACTTACAACCAGCCATGTGCTCACTCAGGAGAAAGGACTCTCTGAACCACAACAGAGTCAAGAACAACACAGCAAGTTCAAGAGATTGCAACTTCAGCCCATTGAATCAAGACCTTCTTCAGAGACTTCAAGAGACTGCTTCAACTGCAAAGGCATTTAAAAAAGTATTGTACATTTAAAGAACTAGGTTAGTGTAAGCTGTAGACCCCTTGATCAACAAGGTTATTTGTATATATGCACGGGTTTGTATATTACGAAAATATGCTTTATGTGCATGATCTGAATGAAAAAATACAGCATGAACCACCGCTATTCTGTGATAACACATTGTTTAACGTTGAAGAAAAGATTGAACGTTTAACGAATGTCAAGTATCAAACCAACTTTACCGCTGGCTTATTTCAAACCATTGTGAATCGTGAGAAACAGGCTTTTTATCATAAGAAAACGACTTGTGACAAGATCACAAGAAAACAACAAATAAAAAAACATTAATGCATGGCCTCTACGGGCTTCCGTAGTATGCCATGGCAACAATTCACAAAGAATCTTACAGCAATAAGACAGAAAGAAAACTTATGCTGTGTTGGGAATGGGATGGCAAACAGTTGTTTTGATTGTGTTCATTCGGAGAGGGCCAACAAGAACAGCACAACAGAACTCGCACTTATGGTCAGTTCTGCGTGTGCAAGACTTGTTAGGACTCGCGGTTTTGTTATTTCTCCTCACACTGTGTTGATTTGTGTGCACAATTACATTTTTTTTTTGCTCGAGTTTAGGATTTGCAATTTCTTCAGGTTTACATTTTACGTGCAAGCTTTGTTTATGCGCTTGCGCTTTGTCCATCATTTAATGCCATACCCTTAGCAGGGGGCCAAAGGTGTGTGTGTGTGTGTGTGTGTATGTATATGTGCTTGTGTGTGTCATTAACCTACCCCAATGAGGCTGTACTACCCATATCCCCATCGACCCTCTCTGACCCTGTAGAAAAGACAAGCGGTTGCCGTGACAACCTGTGATCGGTCTCCAGCGGGCCGTCCTGCATGAAACGGGAGCTGAGGATCGCAGCGGTGCCTGAAGCTGATAGAATACACACCTCCTCACTGCAAACACACATAAAAAGCACATTATTAGAGCATTTTATCACAGAACGGGATGAGGAAGCTGTATCTGAGGGTGTTTTCACATGCTTTTGGTAAAGACTCAAATCAGTTTAAAGTCACCCTGTAATCAATCATTTGATCCTATAAAATGACAATACTGAAAATAACCAAAATGACATATTTAAAAAAAAATCCTGTGAAAATAATTTCTTCTTCAATAGCTTGAAAGTAACTATAAACCCTTGCTTCATTTAGTACACACGGATTCATGAATATGCAAATTAGTCCCAGCCTCCACCCCGCATCACACCAGCTCAGATTCCCTGATCCACTCATTCAACTTTACTATACTAAATGCTGCACAATGCCAAGAGGAAATACTGGTTTAATTCACCCATATATGTTTGAAACAGAAACTGATTCAGAAGAAGTGGAAGAGTGAATTATAAAAGGTTGTCTACAAATTGATGTATCAGAATGGTAATGCTTTTTATGTATCGCTATAAGACACACAGCGGTAATTAATATGATTAGCCTTTTGCTTAACTACGTTATCAAACAGCTAATAATGTGTTGCTAATGTTACACAAACCATGTTCTCGTTCGCCATCTCAGAGTCAGACAGCTGCCTTCTGAAAATCAGTATCCTTAGAAACGCTTGAACAACTTAGAACGTCAGTGGAGAAAGGCAAATAGTTCATTATAACATCGTAATATACATCATACATAATACAGAGATACATAATTCACCCGCTATATTGCTAAATGTACCTGATTTTTCATATCAACAGAAAAATATACCGGAATAACCTGGCTTCCCTTGATACTCCCCTGCTTCACAGCATAGTTAATGATATGCTACGATTACGACGGCATTTGTGACAGAACAACTGCAATTTCAATCCGCGTTTTTGAGACTGTATCGAGAAAATACTCAGCAATGGTGTTGACTTATGATTTTGCACATGGTTTGTCTTAAAGGTACGTATGTGTGCACTGTGTAGGAATTTCTCCCATCTAGCGGTGAAATTGTATTTTGCATTCAAATGAATAGTGCTCTCTAGCGCCTCGCTTTTTCAAATACGTGTTGCAACTACGGTAGCCGTTATGTACCAAGAAGCTATGACAACATGTCTTCCAATAGCACTTCATCGAGTTTTCTTTTGAGTGATGAGGTTCGTTATTTCGCTTTTTTGGCGACGAGGATTCCTTCTCCTGTGGCTCGGCATAAGTATGATCCTGCATTATGAAGTACCGTGCAGTGCAGCCTTTCAAATTTGCCGGGGCAGTGACAAGCGCCTCTCACTGATCTCCTTGTCCGTTTCAGCTGGTTTCAGTCACGTGACGCTGGCTCTGAACGAAAACGCATTGTGGAAACGCGTTGAGGTAAGCTAGTGCTTTTTGTCCCTCTCAGCTATTATAGTTTTTCAAAATGGCGGAACGACATGGAAGCCTCCTTGGACTTACCCTTCCAATGTAAATAAAGATAAGAAATTCTTCGCTTACGAGGATAAGTCAGATCATTGGTAGAGGTAATTTTACACCAATGAGGACATATTTATGAATAAAGACATTGCGATAACATGAAGATATTTTAGCTAATAAAATACTTAAACTACACAGTGTACCTTTAAATCATATTAAAAACACTTCTGGTTAGTAGTGAAGAATAACAAATTTTAAGAATCTATTTCAAATATGCTTCCATACATAAAATCACGGTAAAGAATATTGTATTTAGCTTTTAAGGTTAAGATAATGATTCTGCTCAGCAAAGTGGCAATTCCTATTTTCTCCTTATTGTCTTTAATGGCTCTTGGAGTCCCAGTTTCACTCAGACTGATGAGATTAGCACACGAATGATTTGTCTATACAATTTGAATGATAGTGTTATGCTGATTGGGCCTGTTTCTCTTGAGCAAACCAGATAACCTGCCTAACCGGTTTTCACTGGATAGAATCAAATCACTGAAAGATTCATCCCTACATTTGCATGCTTTGTTTGAGTTTGTCTCCACCTCCAAAAGTCCCTCCCCCTTGAAAGGTATATAACCTACAATGTATAATGTTTGAGTTAGACTTGATGAACTACAGACTCGGAAGAATAAATCTCTTCTGCTTATAAGATCCATCTCAAGTCTCCTGGTCTTGCTTCGATGAAGGAATAAAAGTTTCCAACAGTAGGAAGTAGGATCGTTATGAATCCGATATGGATGTAGTCTTTGACAAAAACGTTATTTTCTCAGCTTTTTGTTCAAAACTTTGCTTTTTTTAATGAAACTTACCTCAATTCAAGCGTTGATAAAAAAAGAATGCATGAAGCTAGAATAAAATGTTTTGTTTTTTTAAAGCAGAGGGTCTGTTCTTTATTTTGATGCATTGCATGTTTAGATATTAATACTAAATATAAAGGCTTTGTGAAAATGATCAAAAATGCTGGTGCTGGCTGGCAACTTTTATAAAAAGCACTGGTGGGGAAAGAGTTAAAAGACCTTTTCTATTTTCTTTTTTTACAATAGAAAGTTTCCATGGGTGTTAAATGTTCTTTATGGAACCACAGATGACAATACACTTTTATTTTTTAAAGTGTACTTTACTCACAGTATGTAAGAGATAATGTGCATGTGTTAGTGTCATACACACAAAATAAACACCAACGGGTATTAAAACGCTCAACCAAAGGGCCTGGGCTAATTTTAATTTCTAGATTTCTCTACTTATGCCAAGTTCTAAAAATCAATCCTTATCCAGTAAATCACAAACATCTGAAAATAATGAGGTATTTTCAAATGTTGTGGACAATGGGAGGCCTTGGAGTCAAATAAGTTGAGATGCACTGTTTGAAAAGAGTTGTGTCTGTGTGTGTGTTTGTTAAGTACCAGATGCTTGTGGTCTCGCTGTACCCCACCACAGCGTGGCAGCCAAGTGCTTTGGTATGAGACTTTATTTCCTGACGGATCTCTTCCCACCACGCATCCCGTGTCTCCGGCTCGTCTGAAACAAACATATTTACAACATCACGTACACCGTTGGCACATTAACACTCCTCTTGCATTAACAGCATACTAGCCATGTTAGCTGGTAATTCGATGCAATCTGGCACAAATCACAATTTTGCACTTTCACGTATTTATTAATTTAATATTATTGTCTATATCAGGGATTCCCAAACTTTTTTTCTAGTATTTACCCTGAGATTTTAAATTAATTTTTCAATAATAACAAAACATTTGCATGTTCATGGTTCTCTGATGTCGGTTATTGTTCATATGACATGCAGGTAAACAAAATATTTGATCTGAAGTGTTTTGTTTTTATTAAGTGTTTTCATTATTCATTTATTGTAATTTTTTATTTTTATAATCTAATTATTAGCTTTTTATCAACTTACAAACCCCAGTTTGGGAAACCCTGCTCTATATCAATAATATGTTAAATTTAATGGTTGATTCCCATTCTAGAACGGTGTTTATCCCCCCCAAAAAATCTGATTGTCAGAAGCATTAAGGCCCATTCCCACCAATGACGATAACTATATAGTTTAAATAATAATCATTCTAATTTTATGAGAATTGAAGTCCACACCACAACTAACAATATCAATATCGATGGAATCCGTTGGAGTGATTTTTTTCTAGCTGAGAAGTGTTAAATACATTGACAGCCAATCAAAATAGACCCGACTTTATAGAGATCAATAATTTAAAGCAGCAGACTACAAAACTGGAGCATGCGCTTAGAATAAACAAAACTTTACATATGTTGGTGTGGACACTTAAATAGTTATTGTTCTTGGTGTGAATGGGCCTTTAGACCTGTTCCTCACCATTATTAAAGGAAATATTGGACATAGCATCCTAGAAAATCGCAAATTTGGTTATGCATAAGGGGAAAAAACAATACGTAATTAAGAAGCTGCTTGAGCATGTGGTGTGAAAAAGGCCTTAAAACAGCTTCAGACATGTTTAATTAATTAAGTTGTGCAAAACTTATATATCAAAATTGTCCTCAGAGCAAACCATGCACTAAAGCTAACAAGGCTAGTACCTGATCTATTCTCTCTCTCACACACACACTCACACATGGACGCACAGGTGCTCACACTCTCTGAGAGCAAGGGGTTTTCACCGAAGCAAACTCCCCTGCCTGTTAACCACATACTAGGAGAGGGCAGAGGGAATGAGGAAGACGATAGTAATGGTGAAGATGAAGAGGACAGTGGTATGATTTGCCATTCTCCTGACTGACAGCTTTTATGACCTAATCAACAACAGTAGGCAGAGCATTCCCCTGCTAGTGCAGTCATGCTTCCCAAAGGAGGACAAACTCCATCATATTCTGGATAAACAGCCCACAGCAGGAGGGAGTTTGAACGGTAACAGTAAAAAGAAAAGTGAACAGCGTATAAGAGATCAGAAGCAAAAGAAAGTGCAAAAAATAAATAATGGTCTGATGCTCACCTTACCACTGCTATAATATGATTCAAATCACTTGCAACCTGACTAGTAACTGAGCATTAAAAATATACATATACAAGCATTAAAATTATACAAAAATTAACTTTCTTCTAAACTATCCAAGTGTCCAATTGTTTTTGTGACAATTGCTCTGTAGTCATTGAAAAAGTGCATCTGCCAGAACTCCAAAGTAACTTTTTGCCACCTTTGCCAATGGCAGATACAAACTACTGGCCAATAAATATGCCTTCAGGCCAAGAATTTGATTATATTAAATTATATTATTATATTACTTTATAAATTAATTTAAATGACTTTTTTCATACCTATGACAATGGCATTATTAAGCGGGGGGGTTTTCCACTCTCTCTATATTTGTGACAAACGGTTTATGCCCCGGTTTCACAGACAAGGTGTAAGCCAAGTCTCAAACTAAAATGCATGTTTACGTGGTTTTAACTGAAAGCAAGTTTTGTCTCAAGATGCACACCAGTACTGTTTTTTTTTTCTAAGGCATGTTTAAAAAGGCTACTTAAATGTCCTAATTGAACTAAAGGCCTAATCCTGGCTTTATCTAAGCCCTGTCTGTGAAACCAGGCCTATATGTTTTGTGTACATGGTTTGCATAAGGAAGGTCAGACTATTTCTATTTACTCACCAATACCAATTTTTACCAAAAAATGTATTATAGATTATTCATTTTGGACTCTGCTGCCAGCTGTTCCAGTTCCTGAGCAATATTAAACTTTTGCACAAAAACACCAAAAAATGCATTAATGAAAAATATCAAAATTATTCAGTCAAGAAACCAAACGTCTTTAAATACATTTTAAAAATCCCCTACTGAAAAGTACAAACCCAGACAATAACTACAAATCAATATCATTAGAAAACATCAGCTGGCACAATCATAATCCATAATGTATGAATCCTTTTTACTTCAGTACAGGAAGCAACAATGACCACAGAGGAACCAGCACTGCCAAGCACATAGAGGTCATGAGACAATCTCGTTGTCTCATGACTGAAAATAGAACATTGCCTAAGTCCACTTCTCTGGATTGGTAGATCAAGTGGTCATGTGATCAGGGAGCAGTGGACGCTGGGTACGGGGTCAGGTGAAGCGCAGTCAGAGCAGATCAAGGAATGATCGGCCAGAGCAGAGAACAGCCACGCATCCAGCTAAAGCATGCAATAGCTGCCCGACACACGTTCATTCAGAAGCACAGCGCATGGCAGCTCATGCAACACTCACTAATGAGAAAAAGCATTAGTTTATATGAATTGAGTCTGTGTATATTTAAGATTTTATGTGTAAAGACTAGAACTTAAGTATAAATGATATATTATTATTACACATTTTATTTATTTTAAATGTATTTGTAATCGCTCTTGACAAAAATCAATGAGCAAAGATTTTGAATATGCATGGCATAGAAATATTTAACACATATTAAAGGAAAAGTTCACCTAATTTTAAAACGTTGTCATTTATTTACTCTCATGTTGTTCGAAACATGTATGAATTTCCTACAATCTTCAGTCTAATTCAATAAAAAACTACTGTCTTGGCGGAAGCACCTGCTTTTTGTCGTGTTCGCACCCAGGAACTGGGAACAATTTTAATTATAGGAACATATTTTGGGGGGACTGAATTAGCTCCTACTTCCGAGTAGGGTCAAACCCAGCACAATAGGAACTACAGTACCAGTGACTTGAGCGAAAGTTACCTTAAACACCAACATGCGTTTTTTTCAAGCCTTGTAAATACAAAGTTAACATGTATTTACTCCACAAACTAACTCCACGAATGTGAAAAACAGCGAAAGATGTCCAGGCACATTGTGTTATAGTCTTAGCCTCCATGATATGTAGCATATAAGCGCATAACTTGTAAGGACTGCCCGATGGCCCGGGGCCAGCGTGAAAGATGCTCGGAACTTGTTGAACTTCTTTTAACTTGAGCGCCACATTTTTAGAATGCAGTGTAACGCGCTGAGACGCAGCAAAAGATGCAAGCGCGACATTTAAACTGCGTCTAGCTTGTGTTTACATTGACAAACATTGGAAGAGTGGTGCAGTAGAATAGAAAAACAGTATATTGGTTCTCTGCATTAGGTCTTAAAGTGATGGCAGCCTAATATTCCTGCTGCTGCCTGCATTTGTAACGTTAAAGGGCCCCTATTATGGATTTTTGAAAATGACCTTTCACGTAGTGTGTAACATAGCTCTAAGTGAATGAAAACATCCTGCAAAGTTTTAAATCTGAAAGTGCACCGTATATAAAGTTATTGTCTTTCAAAAGTAAGAGTCGACTCTGAGTCAATGAAATGAATTGTTTTTCAAACGAGTCATAAGCCCTTTCGTTGTGACGTCAAGACGAAACATTCGAATATTGCCCGCCCACTTATTGCACGCGCAGATACCAGGGAAAACTTGAACCTCAAACCAACAGCTGATTCCTGTGGATACTGGATAGCATCATGTCGAGAAGACGCTGTGCTCTACAATGTGAAGGTAAAGCCAGTTTTTTTCACTGCCCAAGGACGAGCATGTGAAGAATCCGTGGTTAAAATTCATCTTTACCACGATATCACAGCAGTATAATCCTAAACTTTTGCTGTGTTCCCTTTATTTTACTGAAGACTGCTTCTCAAATCTCAAAGTTCAATACAGCATTCACAAACCGCTTGCTCTTGAAAGATGGTGTTCAAAATACTTAGTTTTGAGTTTTATATTGTGTAACTTAGGTCTCCTGCTGCTAACTGGTTAACTCACATTATAACTGTCTTACTGAAATACTTCTGCTAATCAGTTGTGGACCACGATTACCTATAACTGTCTGTTAATGCAGATTGTCTGTCATTCTCACTACTTTGAGGAAATATTTGTTTGACCAACTTTATGTTGCATCAGACATATATGTATACATGCACTGTTATTGATACAGTTTCCATGTGTTCACCACAATATATTAGAAAAATACTCTGTAAATAAATTAGTACAAGTAAAATAATCAGTTTGTTGATGGACATGCACTTGTTAATGCTGATGGTGAGGAATTACAGCTGCAACATCTCATATAATGTACCTCAAACTGAGTAGTGCATCACTGAGAAACACTGAGTCCTACTCGGGTCGTCCTTGCGATGGAGGTTCGGGTTGAATAACAGTTCTTCCAATGTTTCATCATCGGACTCGCGCTCGCATTGATATGGTAAAATCAACGTCATTGTTCATTACTGTTTAGTTTACAGTGTAGGAAGCCTCAGGACACACAGAGCTGACGTTGTTATGGCAATGGGCGGTTTTGTTTTCGACGCACTGTACACGGTAGGGCCAATCACAACAGACTGAGCTGTCTGGCCAATCAGAGCAGAGTATATCGCGGAAAGGCGGGATTTAGAGAGATTGATTCATTTGACGAGTTGTTTGAGTGCAAATGTATATTATGAGGAAATTAAACAGTTTTTTTACCTTTGATGCATGTAAACATGTTGTAGGAGACTCCACAACAACATTAGGAAACTTTAAAATAGCATAATAGGGGCCCTTTAATCAAACAAGTCAAAGAAAAAAAGCTTGTGGCTCTTGACTGAACAGCTTTTGTAACTTTAATAATGATTAATCTATATTTAATTTATACAGTGAATATTATGCAACGTTATTTTACATTTGATTACTTTATTCAATTTCTGTACATGAAAACTACTGTTAGACCAAACTAAAAAACTTGAAGAGCACAGTTTATTTCATTTATATGTTTGTTCTATTGTATTTATTTGTGCTATTGCTCGTAATTTGATTATTTGTTCTTATTTTATAACCGACTGTTTACTTGTCTTTAACAATATTTGAAATTTAAGTTAGGCTAGTAGTTTTTGGTGCCATAACCTTACATGGGTCAAAAACACAGAAAATAATAACTAGGCCTATTTTATTTTATTTATTACTTGTTTGTGGTGAGGCTAGTGAAATTTTTAAGTTCCTATAACTACCCGGTGCGAAACCTACTGCAATATGTCTTTATATGCCAAGTCTGAAGGATTTTCAGTGAATTCTGGTTACTATTTAATTTTAAGGAGAGCATGGACATTCGGCTGGACAACTCTTTTGGTGTTTCTCAGAAGAAAGAAAATCATATGTGTTTGAAAAACAGGGTGAGTAAATAATGACAGAATTTTCATTATTGGGTAAACTATCAATTTAAGCATTATCACTGTATTATTAACTAATGGAAAATATTCAAAACGCAATACTACATAGAACCTGATAATATATATTCAATCATTAGATAATTACATAACAGCTGAGCTGCCAGGGGCTGCGTATAAGTGTGTGCGTGTGTGTGTGTGTGTGTGTAAAGCAGGACTGAGGGTAGGGTAGTACCTGCAGTGAAACTATTCCAGTCTAGCAGTTTGTATGATCTGGTGTTACCCAAGGCTGAGCCAAATCGCCACATTAGTAGATCGGTTAAAAGAGTGGAGAGAGAAAGAAAGAGAGAGATAGAGATAGAGAGATATAGAGAGAGAGAGAGAGAGAGAGAGAGAGAGAGAGAGAGAGAGAGAGAGAGAGAGAGAGAGAGAGAGAGAGAGAAAGAGAGAGAGAGAGAGAGAGAGAGAGAGAGAGCAGAAAAGAAAAAGAAAACCAAACACCAACTACAAACAAGAACACAACACTGGACAACACCACTCCACAGGAACTGCAAAGTCAGACAAAAGTTATCTGAGAGGGTGGCCACGAGAACGAGAGCAAGAGAGAAGAGATGGACAGAATCACAGAGAAGAATAATATAGAAAATCAAGGGAAAAGGAGGAGAAGGAAGGAAGAGAGAGAGAGAGAGAGAGAGAGAGAGAGAGAGAGAGAGAAGCATGCAGCAGCAGCACTATGTCAGAGGCTCTAAATCAGCACATCTACAATAAAAACTACATGAGCAGCTCCTTCAACCAAACCATGCTTTAATTAATGCACACACACACACACACACACACACAGTTAAAACTTTCATACACAGATGTAGTTGTAGATGCATTTCAGTTGTATTTTGTTCAATGAAAATTGTGGGTGTTTGTGTGTTTGCAGTCATCTATACGTTATAATTAAGAAAATAAAGCAACAGATACCCTTCTGCACTCTAGAGCTTAATTAAAGTTTTCTGCCTTTTAATTACACTCCACTAACAAAATAACAGCTTCTCTGTATGATGCCTAATTTGGAAACACATCAGCATTTGAAATGTAAATTAGTAGGTAATGGCTCAGCTTGGTTAGCTTGAAGCTTGAATACATGCAAGTTTTAAACAAATGCGATCAGAGATCACTGCAGTGGGCAGCTTTACAAAAGGTGACAAAAGGTACGGTCATACTGATGATAGAGTGAATGAGAATTATGCTATAAAAAAAGAAAATTGGGTAGATAAAAAAAAAAGAGATTATATACAGAAAGTATCATGCAACAAGGATGTAAAAATTCGCCCTGACAAGAATTTTTTTTTTTATGCAATGCACCATGAATTAAATAATATTATTTTGGTCTGATTCATAATTATGCACTGGAGTACAACAGCACTACAAACTCTCTGAAGTCTAAAGACGTGGTGGTACAAATGGTGGTACACAATTGTAAATTCAGATAGCATTTGTGTTTTCTACAGCTGTGATTAAAGTGCCAATGAGAACGCAGAGAACCTTGCCAGAACCTTCCTTCAGAGATGGAAATTGAAATATTTTACAAAACAATAATTTGAATTTTTAAATTGCATCAATGCCAATATTTACATCCTCTATAATGCAATGTTAGTACAGATTAGAAAGGGTATGTGCAGGTTTACAAAAAGTAATTCTTTGTGCATGTGAAAAAATGCAACAGGCAAAAATAATGTTCAGGGGAGATGGATGTCTCAAAATCTTCTATAAGCAAAGAAGAGTAATAGAGCATTATATGCTGGACAGGGCCTGAATTTCGGCATGGGATTGCGGGTAGTTTTACTCGTTCCCACAGGTTTCACGCTGGAACTTCCCGTAAGGTTAGATGAGTAAATTAATCCACACTGAATATCAGATCAAATCAATAGCTAAGTTTCCATCCACTTGTCAATCGAATTATCTGAAGTTCGGTAAAAAAAAACTCATGTGAATAAAGCTGGTGAAAGTGTGTTTCCATCCAACGGCTTTAAAGCGAATAAAAACCTGTGCGTAATGACGTCACATGCTGTTTTGCGATCAGATTGGTATATCGAATTGATTTGAGACATTTTAAGGTGTTTCCATTCATTTTCGCACTGAATCGCACAACATTCAAGCAAACATTTGCGAACAAAGATTTGCTAGACAAAATGGATTTATACAAATAACGTTTCCATCAGCGTTTATCGCATAAGCCGTATATCGATCAAGATAAAGTCCGATGAGACCGAACGCATTTCATTTAAGTCGATATTCATGAAACAAATTTTACTGTTTCCATAAGGCATTTTTCATTCGATATCACTTAATTCGGATACAAACGTGTGGATGGAAACATAGCTAATGATTCAGCAGTTTGGCTTCTTCTTTCTCACCCTCGCTCGCTCTCTCGGTCACTCTGTATCTTATGAGGGGCAAATCGCTTCACATAAGCACATTGCGTCTGCACTACAAGCCAGCTGCAAGGTGCGATGCAACATTTTAGCTCGCATTTCGGGATAGTCGGAATTATTACTTGCCCACATCACATTTTGCCAATTTAAAGGTCCCGTATTATGCCCCTTTTCACAAGATGTAAAATAAGTCTCTGATGTCCCCAGAGTGTGTATGTGAAGTTTCAGCTCAAAATACCCAACAGATCATTTTTTACAGCATGTTTAAATTGTCATATTTTGGGGCTCAGAAAAACGCGCTGTTTTAGTGTGTGCCCTTTAAATGCAAATAAGCTGCTGCTGGACGACCCAGGGGGCGGAGCTTCATGAGCTCGCGCTCAGTCTCTCAGGACAATTTCACCTCACGGAATGATGATAATATCTGAAACTCTCAGTAACGGTGTTCATTTCGAGTCGGACAATAATGCCTACAGAGTCAGAGTGCTGTATAGAGATGGAACAGGTATAGTTTAGTAGTTTAATTACGGTTATTATAACGTATTTGTCATCTGCTTGTATGTATCCATTATTTATTAATAGCCTACAAGTCTGCTGTCTGAATGGTGATCAAACATATACTGATGAGTTTAATAAAGTTTATTGTACATCACACAAAAGATGAAGCGTCAGTTTTACTTCAGAAAATCACCGTAAGAGCTGAGTAAACACAGTAAGTTATAAGAAGTGCGCAAGTACATAAACGAATTTCGGTAGAGTTGAGGGAGCATTCCTGTGGGCGGAGGTTAGTCAAAAAACGGTTCTACTGACGTCATTAAAGAAGGAAGTAGAGGGATGTAGTCCAAACGGGCCGTTCGATGTAGGCGACTTAAAATAAAAACGACTGTTAAATAAAATATCTCGCTTGGCATTGAACTTTGAGCTTTATAATTTTACAGATATTATTTATACTCTAACAACAATATTACACACTAACTAAAGTTTGAAACATGGGATCACGAAGAACGGGACCTTTAAACATTCAAGCGATTTTAAAGTTTTCGGTACTTGTATACTCTCTGAGAGTTGCATCCAAAGTGCGCCCACATAAAGTACAGAGTTCTTTTTCGAAGCTTTTTGCGCTTAAATGACCAAATACACACAAAAATTAATGTCAAGATGCCTGTCTTTGTGACCATCCATGTAAACAAAGTCGGTTATGTCTTCAGTGAACGTAAACAGTTGAGAAAGAAAACGTGTAACAGTGCATTTGAGTGAAGCAAGCAAATAAACCTGCTGCTGTCTGTCATTAATGTTAATCAAACAACAAAAGACAGAGAAAATCATACTGCTCTTGACTGAATAACTTTTGTAACTTTAAATTTAAGGATTAATCAGTATTTAAGTTTACAGTGAAGACTATACAGTGGTATTTTACATTTAATTACTTTATTCAATTTCTTTAACATTTCTGTACCTGAATACTAACGTTAGACTTACCTAAAAAAAAACTTTCTTTATCCTTATTCTATTGTATTTATTTGTGCTACAGCTTGTGATTTATTTATGCGTGAAAAATGTACCTCCTTGTAAAAACACAAATACATTTAGGATTTAGATGAAATAATTGTAATTAAAAAATTCCCCCCAGCCAACTTCCCCCTCAAATTAAACAATCCCCCCCATAAGTCACCTAAGGGGGGAATTCCCCCCATTTTCCAAAACGAAATTCAGGCCCTGCTAGAGAGGACAAACGTAAGGCCAAGAAAATGATGCACGTGATGCAGAACATATACTATACAACGAACTGAAATTGTAAATACAACGAAAGCCATGCACACAACATGCACACTTCCAAACTGCCTCACGAATACACCTGCTGTATGTGTTCTTACTAGGGCTGGGTACTAACACAAATTTCACAATTCAATTTCAATTCGCAAGCTTGTGATTCAATTCTGATCTTGATTCCATTTCATTTTATATTAATTTATTTGGATATAGATAAGGTTCAGTATAATGTCAATTGTTCTCAAGGAAAATTCTCTCAACTAATGCAGTAAACTATACAGGAAACCTGGTACATTAATATTAAAGGTTAAAATCAATAACTGATTTGTAACATATATATCCAAATAACGTATAAATAACGTATTTAACAAATAAAGAATGTATTTATTCAAACATACATAGTATGTTATATATATATATATTATATAGTGTATATAATAAGTAAAATGCTCCTGTCAAGAGCTATTTTTTCTAGCTGACTAACAAACTAAATGCTACATTACAAGACATATTATTTGTTGTTTTATTGACATCTTTCCACAGTTGAAACACTGAGTGATGCAATATTACAGTGAGTTGCACTGTATTTTTCAACAAACCTTCTGTGTTTATTTCATGCTGTAGGCTAACTAGTAGTACAGAGGAAGAGACGACTGGTTCACTTAAGCTCTGCTGAGTCACTTTACTTAAACTGAGGCGGCTATGGCAATCTGTCACATTAAAGCGCACCAAAGTGGTATTTATTGTTTGAATTTTGTAATTAAATTGACAGAATTTGAAAACTGAGACAAAAAGCCTATTGCGATTTATTGGATGGGAGGTGTGTTACAAATAATGTTGAGTGAAAATTTGCTCACGCATAAACTGAAAACAGCATAGACTAAAAAGATTGATTCTAGGGGACTCAAGCATCAATATTGGCTCATCGATTAAAATCGAGAAATCAATATTCTCAACCCAGCCCTAGTACTTACTACAGTAAAGTTTTGTTGTTTGAAATTATGTTAATGTATCATATATTTGGTGTGTTGCAGGTATTTGTTTATGTTTGTGCCTGTGTAATACGAGCCATCTTACCTGGGTTGTGAATTCGATCAAGAAGCTTTACTGAGCGTGCACTGACTACGCCCCCCAAGTGGAGGAGAAATCCAGGTGGGAAGGAGGTCAACGTGAAGAAAGGGTATTCCTGAAACACACAGAATGGTGATGGAGGGGTCATACAGAACGGACCCAGGTGACCCACTGGCATTCTAGAAAATGTCATGAAGACAGGTGAACTTCTGTAATGAAATCTTCACACACAGCTGAAGATTTTTTACAGCACAGAAATTGAAACCTGCAAGTCGTGCCATTACATTGTCGATATTTAGAAATTACAACACAAGACTCATGCAGAGATACAGAGATTCAGACACTTTAGGCTGTTTAACTGGGTAACAACTCTGCGGAGTGCAATACATCAGGACTTTCAGTAGATGTAAGTGGTTTAAACAGTGGTCCTCAGTTTAGATGCATACAAACGCATATGGAGGCCCTTATATTCAAGTCCTGATAAAAAGCCTGAACAAAACTGTTACCAGCACCTGTTTTTTTTTCTCGTGAAAGAAAGTGTAAAGACACAGGCTTCAAAAACTCTGGCTCTTCTTTTAGGCTACATTAATAATTATTTAATTATCTCACAAGACATTTAACCCCTGGAACAAAATCAGACAAAGATCAGAGCAAAACTGTGACGTACAGGTAAACATGAGAGCTTCCTAGCACCTGTCAGAGGTTCTAGAACATTCTCCATGTAAATGGGTGCATAACCACATAACGCCCAAACCAATTGTCACAATACTAATGTGCCATTGGTTTGATAATGATGTCAAGAGGACAGTAGAAGAGATGCAGGTCTTCCAGGTCAAAGTTCTCAAACAGGGAGGAGTATGGGAAACAAGATAAACGAAAGATTCTACAACCAGAAACATTCGGCATGCCCTCTCCAGACATACCCCTGTCCTAACAAATGCTTCAGAGGATGATGAAACCCCCTGGAATCCAAGTGAGAGAGCGAAAGATTGGAGAAACATAATTCTCATAATCACCAGCTTTTGTGATCGTGAATATATAAATACATGTGAATATGTTGTCTTTGTCTTACTCTCTGCTCCAGTGCTGATTGGGTCTGCTGCCTCAGAAGAGCTTTAAGAGGCCCCGCCTCCTTCCCTGCACTGCCGCCACTTCCCATTCCTGTTGGTGGAGAAGAGAGCGCAATTCAGGGGAAATGAAAGATGGCAAACAATACTTCACTTCAAAACCAAATAAACAATGTTACAATATCTCATGCACTCACATACTGTACATTCACCTCTTCTGTGTGACTATGACTGTTTACATGCAGAAAAATCATCTTATATGAATTAAAATAGCATTTATTAGTAATTCTAGTAATATTATTCTGAATTCTTGTCATGTAAACAAATTACTCGTTTATATCTGTATATGTTATTTAAAAGAGGAAACATTTTTCAAGCGAAAAGGAAATTGTTATAGAAAAGAGCCTCATGGCCTACATTTAGTCATTTATGCTGTTGTCAAAGTAGGAAAAGAACATGCATACAGGAATATTCCAATTGCTGTGGAGCATATATAACTTTTTTATATAATAACCTATTTTTATATATAAAGGCTTGACCAGAATACCTGAATAAAGAAATTATGTGCATGCAAAAATATTTAAACACTACCGTTCAAAAGTTTTGGAATCGACAAGATTTTAGAAAGAAGTCTTTTATGATCACCAAGATTGCATTTATTTAATAAATAAAAATACAGTAAAACAGTAATATTGTGAAATGTTACAATTTCAAACTGTTTTCTATTGTAATATATTTTGAAATGTGATTTATTCCTGTGACGTTAAAGCGGAGTTTTCAGCATCATTACTCCAGTCTTCAGTGTCACATGATCCTTCAGAAATCATTTTAATATGCTGATTTTCTGCTCAAGAAACATTAATATAAATATCATTTCTTTAACTAAATAAATAAATTCGTACTGACCCCAAACTTTTGAACGGTGGTATAATTAATTTGGTGCACATAGCCTTGATAGCCAATTAGTGACTTTCAACACTCTGCTAGGCAGAGTAGCGGTCTAATATAAAGAATTGAATATGTAATTGAAGACAAACATTACATTCTAAAAATGTAATTACATTAGTTGGATTAACACTTAAAGAAACAACTATGAACCCATAGAAAACATTCAGTGACTCTTAAGACATTTAAGATATAACATTCATCACAAGCAGTTTCAACTCATTCACTAGCTGGGAAACTTTATCTAGTCATCACATTTGGACAGATTAAAACAATTAACAAACAGTTTCAGACACACAAGCTCAGAGCCCAGGCACTAGGAAATTAGATTTTATGGAACCAGACAGATGACTGAGGGCCAGTGGTTTGCTCTTCCATTGGCGGAGGAATCTAACTTCCAGTCAGGCTGAAAAAACATGCAAGTGGGGTTTTGTTAAATCAGAGTGCTCAAAAGAAATGAAACCACACTGCTCTATCATAAGCACTCAGAGTGCATTTGTGGAAAATGTGGGCAAATGAGAGACAGGTATGTTATTCTGCCAGGGGACAGCACAGCGGTTGGTGTGGTCACACTGGATGCAATCCCTGCACCAAGGGTCAAAGGCCATAGGGGCAGCAGTGAGTGTGTCCTACCAGAGGCCGCCAGCAGCAGTTCCTCACTGAAAGACACGCTCTTTCTCAGCATGGCTGTGTCTGATTGGCTGACATGGAGTGGGGGAGGAGCTGAACTCCAGGAGGCCATCCCTGGCCGAAAGTGATGGGGCAGATGGACAGAGGGGAGGGAAGATGATTCAGACTCAAGGGCGGGAGTACTGGGAGACAGAAATATCCTCGCTGACAGAGAAAGAATGAGAGAGAAGGAGAGTTTGGGGAGGATGGTATGAAGACATCACATGAGAAAAAAATAAGGGGGGTGGGTGACTGAAATGTAAAAAGAAAGAGGAACTCAGAAAGAAAGGGATGCAAACTGAGAGGTAAAAAATAAAATAAAAAAAGGTCAGAAAGTCACAGGTTTCCCAGGGTTTTATTTCCAGCAGGTTGTTTTTGACAGTATACACTGTGTAGTTCATCCAAAACTGAAACTTCTGTCAGAACGACTTTTGTAGTCCCTTTCAGATTTTTGACTTGACTTCGACTACCTCTGTGAATTATCATTATTCGGTTTACTCCTCATACAAAGCTGTCTCATCTCTTGAGAAGACTTTGATTAGTCATATGGACTAAAAAAATTATGCTTTTTTGTTTTCTAATGGTGATTTTCTTTTTAGCTTGACAGACATGGTCACTATAAACTAATGTTGTATGGAAACATAGAATGACGAGGGTGAGAAAATAACATTTTCATATGTGGGTGAATATGAAGTTCAAACCTTTTCAAAACATCTTATTTCAAAATGTAGAAAATATAATTCTACACTTCAGGTAAATCTGCTTAAAGAGATTCTTGCATTTCATACGAAAACACTAAAAGACTAGGATACAGCAACATTTCATAAATTACAATGTTTTTTATGTAAAACTTATAAAGGATGAACAACAGATGAAGATAAAATATACACAATATTTATAAATATACCGTGCCCTTTTGTTTCTTGTGCACATTAACAAGTCATTGTTTGCTTACTCTTCCACAGGATGCTTAAAGTGATTTAAGAGGAAAAGTTTGAAAAACTTTATAGTCATTTTACAATAAAAAAATGAAAAGATAGTGTTGAATGAATTTAGATCATCAGGATTCTGTAAATTAGGGTGTCTGCAAGAAAAAGCTGCACCTTATCTTTGCTTTTCAAAAAGTCTCTTATTTAAGTTGTGAAACCTTCAGAAAAACACTCAGCTCATTTACACAGACTATCTGTGCTAGCATTGTTGTAATCAAGCACATGATCACCCAATTATCTACTTCACAAAATACCTCTCTTCAGAGGCCTCATGTTAAAGCGAAAGTCCATCCAAAAATTCTAATTCTGTCATCATTTAAGGCCCCGATATACTCACGGCAAAGTTACTTTTCGTTCTTCGTTTAGGGGTAAAATGAAGTTCGAAATACGTGACCAGCGATATACTGTTAGTGGACATCCGACGCCTCCTAGATTGCTGAGAGCTGAGTTAAGATAAATATGCAAATATGTGCTGCACACTTTCCTCTCAATAACAAAATAAACACAGCAAAATTGAGAAAACGGCAAGCATTTTTTTAATAAAGCATAAGAAAAGCACCTGATCATATCAACATGGATATGTTTGCACGAGCTCTGCAATTCGGCACTCTAGTAAAGTTACGTTATGTTATTTATATAGCACTTTATACAATAGATTGCTTAAAATCAAGCAGCTTTATCATTTTAAACGTGAAAAACAGTGTCAGTGTCTCGTTTCATCAGAAATACAACTTAATTTTCTACTATAAAGCAGCTCTCCAATGTGTTCATGTTTTCACTCACGGACGTCTGACCTCGACCGACTGAACAGGCCAAATGAACTAGAAAAGTGCGTGAAAGAAAGAAGGCGGAGCCTCCGCGCACACCTACCTATTACGTAATGGCCACGGACTAGGGATGTAAACGGTTAATCGATTATCGATTAATTGTCGACAAGAATTTACTCGATTAAATTAAAGGGATAGTTCACCCAAAAATGATATTTAAGCCATGATTTACTCACCCTCAAGCCGTTCGAGATGCATATGTCAATCTTTTTTCAGACGAACACATTTTCAGTTATTTTAGAAAATGTCTTAGATCTTTCAGTGGTTATAATATGAAGCAATGGGGTCCAGCTGATTCAAGACAGAAAATGTGCATGCATCCTTCACAAAAATAATCCATCCGGCTCCAGGGGGATAAACGAAGGCCTTCTGAGGGTAATCCGTGCGGTTTTGTCATAAAAATATACATATTTAAAACTTTATAAACGAAAATAACTGGCTTCCGGTGGCGGTCGGCGCGCGTTCATGGAGATGGAAGCCTCGTGACGTAGAACGAACGTGACAGCGCAGCCAGAGAGCAGAGCAAAACAAAACTCAACGTTCGTTCTACGTCACAACGCTTCCTACGCTACGTCCTACGTCATACGCCAGCATCCATCTCCATGAACGCGCGCCGACCGCCACCGGAAGCCAGTTATTTTCGTTTATAAAGTTTTAAATATGTATATTTTTACGACAAAACCGCACGGATTACCCTCAGAAGGCCTTCGTTTATCCCCCTGGAGCTGGATGGATTACTTTTGTGAAGGATGCATGCACATTTTCTGTCTTGAATCAGCTGGACCCCATTGCTTCACATTATAACCACTGAAAGATCTAAGACATTTTCTAAAATAACTGAAAATGTGTTCGTCTGAAAAAAGATTGACATATGCATCTCGAACGGCTTGAGGGTGAGTAAATCATGGCTTAAATATCATTTTTGGGCGAACTATCCCTTTAAATTAATTGTCGGCTAATTGAACATTGCGAAAGTGACACGAGATTCTCGCGGGCGGCGAGAGACCCGACACAAACCTGAGGCGGCAAAAAAGAAACCAAACATGAGGCGATCAAAACGGAGTGGAGTGTGGGAGCATTTCAAACTTGAGGCGAAGGAGGACGAAAAGTGCCACCATTGCGCATATGCTTCAGTAATTGTGTGTGAGAGAGATCTCAGGACTGGTGGGAGCATACTGGCTTTAACGAGGAGCAGTGGGTCCGAAATTTTGTTGTGTACAACAATATGTTGTGTCAACGTTTGTCCATTCCTCTCCTACGACGACACAACGTTTCGTCGGGTCATCCGTCCCTTTGCAGATGCGCGTGGGTTTCTCTCGTCATTAAACCGCGGAGACGTTGCCTAATGCCTCAGAAAATTGGCACATATCCGATTTATTTCCACATATGAATAAGGCCTGAACCGATCTCGATATATCCGAATGCATGCGTTTTTTTCCTGTTTACACTGTCATAGAACACATCGGATCTGTCACATGTGAGCAAAAAATCGGAATTTGGTCACATTTCACTGACAGTGTAAACGAGGGACGCCCTCTAATTTTACTGTCACCTTCCTCAGGGATGATTTAAGTTGTGTTCAGTTCTATATTTGAAGTTTCCAGGTCTAGTAATCTTACTGTTACCTTTCTCAGACCCAGGGGGATTATAAGTGCTGCTGCTGCTGCTAATGTTTCAAGTTTTTCATTCAAGTAGTTTACCAGATAGATTATTATATGTAGGCTTAATATTGTAGCCTAAGCCTACCCATGTAGATTTTTATTTAAAATTTATTTTATGTTGCAGAATGTTTCACATACAACAGGTGAGCCAGTGCACAATTATTTTTTATGTATTTTAATTTTCTGTAGATAATTTATTTTGTTAAACTACATAAATGCCATTATCTGTACCGTATCCCAACTGTTACAATAAAACATCAATTGAGCAATATAACATGCATTTTTATTCAGTAGCCTATAAGCAATATTTAGCTTTTTATGTTAAAGACACTATTGATACCGTGAGAAATTTACATTCTCAGGAAATCAATTAATGATTAATGAATTAATCAATAATTTGCATCCCTACCACGGACCAATGGTAGTACAAATGTGTTTTGCAGCCGGAGTTTCAAACTCCCAAAACGAACTTTGTTTCGGCCTGATTATGTTCGAAATGACGTCACATCAGTTCATTCTTCTTTTTCGATTTAAATGTATCGAATTACTTTCTTCTGCGGAACACAAAGGAAGATATTATGAAGAATGTTGGGAAACAAAACAACATTGGACAGCATTGATTTCCATAGTATGGACAAAAATTCTCAAATTATCTTTTTTTTGTGTTACACAGAGGAAATAATGTCATAAAGGTTTGGAACGACATGAGGGTGAGTACATGTCAGAACTTAAATTTTTGGTTGACCTATCACTTTTAAAATTTAACCTTACTATAAAAATATGAGCTCCTTGGTTCAGCATGAAACAAATAATGAGTGACCTATTTTGTATAACAAACCGAGGATTTAGCATAAAGGTGAGCAGGTTGCATCCACGGAAAGATAAAAACATATATAATTTCTTTTATTTCCAAATGTACAAAATACGAGATCACAGCCTTGAGTCAAATAAAAATAAACATTTCACACATGCAGAAAAAGAAATAATGGAGGGACAACACAACAAACATGAATTAAATAAACACAAAACTAGACCAAAAAATGCAGAGACACTGTGCCCTACACCCTTCTAGGCCTTGATACTGGTATCAGAACACTGATAGAGATTAAAATCAAGGCCCATAGAGAGAGAAAGAGAGAGAGTGTCTGGCAGAGTGCCTGAGGTCAGGTGGGGACGGGTATCTTACCGGTTTTGGGGGTTAAGCTGAGCTCGGTGTCAGAGGAGGAGGACTGGCGACTGTAGGACTTGGAGGGGGAGAAGGAGGAGAAGGTTTGTGCTCTCAGAGGGGTGGGGGGTCCTGAGGACAACGGGACGCCTGGACCCTCCTCCCCAAAACCTGGCCTGTCAGAGCAAGGAGTAACACACACCATCAACACACACGGACTCACAGGGTCATACATGAGGACTGTGCCCGTGTGCGTGTGTTTGAGCGTGTGCATGCGTGTGTGTGTGTTTATGTGTGAAGAAGGAATAGAGGTAGAGAAAGAAAGAAGGAAAAGTGATGACTGCTTGCTGCTGAAAGGGTAGAGCGTGAGGATGTCAAGAAGAGACAGGAAAGCACGCAATGTAGTGGGCGGGATAGAAAAAAATAAATGGAAAAAAATCCAACACTGTGAAAACCAAAAAAGGAGGCAGAATGCAAATGAGATGAACAAGAAGCGTGTTTCAGCCAACCAAAGCACAACGCTTTGATAACAAGGGTCGACTACTGCCTTTACAAGGCCAAAATGTAAAATTCAACAACCCTGCCTGTGAATAAAAGGTACGCACGCACAACTTAAAAACACAGAAGCTAAACCCACACCTTTGATTGGATATACTCTGTGAGTGACAGCTGAATGCAGCTCACTGATTGGTCAGAGGTGTTTTAAAGCTGTAAACGAGGTTGCTTTGGCAGCTGAAGGGAGGGGGGGTCTGGTGATGTCGTAGCTGTCTGCCAATGAAGAACAAGGGGGTGGTGAGAGGTCCGTGGCGGGGTCATGGGGGTCGTGGGGTACCTGCCTACACTGCCTGGCTCTGGGGGCATCTGAGCTCCTGTGTCTGGGTTTCATACCGGCGAACAGCAGTGTCGGCACAGACACGGAGAAGCCCTGAGAAAGACGACTGCTCGCACTGTGAACTGGACTGCTGTGTGTGGAACGACATCCAAGAGTGGAAGGAGCAGCCTGCGGAGAGCTACACACACATTCACCCATTTTTCATACATTAAACACACATGCACCCACTGTGTACAGTACAATCACAGAGAACTTGGACGCACACACGTAACATTGACATAACAAAAACATGCACGCGCACACATAGGGGTGGGAGACAAAAAAAAATCTATTCTCTCAGCATTTCAATGTTTTCATCATTAATGCCATTTGAAATGCAGTATAAATTCAATACATGAAACTCAATTACTGACAGACGTTTGCTTTCAAATGCTCATTCGCTTCACATGCGCTTTCTTTGTGTTCGTCCTGCAGGGCGCAAAATTTATGTGAACACATTCATGTCGTAAGGACAAAACATCTGATAGTTTAAAACAGATCTAAAATTGATCTGCCGCTATCTATGATGGCTATGACTTTGATTGTGTCAAATACACCAAGGATGGCTTGAGGGCGAGTATTTTTTGGGTGAACTAACCCTTTAAAGATTCCCACCCCTACGCAAACACCCAAGGTAGACCGCATCAAAAACCGACAGGGAGGAAATATCGTCTGTTTCTTAAAACCTAGTGAGCTGACTACCTAGACGGCACCAAAAATGCTGTCTAGTTAGGCAAGTCACTGCCGTTCAAATGTTCTTAGCTCCTTAGAGAGCAAGTGGAAAGACAACACAAACACAAAACACAACAGACTCAAGGCAGCACTCCGGATGCAAACCACGGCTAGTTCTGAAATGCACAACTGTACAGCGTTTAATCTTTAAGCAGTCTAAAGCAAACGCATGCTAGTGCAAGAGAGATGCAGCATGCAGGAGAACGTCAGAAAAAGACAGCGAGGGAGAGCAAGAGGGAGAAAGAGGACATGCAGGGGAGGACAAGATTGTGGTGTGTTTGTGTGTTGAGAATGCATTTTTGTAGAAAATATAAAACAGCAACTCATAAAACAAACACACACACCCTCATACTCATTTATAAATATAAAAACAGAAAACAGTGAGAAATTGTACAGCATTTTCCCATTTTTCATGTTGCATTAATACCTGTTTAATAAAACCAAAAGGAATGTTAGAACATTTTAATAAATTATTTTGATAATAAGTTGCTGGGGGTAAAAATATCTGCTAAAATAAATAGATGCAAACATAATCATGATACACTAACGTTCAAAAGTTTGGGGTCAATACGTTTTTTTTAAAGAAATTAATATTTATTCAGCAAGGTTGTATTAAATTGATAAAAAAATTATATTTAAAATAAATGCTGTTATTTTGAACCTTCTATCTTTAAAAAAGAATCAAGAAAAGGTATCGGAGTTTCTACAAAACTTATAAGCAGCACTACTGATTTCAACAGTTTTCTTGAGCATCAAATCAGCATATTACAATGATTTCTGAATGATCATGTGACACTGAAGACTGGAGTGATGATGCTGAAAGCTTTGCATCACAGGAATAAATTACATTTTAAAATATATCCAAAAAAAAACAGTCATTTAAATTAATTAAACATTAAATTGTAAAACTATTTCACAATATTAATGTTTTTACTGTATTTATGTTTTACTTTTTGATCAAATAAATGCAGCCTTGGTGAGCATAAGAGACTTAAAGACCCCAAAGTTTTGAATGGCAGTGTACAGTGAGTGAAACTTCAAAACAAACAGCCTCTATTCTTATTTCATTAAAGGGGTGTAAAATTGCATGGATGCGTTTTGATTTCTAAAATAATAACCCATGTACAACACATTCATTTCTAATGCAAAATTTAATTCTTGGGTCCCACTTTATATTACGTGGATTTAAGTACTATATACTTACATTGAAATTAATAATTTGATACAATAGACTTATTGTGTAAATACATGTTTTTACATTGTACTTATATTTTTAAAAATACCTGCATGTAATTACAGCTGTAATTTATGTATGCAATTACATTCGTAATTACACTGTTGACCCTTCCCTTACACCTTAACCCACCCTTAAACCTACCCATACCACCACACATGACCTTAACCTTACCAGTATCACACCTCAATAGCAGCAAAAGTGTTTTGCAATACAACATCCACACAATAAGTACATTGTACTTATTTTTCAATGTAAGTACATAGTACTTAAAGCCACTTAATATAAAGTGGGACCAATTCTTCTTTTCATTTTAAAAGAAATCTAGTCAAATGTACTGCAGATGAACTGAGATAGCTGTAAGAAAAGCAAAACAACCACAATTTCCAAATGCAAGACTTGATGCTGACATGCACATACGCATGAACAGTGGCATTGTATATTTGATTTGGAAGAGAGGTGGTTTGTGTGTGTTTTTGTGACACTTACTCTTTTATGTCTTTTGAAGGAGAGGAGTTGCTGGGGAGTGTGGCTGTGGCAGGGAATGTGCTGATTTTCTCAAGTGTGCAGGCTGTCCCGATGGCACGAACCACAAGGCCTGATTCCCCTTCCAGATCAAAACACTGCAGGTACCCGACCACTGCATTCCCTCCCATCTCCAGCACCTTCAGACCTATCTTCCTCTGCAATTCACCTACAATAGAAACACGTATGCATTTACACACCCACCACACGAGCCAAGAAAATATTGTCAGGAGTGTCTCAGATTGTCTTTAAACATGATCTTGGCCAAAGCAACTTAAAGTAGAATTAGTAAGAGTTGATCAATATTGTAAAGTATAAATGTCCTAGATCATGTCAAATTTTCACAATCCACTGATTTCACTGAAAAAGTGTGAAAAAAGGCAAATACTCAATAATATTGGGCAAATCTATAAAACGTTAAAAATAGCAATGCATAAAACAGACATTTAGGCTAATGTATGTTTATTGATGGATATGAATTCTGCTTTCCCCTAAACTTTGTTCAATGCTAATGCCGTATGCTGTAAGATGTAAGCTGTGCATCTCAAATGCATTAAACAACACGCACATCAGACAGTGCGACAAGCCACGTAGGTTTATGATTTAGCTTGAAGCACATCTCATGTTTAAGACGACTTGAATCGTGCACTTATCTGACAGCAGCTCACTGTCCCATCCTATGGGGGAAACTCATTGCACACAGAGAGAAGTTCCACACTTGCAGTGTTTAAAACAACACTGTATTCCTTCAGTGTACGTGTACCGGAACGAAAGACCCGTACCAAAATATTTCAGTATGAATGCGTGTACCGTTACACCCCTACTGGCAACTATTGGAACAATTCATATCTCCTACATATATCTTTCGGTCTCTCTTGAACACCGTTTGTGTATAGGTACCTGACATGAGAAAGATGAGTCTCTGTCGGGCCTCGTTGGATGCACGAGGGGTTCTGATACGGTCGATCCACTGGTACTCTGGATCCTCATTCACCACAAGCTCTTCCACAAAGCCATGAATGATAACGGCCCGGTAACATCGGGGAATGGAGGTTGCTGAAGAAAAACAGAATGGGTCTCATTCACTAATAATTGCGTGGATTATTTCGTATTTGTATGCACAGGATTCATTAGTTCAATGAGCTCATTGTTTCTTTGTTAATTATTCCATTGTTTAAATTAATACATTTTTCGCTAACTGTGATTTTGTATATGCAGATTTCTGAAATACATAACTTTGATTGTTACCTCTGATAACAGATCACTCTAAATTGTAATGTGGACTATAAAGTAATGTTTTCTATAAAGCTGCTTTGAAACGATGTGTATTGTGAAAAGCACTATACAAAAAAATGTGAACTGAACAGGAGAACTTCTCACGAAAAACCTCTGCCTAATTCACAACACGTTTGTACGTACATGAATTTGTTCTTAACATCGTTCTGATGTTAGTGAATTCTGCGTATTCTAAATGAACGGCCGAGTGCACGAGGTTAGTCATTTGCATAAAACACGCCCAAACCATCTCCATATATGGGCTTCACGCACACGCTTTCCTCACAGCCTTTCATCACTCTCGTGTCTCGTCAAACTTGCCGCTGTTTGCAGACGCGCTCTCGCCCGATCCTCGAGTAATGCCAAGTGTGCCATTCTCACCAGTTCTCACAATAAACACCTTTTATACAGACCCAGATTGCAGACCTCTCATTAGCCAGCTGTACATACGTGTATAGCTGCGTTATTCAGAGAAACCTCACAGCTGAAGCTAGAACACAGCTTTTCTTACTCTTTTACTGTAGCCTATATGATGGAATGCATTTAAGATTAAATTAAATTGTATTACTTAATGATTTTATTATAGAATTTTATATATGGATTATATAATACAATTAATGCAACATACTTCAATATAATTATAGTCGTGTTAGGATGAAATATAACTTCTTTACACGATTATAAGGCCATACAGAGTAAGTGCTTTTTGCGTACGTGTGGTTTCAGTTGTTCCTATATTTGTTCGTAAATTTAGAATAAATTTGTTATTAAAATCATTCGTACATGCTTAGTGAATGAGACCCAACGTGAGTAAAAATTCTCAGAGGAAGATAAAAATAAAGAGAGAAAAGTGAGCGGAGCAGGGTAGATAGTGGAGGAAGCAGATTGTCAGATGGAATAAAGGAAGGAAGGAATGGAAGCAGATGATGTAGATACTTACTACAGAAGAATTTGACCCCACATGAAGACTGTCTGAAGCGGTTCAAGTCGTTGAAGAGATCCACCTTCACCAGTACATTTATTTCCCCTCTTATACCTGAACACAAGCATGTCATCAACAAAACAATTCACAACTCAGATATTACAGACTAAGGGCGTTTTCAGACCTGTAGATTGTTTGCTTGCTTTGTTTCGAAACAGGGATTAAAAATGTTACACTGTTTAAATTTCTTCTTGGTTTTGCTCGCTTTTACAAGGCAACATTTCTAAACGGACCAACACTTGTTAATACAAGTCACGTGCGAGTAGTAACCGGTCCTCTCATTGGTTCCGGGATTCCGCCCATAGCGGTCATCAAATAAACAGCTTCAGAGGCTTATTATGGCTTTCTTTGTAGCTGCCGTTATACACTGTAAAAAAAGAAAAGCTGACTTAACTTAAAATTATAAGGCAACTTGCTGCACAGATTTTTTGAGTTGACTCAACTAAAACATCTCTATAGTTGAGTTGACTCAACTATAACATCTCCAGTTGAGTAAACTCTATTAGTTGAGTCAACTCAAAAAATCTGTGCAGCAAGTTGCCTTATAATTTTAAGTTAAGTCAACTTTCTTTTTTTACAGTGTATACCTTAACCATTTTGAGCAAGGATCAAGGCTTCGTCTGTATTTTTATGTGTTTTGGCCAGTTGTTCTGAAATATGTTCGTCTGACCAAATTTCAACTTCAGCCCATGATTCATATTGAGAGGCATTAAGGAAGCAAACACTGCTGCTTTTTCACGCAACACATGTAATTACTCATCATATATTGTAATACAGACTGGTCCGTTGGGTTCAGATTGCTGTCTCACCACAAGCGAACCACTCCCGATCTGTTTTTTTAGGCGATCTCGGACCGATTGTTTTGGTGTAGATCTGAGCGCGATTGCCGTCTTCGTTTATGCCTATTATACTGAACTATGGGAAAAAATGTGCCAGGTTCCAAAACAAACACTCCAAACGAGTCAGATGTGAAAGAGACCTAAATTTGCTTATGGATACACACCATGTATAGTGTCATAAATGGGGAGCCAGCCAGAGATGACCGTAGCAGCTTCACTGCAGAGTAATGGATCAATGTCAATGTACACCTTTCCAATAGCATCATTAGCGCTGTATGTGTCATGGTCAAGAACAGTTATCTGCAACGGCTCATCCTGCAAATCTTCATCATCCACCTGAAGGAAAAAGAAAGATAAACATAGGGAATAAACTCCATAAAAGTCCAAGCTATAGCAGAAAAAAGAAGGAAGACCTTACCTCGAATTTGAACCACTCAGAATTCCACTGAGGATTCAGGGACTTGGGGTACACATCCGTTTTAAATGTTGTGTTTCCGAACTTCACCTGTGGAATGAAACTTTATAAGTGCTGATCTGCGATATAACAAGGGCTGTTCCTCAAAACTTGAGCTGGATAAAGCAGCATTTTTGAACTAATGTGCAGAGCAGAGTGACTTTATTAATAGACAGGTGCTCAACTGACCTCCACGAAGGCATCAGTGAGATCGCTGGCACGGTCCATGACGGGCAGGTGCCGCCCTGCAACAATCTTCGCCTTTAACTTCCCAGGCATTATTCCTCTAATCTTCTTATTTAAACACACATAAACACAAACATTCTGTTTCCACACTGGATCAAGGCTAAAAAGGAAAAAATAAACAGATCATAAGCAACCTGACCCACATACATCCAAACTTGAAACATGTGAACACAACAGGTGCTTTTGACAGATTAGACTAGAGGACAGACAGAAGGGCCAGGGACTAATGCAGCAGTTATATAGCGTTCAAATCCTCCTGGGAAATTCGTATTTACGAAATGGGAAGTCTTGTTTTTACGTCAGGTGCGCTCAAGTCACTTTCATCGGAGCAAGACAGTAGTGTAACGTTACCTTCTATTAATTAATTACACAAAAATACAGCAAGGTTTTTAAACTCTACTTTCAGGAAATGAAGACCAAAATGTGCATCATCAGGTGTGTTTTGCTTTTATAGGTTTCTAAATCATTTATGAAGCCACTGTAAACTTTATCTTTACATATTATATTGTTATATTATAATTCTATTATATTTTGTGCAGGGAATTAGGTCATTTTGTTGTAAAAAAAAAAATTATGTCACTGCTAAATACTTATAAATATTGTGGTGTTCAGCCACCATATTATTCACTGACACACACCCAACTCGTAAACCCCGAGCTTCCCACTCGTATTTACGTTGCGTTAATGTGCGTTCAACTCGTAAATACGATATTTTCGACATGACTTGAACGGACCAATATTCTAAAGCGAAGAAGCAATATATAACTACTGCATGCACCTTGTTCATGTACAAAAGCATTAACAGTAGTCACGTAAACATGATCTTTGCATAATTTTGAGAAAATAATTAAATAATACAGCTAATCAATATGTACATTTCTAGGTTCACCTCACGGTTAGCAGTCTCATGCACATTATTATTTTAACAAAATCATTAAACGTAAAATAAGAACCCCAAAACATTTTATGAAAGACATAAATCGATAATAATTCTTATACAAATCATATGTAACGTTATAACGTTATAGCGTTAACTGTTAGCTCTGTATGGTTCAGGCAGTAAGCAGTTTAGCTGCATTCACATTGTCAATATATCACAGCAGCACTATATTAGATACAAAAGCATGTTTCTATACAGATCTGTGGATAAACTACAGATAGATGAGATTATTTTAGTGTTTTTGATTATGTCAGCTCACCAGAGTTTCACCTTAGCGGTTCAATCTGACATTAAAGTCTCTCCATAGATCCTCGTGCCGATTGAAACGCTTCTTGTATCATGATTAGATCTCAGGAAGGTGCAGCGTCGATTCTGTGTTGCATTTTGGTCGCAATCATACCAAAATGTAGATGTTAATAAGGCTAATTTCAAAAATAAAATCGTCTGTCAAATGAAACAGCTTTCGCAGATTCTGGCGCATCGCTCACGCAGTTGGGACTGGGAGGCGGGCACGTCAGAGCACATCCGGGTCACGGACATTGATGCCATTTGGGTCAAATGTGTGCTGATTTTAAATATTTTTAAATATTAAAAACTTTCATCCAAAGTTTTTTTCCATCACGTCTATCTTAGATCTTCACGCTATTAAAATAACTGGATAAATAAGCATTTGACTTTTTACAATTGTGGAGGATTAAAAGTCAGTCTTAAACGTTAATCCCATAGCATTAAGAGCCAAATAAATCAGTGGATTATTAGCCTACTATTATTAAACACTGCGTGCTATCCCACTGGGACCTTCCTATGTATGTAGCATGTGTAAACACACATACTGGTGCTTAATGCCACATAAGACTAGTTGTTAACGTGTTATTTCAATATAGCTCATGTTCATATGGTTGTAATTTATCAGATAAAGCAGCCTATGAAACTAAAATTGTTAAAGATGGAAATCATACACAACAAAAAGGCCTACAAGTTAAAAAAAGATACAGACATTCATTATAAAAAAATATAAAGACATTTTTAATACTATAGCCTATAGCCTATGGGTGTGCACTGTGCAGTTTTATATATATATATATATATATATATATATATATATATATATATATATCAAATGTAAATTCATTCATTCAATTCTATTTTGTATTTACACTATGTAATTAATCTTAATTTTTTTTTTAAACCAAGCATAAATCTCATCAAGTTAGATTTTTTTACATTTAGGCTATTCTAAAACAACTAAAGGTGGTAACAATTTAAACAATATATTTTATTTGTGAACTGATGTTCAGCTGTTCTTTTTAATAGTCAACTTATTTTCATCAGTCATCAAGCTCGGTAAACACTGGTCACATGAAGATGTACCTTTAATTTCACCACGCTGATTGCTCACTAAATAAAACGCACAGTCATCATGTTTTCAGGCCGTTTCAAATTTGAATTTGATGTGGCATAACGCAGTGATATCTACGTGGTTGAGTTGTCTTTAATTTGTCTTTTTTTTTCATAATTTTGTTCAGTCAGACTAGAGTATGAGGTATGAGGTCACTTTGTAGGCCAACCGGCATTTAGCATCACATTGTTTCCCTTGACAAAAAAAAGGGGATTTTCCCATTGGCTTTTGGATTACGCTGAAAACAAGCTCTATGATCAACAAAAGTTTATGATACTTGCACATTTTGTCCATCAGTATAATTATCACAGATGAATATAACTTTTATGAATTTTGAAGCCTTAATGCAGTCACCAGAAGTAAAAAGCTAAAGGTATGGCTATAAAAAAAACTACACCACGGTCCCACAAATTCAACGTCACCATCACTAGCTTCACACAACTCTTTCAGTTTTTACCTAAAAATATTTTCCCAGAACATTTGAGTTAAAATAGTTTATAAGAGCAGAGCTCAATTACAAGTATAAAGAAGCTGTAAAAGTGGACTGAGCTTGTCTGTTCGGCGTGATGACGTTTAATGTCCCCAACTGCCTCTGTTTTCACATTTAGCCACTTGTTAGCAACTGCCTTTTTCAAGACACGTTTTTGGAATAAAACGTGAAAGTGTCTTGAACTTGTGTTCGTCACAGACCTTTTTCAGCCATTTAACCAAAATCCCATTAAAAAACCAATTGACTTAGGGACGATGGAACCGGAAGTGCCAACTCGCTTTCATGATTTGGCCTACAAAGTGATGTCATCATACCTGCACCACTCTGTGCTCACGAAAACAAGAGGCGGGATCGCAGGAACCAACCATATCCAAACATAACCGATTATATCCAATCATAGCATGATGGCATTGCCCCCTCTCAGTGACTTTTCCCCATTCCCCCATCTGTCAAAAGTCAATGGACTCAAGAGAGGCAAGCCTCCCGCTGTAACTTTACCTGCTGGTGTCGCTGTGGGACCGTGTAACTTTAGAAAAAAGAGTGATTCATTCACTTGTCAAATTTTGTAATATTTGTGCCGTTTTTTGTTGTTGTTTTTTTTGGTAATATCGATTATTTTTTCATCCAGTTTCTTTGAGGAGACACTGCCTCACTTGCCTCCTCAGAAGAAACAACCCAGTGTGTGTATATACAGTGTATATACAGTGTGTGTATGTGTGTGTATGTGTGTATAGGCCCTTTATATAAAGTTAAATATATACATTTTAATATATATATATATATTAGGCTATTATTAACTTGACCAGAGCTTGATATAATAATCAGGCCTGTTTATTATTGAGCTCCACTATTAGATAGCTCTATTAGAATTGATGAATTATGATGAATTATGTGATTATGTAAAAAATTATGTAAAAAAAAAAAAAAAGTATATATATATATATATATATATATATATATATATATATATATATATATATATATATATATTCATAATTGTATATATATATGGTCCATATTTATATGGTCCTGACAGTGGTCCTTGTATGCTAAGTAATCAAGAGTCAAGGATTAATACTTATCCAAGATGATTAAAAAATATATATTACTTTACTTGACCAGAGCCTATTTTTTACACCCTTTTATTGTTTTATATAAAAACCTCCGAACACAAGTAGCCTATATTCTTTCTTTTTTTATGTTGCAGAGTTAGGCATACTGCAGAGATGACCTAACAATAGGTGTCTAACAATAACCATTACATAAGCAAGCATCATGTTACATAAAATCCATAACTGATATATTGTCATCAAAGACTATTTTTATGTGCATGAGTGCATTTGTTGGCATCATTTGTGAGTATGGAGTTTGTATGTTTGTGTGTTGGGGGGTAAGTTAAGTAGTTTGTGCTTCTGTTGTAAGGATCAATTCAATATCTCGTAAATATTGGCTTAGTTTCAAATGAACCCTTGGATCAAAGGGTTTTTTCACCTCATTGAGCTGCCTTAGGTGGAAATTAAATAATTTGAGCTCAAATATGCAAGGGGATGCATGAGAGATATTCCTGACACCCCAAGCTTCCGAAACCATTCGCCTGTATAGAGTCTATCTGTCAGTCAGTGCCAGTCATGCCTCCGCTATCCATATAGAAAAGTGAACTGAATAAATAGACAAGTTTTTCTCACTGAATCCAAAAGGACTTTTTGGTCAAGAACAAAAAAAATTGATCAGCATTTAAAGTTTTGCCAGATCTGATGACCTGAACGTCCAAATGGTCCTAATCAAGAGTCAAGTATTTATATCACTAAGAATACACCAATACAAAAACTATGTGGTCATATAAACACTTGTCCTTGATTTCAAACACACTACAAAATGCATTAAAGAACAATAGGTGTTTAAAACACAGTGAGATCATATTTTAGGTCCAGGGTTGGTGGGCAAATGGTGTTTAAAACGAGTATTTATGGAAGTGAGGTTTGCTTTTGTGAGAGTGAGCAGGTGCTGATTGTTCTGTCCTATGACTAATGGATGGAAACCTTTGCTTTATGCTGTCTTGTTATTTGACTGCAATGTATTCGAGGTGAAGAGTTAACAACCTGTAATTTACAGATGCGTCAGGCTGTCATTTTTAGTCAAAGGACTTTTCCTTATACTGTTCCTGTTTGAATTTTTATAGGATGTGCCATTTTTGTCTGCTATATTGTATTAAAGATGCATATAAAAATTATTTGAGGCACACAGTAGGCTTTGAATTGCTTTGTCCTTGTGGCGTAGGACACACAAACACACGCCCAGGCTCTGATATGTTGAGGACAGCTGCCAATTCTAAAATTACAAAGCTGTTGCCTGTCACACATAAAAACAATTGTCTCTGTCCATTGTGCTTTCAGAAGCTGGTTTGACCCAACAGGCAACACCTCAGGTAACACACATCTCTTTGTGTCAGCTACCACTTTCCTAGACATCTCTCAACACTGGATCAACAAGATTTATTTAGTTTAGTATTGTGATTGCAACTATACATCGTTTATTTTTTATTTCTGATCTCACAGGTTTCACGATGGCAGACGAGTAAGTAGTTTTTATGCACTGTTTTTGCGTTACTCTGTGAAACATGAACACACATCTTTGTATCTGTATTTATAATTTTCTTCTTTTTCTCTTTGCAACCACCAACAACCATACAAATCCGCAGCGATGTAAGTACATTGTCTTTTGTATATGGGTCTTTTCAGACTGAAATTGCAGTAACATACTTAGTTAAAGGGTTAAAACCTTTAAACCTTAATTATATTATACAATAATTTTCTGATATGGACAATGTGATTTATACAATGTATTTTTACTTTATTTTTATTTTAATCAAAAGGCACCTGGTCCATTGGCCCCTCGGGGAGTACAAGCCAAGGTATTCACCAGCATATTCAACAGTATATTGTGATTATGATATTGTGACTTATACATTCATCTATACATTGTTGAATGACAGAACATAATGCATAAAACTTGGCATTAACTAGTCATTCACTTTAATCTTAATCTTTCTTTCTTTCCTTTTTAGCCAAAGTGTAAGATCTCTGCATCTCGAAAACTCTCCCTGAAGGTATGGTGTGTGTATGTGTGTGTGTGTGTGTGGGGGGGGGGGGGGGGGGGGGGGGGGGGGGGGGGGGGGAGAGAGGGTGTCCTGGTAAACCCTACATTATGGGGCAATATCCAAAATCCTTGTCCTTGTGGTGACATTTTTTGGTCCTCATGAGGAAAACGGCTAATAAATCATACTAAGTGAAGTGTTTTGAAAATGTAAAAATGCAGAAAGTCTTCTGTGATGGGTAGGTTTAGGCTTAGGGGATATAATATACAGATTGTACAGTATAAAATCATTATGTCTATGGAAAATCCCCATAAAACATGAAAAAACTAAGCAAATGTGCGTGTGGTAGATATGTTGGTATGTTTTGATTTTATTTATTTTTTTAACTACAGAATGTCTGTTTGTGTTCTGTTTTCTAAGATCCTTTTGCTTCAAAGAGCCATGGAGGAGTTGGAACAGGAAACGGTCAATCGTGACGACGAGAAGGTGAAATATCTGAGTGAGAAGCTTCCACCTCTTCAAATAACCGGTCTCCAAATGGAGGAGTTGCAGGTTAGTGAAAGATATGTTAAGTTAAGATTATGTTTCTCATGAAGTTTGAATCTAGACGGAACCAAATACAAGATAGTTTGGATTTATTCATTAATATTTTTCAGTCACCTCACAATTTGCACATTTCCAATTGTGTTATTTTAATTTGATATATTATAATATAATATTATTATATAATATAATTTAAAAACACGAGAAGCAGTAATAATTAAGAATGAGTATTTCTACACATCCAGAAACTGTGTCGGCAACTTCATGCCCAAATCGACACAGTGGACGAGGAGAGATACGACTTTGAGGCCAAAGTCAATAAAAACAACAAAGAAGTGAGTATAAATGAATGTACCATTTCTAATCTCACACTAAATGTTTCTGTAACGAACAGAGTGTGTATGTGTGTGTAAAAGATCCATGAGCTGAAGCTGAAGGTGCAAGATTTAGGAGGGAAGTTTAAGAAACCTGCCCTGAGGAAGGTGCGCGTGTCTGCGGATGAGATGATGAGAGCGCTTCTGGGCTCCAAACACAAGGGCTCCATGGACCTCAGAGCCAACCTCAAATCTGTGAAGAAAGAAGACATTAAACAAGAGAAGGTACACACACAGAACACAACAAGCATACTGTATAAAACTTTACATATAGAATAGAACTTTTACATTACATTAATGGGGCAAATATGCCTGAATGCTGCAGAAATTTGTCATTTTAAGTGTCCTTGACGGGTTTTTAGAGATTCACCTGAATAAAGGAAACACGTTTTCAGTTTCTGGACATAACTGTACACTGCATTTCTGTTTTGTCAGGTTATGTCGGCAGAGGTGGGCGACTGGCGTAAGAACGTTGAGGCCATGTCTGGTATGGAGGGCAGGAAGAAGATGTTTGATGCTGCTGGTGGAGGACAGTGATAGGAGTGTATATAAGAGTGTATAATTGTGTATATGTATGCGTGTGCATTTGTTATTAGTGACCGGTAAAGTCCAAATGAAAAAAATCACCAATAAAAAAACAAAACAATATGTATTAATACAAATCTCAAAAGAAAGCTTGTGAATATGAATATGGAATGTTACATATGACTTTAATTTAAGGTTATTAAACCTTTGATTATGCTAATTATGTGTGATTCATTATGACAATAGACTGTCATGATATTTTTAGCACTCACTGGATGGATAGAACTTCATGACCTTATGTGACTGACAGCCGGTTACATATCAGGGCTGTGAGGTCAGGTCACAAACACCACTGACAGATGACAATTGACTCATTCAGAATATTCACACTGTGTGACTGGCTGTGTTTGTGCTCAAGGACATGAGAAGTTAGTGTCTCTGGCAGTGATTTATTTGGTCAACACCTGTCTGAGACTGACAATAGAGATGAGTTGTGGACATGTAATGTGGCCTGGTGGCCAAACCAGGCATACTGTATGAACAACGGTGGGATGTAGAGTGGAAAGAATAGTTTATCACCTCAAAATAGCACAACTATGACGGATCAGCACTCTTATTATTCTTATCATACACATTCAGTGAATGTGTGAATCTCCAAGACACAATACCCCAAAATCAAAAACAAAAATGAATGCAAAATACTTTATAGCCTATGTAGAATAAAAAAAATAAAAAAAATATATGTATATATATATATATATATATATATGTGTGTGTTTTGTGACATTGCTTTCATGACAATAGAACAAATTTTTTAGTGTTTATTTTAGACATTTAACTTTTTTTTTTATTATTGCTGTTATTCTGGTGATTATCACTAGATTCACATTAGAGTAATTTGTACTTTGGTCATGTATTTTTTTTTTATAGCATATTATAAAACCTTATCAAGTCAAGTCAAGTCAAGTTTATTTATATAGCGCTTTTCACAATCCAGATTGTATCAAAGCAGCTTCACAGTATTAAATTAAAATAATACATCAATGCTTGTTTCTAGTGGAAAACGTCCACGTTTGGTAATGCTGATCAATAGTATTGTTGATTGATTAATTAAATTAAATATCCCCAAATATCCCTAACTGAGCAAGCCAAAGGCAACAGTGGCAAGGAACCGAAAAACTCCATCAGGTAACCTAATGGAGAAAAAAAAACCTTGGGAGAACCCAGGCTCAGTCGGGGGCCAGTTCTCCTCTGGCGTTTTTATGAACTAGAGATCGGATTTAACTATCAGATTAAAAGTATTATATGAATGCCTGTCTGAAGAGATGCGTCTTTAATCTAGTTTTAAACTGGGAGAGCGAGTCTGAGCAACAAACAGTATCAGGAAGACTATTCCAGAGTTTTGGAGCTAAATGTGAAAATGCTCTCCCTCCTTTGGTGGATCTGGATATCCTAGGTATGACCAAAAGCCTCGAATTTAGTGATCTTAAAGAGCGCGATGGATTATAGGGCGTTAGAAGATCCGTTAAATAGACTGGAGCTAAGCCATTTAGGGCTTTATAAGTCAGTAGCAATACCTTGTAATTAATACGGAACTCTATAGGTAACCAATGTAGTGATGATAAAATTGGTGTTATATGATCATATTTTCTTGATCTAGTAAGAACTCTAGCGGCTTGTTTAATGAGGACGCAGGACAACCGGCCAACAAAGCATTACAGTAATCTAGTCTCGAGGTCATGAATGCATGACCTCGAGAAAATGCATAATTTTTCTGCATCAGAAACTGATAGCATGTTACGTAGCTTAGCAATGTTTCTAAGATGGAAAAAGGCTGTTCTTGTAACATATAAAATAAGATTTTCAAAAGACAGGTTGCAGTCTAGTATAACACCCAGGTCTTTTACTGTAGAGGATAAAGTAACAGGACATCCTACTACGTTAAAGTTGTAGTGCGAGAGGTTTTGTGGGCGGTTTTTTGAACCGATGATTAGTACCTCTGTCTTGTCTGGATTTAATAAAAGAAAATTGCGCGTCATCCAATCTTTTATATCTTTAACACACTCTGTCAATTTGGATAATTTAGCGTTTTCATCTGGCCGTGATGAAATATAGATTTGAGTGTCATCAGCATAACAATGGAAACTAATTCCATGTTTCCTTATAATATTTCCAAGTGGCAGCATATATATTGAGAATAATAGAGGGCCTAACACAGATCCCTGCGGCACTCCATAGTTTACTGGAGTTATGATCGATTTTTCTCCATTTAAATAGACAAAATGGTAGCGGTCAGATAAGTATGATCTGAACCAACTTAATGCTTGTCCTTGAACACCAGTATAATTTTGTAGTCGATCTAAGAGTATTGTGTGATCTATAGTATCGAACGCAGCACTAAGATCAAGTAAAACTAGTATTGAGATACAGCCTTGGTCAGATGCTAAAAGTAAATCATTTGTGATTTTAACGAGCGCAGTTTCAGTGCTATGATGCGGTCTGAATCCAGACTGAAACTTTTCATAGATGTCATTTTCTTGCAAGAAAGAGCCCAGTTGAGCGGACACCACTTTTTCTAGTATTTTAGACATAAAAGGAAGATTTGAAATGGGTCTATAATTTGCTAGATTATGCGGGTCTAATTGTGGTTTCTTAATGAGAGGTTTTATAACTGCCAGTTTAAATGTTCTTGGAACATGACCTAAAGATAAAGATGAGTTAATAATATTGAGGAGAGGCTCTTCCACTATAGGTAACATTAGTAGTTTAGTTGGTATAGGATCTAATAAACATGTTGTTGTTTTAGATGAAGTGATAAGTTTATTTAACTCTTTTTGTTCTATAGTTGTAAAGCACTGTAATTGTTCTTGCGTCGTGATAATTGAGGCTGAATTATAAGGCGCAATTGAGGATTGAACGTTTACAATTGTGGTTCTGATGTTTTCTATTTTCTCAGTGAAGAACTTCATGAAATCATTACTACTAAACTGTAACGGAATATTTTGTTTGGGTGACGTCTGTTTATTTGTTAGTCTAGCCACGGTGTTAAATAAAAACCTAGGATTGTTTTGGTTATTTTCTATTAGTTTGCGGAGGTGCTCAGCCCTGGCCGCTTTTAGGGCCTTTTTATAACGTGACATACTGTCTTTCCACGTGATTCTAAAGACCTCTAAATTAGTTTGTTTCCATTTACGCTCTAAATTACGGGTTTCTCTCTTTAGAACATGCGTAGTATTGTTGTACCATGGTGCTTTACTTTTCTCTCTGACCTTTTTTAATCTAATGGGTGCAACAATATCCAATTTTCCAGAGAGAATGGTGCTCATAGTGCTAGTTAATTCCTCTAGTTCATCTGTTTGTTTGGGTTCACTGAGCAGCTGAGACAGATCAGATAAGCAATTTGAAAAATTATCTACAGTGGATGGAAGGATTGTTCTGCCTGATCGATAACGCGGCGCAGCATGATATATTACAGGAGTACGTAATATGCAAGTTACCATGTAATGGTCAGTGACATCACTTTGTGGAATGATATCTATATCGGTTGGATCGGTTCCATGTGATATAATTAAATCGAGTGTATGATTAAAACGATGAGTTGGTCCGGTAACGTTTTGCTTGACCCCAAAGGAGTTTAATAAATTTGTAAACGCAGCCCCTAACGCATCATTTGGATTATCTACGTGTATGTTAAAATCTCCAACAATTAATGCTTTATCGACATTGACTAATAGGTCTGAGAGAAAATCTGACCTCTTTCGGGAAATCAGCGTAAGGCCCAGGCGGTCTATATAGGGTAGCCAAGGCTAGAGATAATAGGGAAGTTTTTCTAACATCTAAGAGCGTAACATTTAGTACAAGTACTTCAAACGAAATAAACAGTAACATTGAGAATATCTCTATAGATTGTTGCAACACCGCCGCCACGACCAATCAGACGGGGCTCATGCTTATAGGAGTATCCTGCTGGGGTAGACTCATTTAGACCGAAATAATCATTTGGTTTAAGCCAGGTTTCAGTAAGGCAAAGTACATCGAAGCTATTATCTGTGACTATTTCATTTACAATAACTGCCTTAGGTGTGAGTGATCTAATGTTTAGAAGACCTAGCTTTAGAAATTGTTTTTGTTTACTAATAGAAACATTTTCTGTTTTAATAACAATTAGATTTTTCCTAGATCCTGCAGTAAATTTATTATTTGATCTCATTAAACGAGGAATAGACACGGTTTCTATGCAATGTTCTACACTAGTATTTATATCAGTTAAATTGGTGCAGCAGAGACTATGATTTGGACTTTTGGTTACTAGTCAAAAGGTATTTAACATTTTGGAGATGTTATCCGACAGAAGATCCGCTCCGAATCTGCTTGGGTGTAAGCCATCAGCACGGAGAAGCCTAGGACGCTCCCAAAACAGATTCCAATTATTTACAAAGAGCAGTTTCTGCTCATTGCACCATGACATTAACCATTCATTTAGCGCTAATAATCTACTAAGCTTTTCATGTCCTAGTCGGTACGTGGGAAGCGGTCCTGACACTATGATCGTTGTTTCAGGCGATGCGCTGCGTACCGTATCGATCAGATTCCTGAAGTCTTTCTTCAGAATCTCCGTCTGGCGCAGCCTGATGTAGTTCACTCCCGCGTGCAGGACCACGTACAGTACCGACGCGCTCGTCACCGTTCAGAATCTCGGGAACGCGAGCAGATTACACGAGCAGCAGGAGCCAGGAAAGCAGTGACTGTGCACCTTACTTTTACCTAACGTAGCGTGTACGTGCCGAACGATGGAATCGCCGATGATCACAGCATCGCGTTCTGTTTCGCGAAGAGGGGAGAAGCGGTTTTGGGTGGATATCTCGAAAACCGAGAGGGTCGGAGAGAGTCTTCTTGGTCTAGACCTGACTCGCGTCTTCCGCTGCGGAACCATCCAGGCTTCGTGGTGGCGTGTTGGAGCCGGAGTGAACGAGACCATGGCTGATCGCGACCTCGGCGCACGGGACCGATGTTGAGAAACGCACGGAGTAGACGAGGTCGGAGTCAGCGGGTTAGTAACGTTAATCACTGATTTGTGTGCATCGGCGCGTGATGTTTCAAGAGCTAAACGCCGGTCTATCAGCTCGGCTTGTCTCACTAAAAGGTCGTGGATCTGTTTCTCAACAGCTTCCAGCTCAGACTGTAGTGCGTGAAGCTCAAATGTGTCCTCACCTGCACCAAAAGGTAGACTACTTAGGCTACATCTGATATATTCGCCATTTTAACAGATGGACAGTAACGTTAAGTTAGCAACGACGCTACCAGTGATGCTATCAATATTAATACTAATTTATGACTGAAGTCTTGGATATAATCCGTCTTTTTAGTGGTACGGGTGTAGAGTAGACACACGATAGGCTAAAAAAAAATGTTTGTTTGTAAGTGAGTGTGGAGAAGACGCGTTCAGCCGTGATCCACGGACTTAACCTATAAGAGTATGGCTTGAGACGCGTCTGCTCAACAGTCCGCGTTGTAACTATGAGGTTTGAGCAGCAGTGCTTCTCAGTGAGGAAAAGTAGAAAATGTTCGTTGTAAGTGAGTTTAAAGGGAAAAATCAAGAATTATAAATCAAATCGATGGAGCTCCAAAGACAACAACGCGTTCAGACGCGACGAATGCGCATTCGTCAACCCAGCTGCAGATAGATTGCCTTATGTAATATTCGATAATTTTTGCACATATGGGAAAAATGTGCATAAATGCTGCAGAAAATCCTTTATTTGGGGTCAGTAAAAGCATATTGTGAAATAACATTATAATTTATAATACTGTATTCCACTTAAATATATTTTAAAATGTAATTTATTGCTGTGATCCAAAGCAGAATTTTCCGCATCATTACTCCAGTCTTCAGTGTCACATGATCCTTTAGGGGAGAGTTGTAATGTATAAACATTGCCATTATGTTAAGACTGTCTTAAAAACTATGAGCAACTAGCAGTTAGTTAGGGGTAATCAGTCTTTCTTTTCAGTATCAAATTAGATCAATCTACGTTTTTATGTAACTGACTTAAAACCGTTATGAACAGTCTTAAAGAAAATAAATTAATGACTAAAGTTAGACATAGCAGTTTATGCGTCCATCCCCAGAATCATTCTAATATGCTGTATTTTTGAGGAAACCATGATGCATTTTTTTCAGGATTCTTTAATAAATAGGAAGTTCAAAAGAACAACACGTATTTTAAATATATATTTTTTGTAACAATGTAGGCTAAAAGTATTTAATGTTGAAATAATAAAATAAATCAAAGGCTGTATGTAGTGCGCACTATCCAGTGTGCTAACACTCACACTGAAATAAGACTAACCTCCTTTGAACACGTCAAAGTTTAAACAATTGAGTTAGATAATGAGTGTGAGCATTCTTTGTACTTTGCACTAGTGTGGTGAGTTCAGCTGTCAGCAGACATGAATGTGCACGTATATAGAACTCCAAATAAATGCACAGACATGAGCCTTCACTAAATATAACCCAACGTATAAAATTAAAAGGCATTTGCAGAATTTAAACATGGCAATTAGAAGCCAGAGTCTCATTTTAACCCTTCACAAGCTCACACCAGCAGGGGGGGTATGCTATATATAACTTTCTAGATGCTCTGGAATTAGGTAGGCTATTGTATTTACTTTTACTATTCGAGCCTTCCCTATTTTTGGTGGATTGTTTCAGAATTTGAAATTGAATATTAAAGTCAGCAAGAAACAGAAGTTGCAATACTCTTTTCTTCACCACTGTGACTTATATCCGAGTGATGAAACAGCTTCTTGAACAACCAAATAAAATGTAGGGCGGGACTTGATTTTGTCCACTGGTAACTGATTGGATTGTTGAATGCTTGTGGTTTGCAGGTTATCCTGACCTGTCCCGCCGTCGCGCCAGTAAACGCATCATCAGAGAAGAGATGTTTGCAAGAGGGAATGGGACGTTCTTTTAATTAAAGGTTATAAGGGCAAGAAAAATGTAAATAATAATAATAATAATGTTCATGGATAAATCATTTATGAAAAATAATGCAATATTCCATAAAAAAATAATACGAACGGTCGTTTGGTGATTTAATTTCAACTGCAGTGTTTCTCTCAGGGTTCTGTCACTTCTGTCTGTATTTCTTGGTTCTGTGACAGAGCTCTGACACTCCTGTTTTGTCATGTTTGGTGTGAGCACATACAGTGAGGAAAATAAGTATTTGAACACCCTGCTATTTTGCAAGTTCTCCCACTTAGAAATCATGGAGGGGTCTGAAATTGTCATCGTAGGTGCATGTCCACTGTGAGAGACATAATTTAAAAAAAAAAATCCAGAAATCACAATGTATGATTTTTTAACAATTTATTTGTATGATACAGCTGCAAATAAGTATTTGAACACCTGAGAAAATCAATGTTAATATTTGGTACAGTAGCCTTTGTTTGCAATTACAGAGGTCAAACGTTTCCTGTAGTTTTTCACCAGGTTTGCACACACTGCAGGAGGGATTTTGGCCCACTCCTCCACACAGATCTTCTCTAGATCAGTCAGGTTTCTGGGCTGTCGCTGAGAAACACGGAGTTTGAGCTCCCTCCAAAGATTCTCTATTGGGTTTAGGTCTGGAGACTGGCTAGGCCACGCCAGAACCTTGATATGCTTCTTACAGAGCCACTCCTTGGTTATCCTGGCTGTGTGCTTCGGGTCATTGTCATGTTGGAAGACCCAGCCTCGACCCATCTTCAATGCTCTAACTGAGGGAAGGAGGTTGTTCCCCAAAATCTCGCAATACATGGCCCCGGTCATCCTCTCCTTAATACAGTGCAGTCGCCCTGTCCCATGTGCAGAAAAACACCCCCAAAGCATGATGCTACCACCCCCATGCTTCACAGTAGGGATGGTGTTCTTGGGATGGTACTCATCATTCTTCTTCCTCCAAACACGTTTAGTGGAATTATGACCAAAAAGTTCTATTTTGGTCTCATCTGACCACATGACTTTCTCCCATGACTCCTCTGGATCATCCAAATGGTCATTGGCAAACTTAAGACGGGCCTTGACATGTGCTGGTTTAAGCAGGGGAACCTTCCATGCCATGCATGATTTCAAACCATGACGTCTTAGTGTATTACCAACAGTAACCTTGGAAACGGTGGTCCCAGCTCTTTTCAGGTCATTGACCAGCTCCTCCCGTGTAGTTCTGGGCTGATTTCTCACTTTTCTTAGGATAATTGTGACCCCACGAAGTGAGATCTTGCATGGAGCCCCAGTCCGAGGGAGATTGACAGTCATGTTTAGCTTCTTCCATTTTCTAATGATTGCTCCAACAGTGGACCTTTTTTCACCAAGCTGCTTGGCAATTTCCCCGTAGCCCTTTCCAGCCTTGTGGAGGTGTACAATTTTGTCTCTAGTGTCTTTGGACAGCTCTTTGGTCTTGGCCATGTTAGTAGTTGGATTCTTACTGATTGTATGGGGTGGACAGGTGTCTTTATGCAGCTAACGACCTCAAACAGGTGCATCTAATTTAGGATAATAAATGGAGTGGAGGTGGACATTTTAAAGGCAGACTAACAGGTCTTTGAGGGTCAGAATTCTAGCTGATAGACAGGTGTTCAAATACTTATTTGCAGCTGTATCATACAAATAAATAGTTAAAAAATCATATATTGTGATTTCTGGATTTTTTTTTTAGATTATGTCTCTCACAGTGGACATGCACCTACGATGACAATTTCAGACCCCTCCATGATTTCCAAGTGGGAGAACTTGCAAAATAGCAGGGTGTTCAAATACTTATTTTCCTCACTGTAGCTTGTCATGTGTTTCCTTGCGCCATGTGCTCTCCTGTCTATTGTCTAACCCCACCCACCTTGTTACCTGACTATTGATTAATTTGCCCCACCTGTCCTCCCTCCTTTGTTTGCTCTCCCAATTTATGCAGTCCTGTGCTGGTTCCTTGTCATATGTTTACCCTTGTGTGTTCTTCCTGTAGGCAAGTCAAGTTATGTTTTCCCCCTCGGTGTAGTAGACTTATTGTATTTTGTTTTATTTTTTGCTTAATAAAAGCCTTTACTACTTCTGCGTTTGAGTCCTCGCCTCGTCTCCTCAACCCCAAACCGTGACAGTTTCATTTTAAGTGGTGAGTTTTACTTTTAAAACTAACAAAATGTATAACTTCTGTACAAGACTTGTCAAATACAATGCTGAATGTTTATCCAAGTGACCATTTTCTTCCATGACACAGCATTTTTCCACTTTTAGGAAGTGCCCAGTAAGTGGAAATTGTACTGATGGAGCTTTACAGTTCAAGCATTAAAAAAGGATGTTCATTTTTTTTTTTTTTAAACAAATGTACCTGCTTCCACTTTACACAAATCATTTACATTTGGAGTAGCATATGCTGAGAATTTTACTGCGGTAGCCTACTGAGAAATGTTCTTTGAGGTCTTGGTCTAGTTATTTATTACAACAATGATGCACATTTAGATGCAAGCAGCTATTTTTGGAGTTTGGCACAACAAACGGGTTACGTAACAGAAGAATGATGAAACTAACATATGGTTGCCACATATGTGTTGGACAGAAGAACAAATATCAGGAAGTTTATTTTAGCCATAATGAAGTAAAATGTTACAGCCAGACAGTAAAATAAGGAATATTTGATTAAAGGCCATAAACAGGTGCACTGCTGACGTTGATCGTATACCAAATAAAATTCACCACCTGGCAAAGCTTCGTCTGCTGTGCCACGTTTTTAAACCATTACGGCTCTTGTTTTAGCTTCTCTCTATATGATGATGTTAATCCAATGATGTTGTCAAATGTCACCTTGGCAAAAAGCATTTGCGAAATGTCCCAGGAGCCTGGACTAACATCTGAGGTACAGATCCAACCGAAAAGTTTGGAATCTGCTGAAAAATGTGAGATCTTTCAGTCTCATGTAGGCTACAGGTACATGAATTCCTCAATGTTTTCAGGGAAGAAGATTCTGAGTCAGATGGTCATCTTGCGCATCAGCTTCAACAGATCTAAAAGCTGGGAAAGAGATCATACTGGTTTCCAGTGAACTCCAAACTTTTTGAGAAGGGTAAAGTGAGATTTGTTAAATTGCAGAAGCTTGTGGACTTCATTTGATCTTTTTAGAAAGCATAATTCATAGAGGTTCTTTGCCAGGTTGAAGACGTTGGAGAAGCTTTCATGGAAAGCTACTGGTCAGAAGAAACCCAAGTCAGATCTTTAGAATCTATACACAGCTTCTGAGTAGATCTAAGACACCTCAATGTGGTTCAACAAATAAATTCTGAATGTTGAATCAACAAATCCTGCATTTTGAGGAGATGGTGGCACTTCAACCATGGACTAGCAGCAAAACCAGGAAGGAAAAAAAGAGGCTGCAGTCCTTCCATCTGAAAAACAAAGCAATGTTAATAGTTGTGATGAATCTTCTTTATTTTTGTTTTTGAAATATCAGGTATTTACATTTCCTTCCCAAGCTTCTATGCTGTATTACCGAGCCCCTAAAGGGACATGGTTATGGAAAAAAATATGAGACGGAAAAAAACTAAACTATTTTAATTCTTTTGCATTCTCTTGTAAAAGTTTTGCGTTCGCTCGGAAAATGTGTTACTCTGAGAAACTTTACGTTCCCAAAAGCGTCGTCATAATTTGGCGAATCATCGAAAAAAGGCGAATCATCCCGAAAGCAAACCAGCAATGCAGGTTTGAGCGGTGGCGCCCCGCCAAATCTCGCGAGAATCACGACTTGCTTTACGGCACGACGTCACATACATCAACACATGAAGCAGCCTCTATGGAAGATACTAGCACGCATTTCAGATGTGAATCATGGCGACGAAGAAAGCGCGGTCAGAAGAGTCATGGAAAAGAAAACGAGAACCTCTTCACGACGATAACGTTAAATACAAGTACTCCACAGCGATTCTAGAGGTCGCTGTTGGACAAAAACGGAAACTGCATAGTGTGCCTTTAATGGCCTCATCGCATATTTTTCATCTGAAATAATAAAAAGCATTTAAAAAGGCACCACCTACAAATTAATATTTTGTCATTATTCACTCACCTTCATGCCATTCCAATCCAAGCACTCCTTTAAATTTTTTAATAAAAGACAAGGCACAAACTGTATGAACATCTAGCATCAGAGAAACCATGTTGAAGGTTCTTCATCAATGAATTTTCACTGCCAATCACAAACATGACTCCACTTTTGACCGAACAATTGATAAGGTTGGTCATAAATACACACCTCAACAAAACCTGGAGACATTTTATTTTAAGGTTGTTGGTGATCTGCATCAACGAGACATTTTAACTTTGCCAACTACAAGAAGATCCTTCATATAAAAATATATGGAAAAAATAAAAAACAGACACTATTGACTGTCAGATCTACAATGCATTACATCTACTTTTTGTTTGTTTAAAAAAAATAAAAATAAAAAACCCAGCAAGCCAGTAACATTTAGAGAATGTATAACCATTGAAAATAATCTCTGGAAAACCAGCACCATATCCCCACAAAAAAGAGTGTAGAGTAGATTTCTATCTAAAATGAAACAACATAAGGCACTTATAGATGACCATGGCTTAGGTCAGCTTTCACTGGGCAGTTATTCATTACAATACACACTCATAAACCAAATGATAACCCACAGAATAAAAACAGGAAACCACATCACTGTCTTTAAGTGTGTGTTTGATGAATATTATTAGGATCTAATTTGTTTTAAGTAATACTGCACATGGTTGAATCAGTCTGAATCAACATGAGCCGGGTTTAATGGCTGGAATGTGTCATGAACACAGAAGAACTTGCATGGAAATCAGGAAAATCCCTTTCTTTTGTACAAAAAAATGGCATCAAAACACCTTGAATTTCACTATAAAATGGCAAATATCACAAAGACAAGGCTATTTCATACCCAATATCTCCCCCTCCCCCCAAAAAATTTCATTTTGGGTAAAGAAAATGAAGCCTTCAATGAAGCTACTGTGACAGTATGTTTAATGACAATTAAGCACATCTGTACAGTTCTCATTAATAGAATGAATGTTTGAAACTTTTAGTTTTCCTGTACTGTATTACAGTAACAAAATATGATTTTTGTTACATTTAAATCAGCATAAATTTAAGGCATCACAACAACTACTACCATAATGTAAACAGACTTTCAATTTAATAATGTGTCTTATTTTTCAACATTACAGTAAGAATTTGGAATTAAAATGTGCTTAATTTTCATTAATATTTCGGGGAAAAGAATTCTTTAAACAAAATTTCTTCTTTCTTTTGTGTATTGGGGACGAAATATGGCACAGACGCGTTCTTGACAGGCTTTATGCGATTGACCTGAAAACGGATCAGCATTTCTAACCTGAATTAATTCACTATTCAAAAACACGCTCTGTGCCTCTGGGAATATTGCACATCTCTTTGGTTTTGTCCACAGATTCCTTCAGTCCCTAAGAGGTCACACAGCATAAAACACATAACAAGTGTGCAAAGTCAAACCCCTCACCCAAGACACTCATCTACCTGAATAAATACACATTTTCTCAGTATACATCTCATTGTACGTCACATTTCTGTCAGCGAGAACAGAATATTTAGCCAGACGCAACTGAAGGCATATTATTGACCTGGAAGTGATGCCAACACCAAAGTGATGCTGAAACCTTCAATGACCTCAAAATGTTCGTTTAGCTCAGTTTACAGTTTTTTTTCCCCTTGACAGTGTAGTTGGCATTAGAGAAACATTTCAACTCTGGAAATGATCCCATAGCAGCTGGAAATGTTGCATAACTCATCTTCAAACAAAACATCACCTTTTCCTGAGTCTCAGTGTTTGTTTCCACTCATTTTCACCTCAAAATCACCTTCAATCAGATGCGATCTGGAACGCACATCTGGAACGTCCTGAGGTTCACCAAACGTTTAAAGTGCCGTGGTAACCGTTGCTCAGCAGCGGCGAGACTGTTGACTCGGTTACGTGTTGCGCAGCATCTGGCGATTCCACATTCCACGCTTTGAATGAAAGTGATGGAAGAAGTTCCTCAGGTACAGACGCTCCACCTCCAGCCCACCCTGAAGGATCCTACAGAACAGAGATAACACAAGGCACTTCACACACCAAATAATGTTTGTTATACATTAAGGATGCACTGATATTACATTTCTATCTAACACGATAAGCTGAATTAATTTCATGTTATAGGTAACGATAAATAGCCAATATTAATATTATAGGAAAGGCAAGGTAAGTTTATGTACATAGCACAGAAAGACAAAGATCTTTATGTAAAAAAAATAAAAATAAAAACATTTTTAATTCTATACTGTTTTAGTAAAAAAAATTATACTATAAAAATATATATAATATATATTAAGTTTTATTTTTATATAAATAAAAGTCAAAAACTAAAAGCAATCACTTTAAATGAAATCCCAACATCATAATGCACAGTATGAAAAATGGATACTGGTACTGACTGATACACTAAAAAGCTGTGATTATGGTTTTTATTAGTGTATTGTCTCACGACTGACCTGTCCAGTAGTTCCCAGTCCTCTCCGCCCCAGCGGTCAGTGAATTCTCTGGTGTTCATGCCCCCAATAAAGTCCAGGTCTGATTTATAAATTCCCAGAAGTCCAAAGCCATTGACCTCCCAGTAACCTGCACATTAAACACACACTGTGAATCTGGTATTCAGCGGTTCTGCTGTGAATTTAAACATCTACATTACTGTTAAAAAAAACATTCATTGAGCAAGGACCCATTAAATTGATCAAAAGTGACAGTAATGACATAAATGTTACAAAATATTCAAATAAATGCTTTTCTTTTGAGCTTATAGTTACTACAAAATTATTAAGTAGCACAAGTGTTTTCAACATTGATAATAAATGTTTCTTGAGCAGCAAATCAGCATATCAGAATGATTTCTGAAGGATCATGTGACACTGAAGACTGGAGTAATGATGCTAAAAATTCAGCTTTACATCACAGGAATAAATAAAACTAAAATAGAAAACAGTTATTGTGTATTGTAATACTACTTTACAATATTCCTGTTTTTAATGTATTTTTGACACGCATAAATGCAGCCTTGTTGACTTCTTCAAATATATTAGTCTTAAAGACCACAAACTTTTGAAAGGTATTGTATTTGTTGAATCTAGTTCTCTCTGATGTATTTGACAGTGTTATTAGGTAAAGGACTGTACCATCAGGCTCCAGAGGTGTAGCGCCACAGTTCAGTCTCATGACTATGGGAGCAAAGGCCATGCGTCTCTCCACACAGTGTTTTCTCACAGTGTCGATGAAGCCAGGAGGAAAATGGATGTGCAGATCACAAAGAAACACAATGCTGTGATCGTCCTGACAGAGAGACAGACAGACCTTAATTGAGTGACATTCATCAGCTTGCATTAGCGAAGATCAGGCATTCATGGCAAGTTTTAGAAATTCAAGCATATTTTGTGCAAGTGTGGTGCATGTGAGTGATTGTGTGTGTTAATCTTACAGTAATGAGGTCAATTCCTGCTTGCAGTCCTGCTGATCTCTCAAAGTTTCCACTCAGCCGGAGGTACTGATACCTGAAATAGAGGACACACAATAGAAAAGGAGTCAAAGTGAGGTCTCATTTTACAAGGTTTGAAGTACATGAATTATTAAAACAGTGTCTTTAAAGGAATAGTTCACCCAAATTTTTTTATTCATTTACTCAAGTTTCTTTCCTCTGTTGAACACAAAAGAAGATATTTTAAAGAATGTTGGTAATCGAACAGTTGATGGGCCCCATTGAGTTTCATAGAAGGGAAAAAATACTATGGAAGTCAATGGCTACCGTCAACAGCCTGGTTACCAACATTCTTTAAAATATATTTTGTGTTCAACAGAAGAAAGAAACTCATACAGGTTTGGAACAACTTGAGGGTAAGTTCACCCAAACATGTCCATTTTTGGGTGAACTACCCTTTAACACTGTTTTAGAAGAACCAGGCAAAATAAAAATATATAATTATAATATGATAGCTACAGAAGCATGAAATGGCAATGTGCCAAATGATCAAGGAATCAAACTCATGAAGTTCAGTGGTTCACTCTACTATGCGTATAATTATAAACCTGTAAATGTACCTGGGTAAATAAGAGTTTTGTAGTGCTTTTTCTACGTTGATATCAGTGCTTTCATAGTCGGTAATGATGACGTTGAAGTTCTGATCTCCAGTGGTGCGGTATAACTCCTCCATGTCAGAAATAAACTGCTGTACCCAACGGGCCTGGTTCTTCACTGCAGACACACAAACACACACAGTGTCTTGTAAAGATATTTCATGTATTTCATTCCAACACTGAGCATCCCCTCAAAATTATGGTATGGTTCTGGTTTGGTTATTGTTTTAGAAGCCAATGCTCTAAGAACATTCTTTTTAGGTTTAATTTTTTACAACCATCATAAACAATACCTAAAAGTTTTTTTAACATATATAAATATATAATACAACAATAAATAAATACACTGCTGTTCAAATGTTTGAGGTCAGGAAGATCTGAAAAGTATATTAAGTAATACTGAAAACATATGAAACAGAACTGGTTTCTAAATGTTTCTTGAGCAGCAAATCAGCATATTGTAATGATTTTTAAAGGGTCATGTGACACTGAAGATGCTATAATAGTGCTGAAATATATATATATATATATATATATATATATATATATATATATATATATATATACAGTGAGGAAAATAAGTATTTGAACACCCTGCTATTTTGCAAGTTCTCCCACTTGGAAATCATGGAGGGGTCTGAAATTGTCATCGTAGGTGCATGTCCACTGTGAGAGACATAATTAAAAAAAAAAAATCCAGAAATCACAATGTATGATTTTTTAACTATTTATTTGTATGATACAGCTGCAAATAAGTATTTGAACACCTGAGGAAATCAATGTTAATATTTGGTACAGTAGCCTTTGTTTGCAATTGCAGAGGTCAAACGTTTCCTGTAGTTTTTCACCAGGTTTGCACACACTGCAGGAGGGATTTTGGCCCACTCCTCCACACAGATCTTCTCTAGATCAGTCAGGTTTCTGGGCTGTCGCTGAGAAACACGGAGTTTGAGCTCCCTCCAAAGATTCTCTATTGGGTTTAGGTCTGGAGACTGGCTAGGCCACGCCAGAACCTTGATATGCTTCTTACAGAGCCACTCCTTGGTTATCCTGGCTGTGTGCTTCGGGTCATTGTCATGTTAGAAGACCCAGCCTCGACCCATCTTCAATGCTCTAACTGAGGGAAGGAGGTTGTTCCCCAAAATCTCGCAATACATGGCCCCGGTCATCCTCTCCTTAATACAGTGCAGTCGCCCTGTCCCATGTGCAGAAAAACACCCCCAAAGCATGATGCTACCACCCCCATGCTTCACAGTAGGGATGGTGTTCTTGGGATGGTACTCATCATTTTTCTTCCTCCAAACACGTTTAGTGGAATTATGACCAAAAAGTTCTATTTTGGTCTCATCTGACCACATGACTTTCTCCCATGACTCCTCTGGATCATCCAAATGGTCATTGGCAAACTTAAGACGGGCCTTGACATGTGCTGGTTTAAGCAGGGGAACCTTCCGTGCCATGCATGATTTCAAACCATGACGTCTTAGTGTATTACCAACAGTAACCTTGGAAACGGTGGTCCCAGCTCTTTTCAGGTCATTGACCAGCTCCTCCCGTGTAGTTCTGGGCTGATTTCTCACCTTTCTTAGGATCATTGAGACCCCACGAGGTGAGATCTTGCATGGAGCCCCAGTCCGAGGGAGATTGACAGTCATGTTTAGCTTCTTCCATTTTCTAATGATTGCTCCAACAGTGGACCTTTTTTCACCAAGCTGCTTGGCAATTTTCCCGTAGCCCTTTCCAGCCTTGTGGAGGTGTACAATTTTGTCTCTAAGTGTCTTTGGACAGCTCTTTGGTCTTGGCCATGTTAGTAGTTGGATTCTTACTGATTGTATGGGGTGGACAGGTGTCTTTATGCAGCTAACGACCTCAAACAGGTGCATCTAATTTAGGATAATAAATGCAGTGGAGGTGGACATTTTAAAGGCAGACTAACATGTCTTTGAGGGTCAGAATTCTAGCTGATAGACAGGTGTTCAAATACTTATTTGCAGCTGTATCATACAAATAAATAGTTAAAAAATCATATATTGTGATTTCTGGATTTTTTTTTTAGATTATGTCTCTCACAGTGGACATGCACCTACGATGACAATTTCAGACCCCTCCATGATTTCCAAGTGGGAGAACTTGCAAAATAGCAGGGTGTTCAAATACTTATTTTCCTCACTGTATATATATATATATATATATATATATATATATATATATATATATATATATATATATATATACACACACACACACACATATACATATATACACACACACATACATATATATACATTATATATATATACACACACACATATATATATACACACGTATATGCATATTATATATATATATATATATATATATACATATACATACATACATACATACAAATAAATAGACAATTATGCATAAAGATATAAAATCAATATGCTGGTGTAACTTCTGCTAAACCATCCAACTTTTGTGTAATGACCATTTAAAATGATCTTACTGCTGGTACCAATATAAAGGTGTTTGGATTGTGCCAGTAATAGACCAGAACAACCCATCTTTCTTAATAAGAAAGCATCTTGAATAAAATTCAGAAAATCTGGTTCTTCATCCCTCTCTTTTTGAGAGAGTTTTACCTGGGATGATGAAGTGGACAGTAGCTGTCGGGTTCCAGTAGAAGCTATATGGATTGCAAAGCTTAAGTTCTTCATCCTTAACCTTTTGTTTTTTATGAGAACCCCAATCTTCAGTTGTTTTCACAAAGATGTACTGAACCAGGCGCAAGTGGTTTCCTGAAGCCTCCAGCAGGTCCAGTTCCAGGAGATATCTACTGCCCCGATTATAATCAGGCTTCTTCTCAATGTTCACGATACGATCTAGAGAGAACTGCCTACACACACACACACCAGTTTATGTCTGAGATTAATAATGTTCAGAATGGCATATTATTACCATACTACTCATACTATTGTTACAGTTCAGAGATGTTCTGTATGCAATCAATGCTACAGGACCAGAGCATACTGTATTCCAAAATGCAATAGGCTTGACTTGATCTTCCAATTTTCATTATGACGAATGAACCAGAAATAATTCACTAATATTTTTTATGTTTTGTTTGATCAGAATCCCAAAAGATCACGCACAAACTGCAAAGTGCATACAATTTAAAATGCTATATTCATTAAACAATAAAATAATACACAGTATATACTACCATTCAAAAGTTGGGTTTGATAAGATTTTTTAATGTTTTTGGAAGTAGTCTTTTATGCTCATCAAGGCTGCATTTATTTGATACAGTAAAAACAGTAATATTGAGAAATTTTATTACATTTTAAATCAACAGCTTACTATTTAAATATATTATAAGACGTCATTTATTCCTGTGAGGCAAGGCGGAATTTTCAACATCATTTCTCCAATCTTCAGTGTCACATGATCCTTCAGAAATCATTCTAATTTTGTGCTCAAAACCAGTTCTTATTATTAGTAATGTTGAAATCAGTTGTGCTGCTTCAATTTTTTGTGGAAACTGTTACACATTTAATTTTTGGGATTATTTGATGAATAGAAAGTTGAAAAGAACAGCGTTTATTTAAAATGGAACTCTTTAGTAACATTATAAAATGTATTTACTGTCACTTTTGACCAATTTGATGTGTCCTCGCTGAATAAAAGTAGTAATGTTTAAAAAAGAAAAAACATTTTTTTGACTGTGCCCAAACTTTTGAACGATAGTGTATAATTTGCAGTATTTACGGAACATGTTACTTTCTGAACAAACCAATACAAAGAAATGTGACCCTGTTGATGCAGGTTTCACGTAATATTTTTAACAAAATGGCAGGCAGTATACTGTATAAAATGTGTGGTATGCAATATGCTAGTATTCCATTCCAAACACCATTCTGCATATTGTATTAATCAGATATTTATTTGATTCAAAATAATTGTAACAGTCAGCCTACCTTGGATATTTCTTGTTTAGTTTCTTCATAAAAGCTTCGACTACAGACAGCGCTTCTGATTCGTCGAGCAGCAGGTTTCCAGACACATTACACTTCAGATCGATCCAATCGGAGCGCATGGCATACAGATCTAGGGGTTTAGCCTGGAACGTCTGAGACCACTTGACTTCCACGTCAAACACAGCCTTATTGATGAAGTCGTAGTCTTCTTCATCAGAGAAACCATGATCCACCAAAGCATCTTCTTCACCTCGTCCATCGTCAATCTCTTCCATGTGTATCGCACTATCCTGTATCTCATTTCCACCACCCCAGTGCTTATGTTCTTCTGTGGAGAGGACCCACGTCTTGTGCTCATTGCCCTTTTTATATGATGTGTTTTGCTGTGGATTTTGGGTGATTTGGAGATGATGTGCCACTTGTGTATGCTTGATGATATTGTTGTCATTTTGACTGTTGTCATCTACTACAGCCTTTTCAGGGTTGTCCTTCAAAACCTGCACAGCTTTTTTTGCTTTACGTTTTGGGTGTTTGGGCCTCATCATTGCTTCTGCTTTGACTTCATCCCCATCCAAAGATGGTCGTTCATCTGTCCTGTTGCTCTTCTTTACTTCTACCACATCTAATGAGTTCTTGGGTGCTTTGTCCACATGTTCTAATGAGTTCTTGGGTGCTTTGTCCACATGTTCTCCCAGAAAGACTTTTCGATTTCCCATCCGATTTACAAGGTCATGACGTTCATTCTGGACCTCATCAAACATGGCAGGGTTGGTCACTGACCTTTCCTTCAACTCATCGCCTTCTCGTATGTTCTCCATGGTAATATATCTGTCTCTGACTGCAACAGGGTTTGGATTTCCATCGCTACTATTGCCGTGTTGGGCTTTAAGTGGGTGGAGCTCAATTCCACCATCCTGACGGAGCGATTGGGCCATTCGATGTTTCACCTCTGACCTCCGGCGGCCTTCTTTCTGAGCTGGTCCTGGATTTTGCTGATCAGGTATCTTCTCCATGATGTTATTCTGAATCGGTTGAGCAACCACAGAGTCTTTTTCTTTTCCCTGGTCATGGGTCTTCACTTCAGAAAGTGTATTTTGGAGGTAGTGTTGGTCCTTCGGGTGTTTTTGAGAGCGTCTCTTTTTCTTCCTTCTCGGTTGATTCTGTGGTTCTTCTGGGAGGTTCTGTGGTTCTTCAGGCGGTTTTTGGATTTCCTTAGCTTGGTTGTCTTGGTTTAGCTGTTCAAATCTGACATAAATTTTCCCATCTTGCCTATTTTTTCTGATTATGCCACTTTTCTGGACAGAGAACAGTTTGCGGCGCATCTGCATTGAGTAATCGTAATATTCGCCATAATTTTGGAGAACCTTGTTCCTCTCCATACCTTCCTCTTGCTGCTGCTTCTCATAATTTCTATCTCCTACAGGGAGATAAAGACAAGCATGAGGTGTCTTGAAATGAGGAATAAATAAACATTTTTACCTTCCTTTTAAAATGTTTTATGTTCTAAACCATCATGCGGATTGCATATTTTAACACAAAAGTTAAAGACAACAAAACTGAGCCCATTTTAATAAATTTACCTGATCTTATTACACACAATTCATTATATGTTATTATTAATAAGACAAACATGGGTTTTTTTTTTTCATAATTTCATAAAATTAAGTCCTGCTCATTTCCTGCTAAATACTCTTGTCGCATTAAGGAAGTTAAATGCATTGAGAATGTTGTTTTAATGTTGTCTTTAAATGTAAATACACCGCTAAAGCACTATGTGTTTGCTGTACCTTTGAATTTGATGAACTCGTTTTCAGGCAGATCAAGTTGAATGTATTTTGAGAAGCCATATCTGAAAATAAATGATTTGATTTGAGATCATAATACACAAGGTGCATGTGATTATGAACCAGGTCAATGACATCATCGATAACACACTACATGACAGTGCACCAAAGAGTGCTTGATTGGTGTGTGTGTGTGTTTTCACTCATGTACAGACAGTACACAGCCATTAATTAATACTTTTAATCATGTTAAAAAATATTTAATTTAAAATAAATGCTGTTCATATTAACCAGCGTATTAGGATGATTTCTGAAGGATCATGTGACATCGAAGACTTGAGTAATGATGCTAAAAATTCAGCTTTGCCATCACAGGAATAAATTACATTTGAAATAAATTTAAATCCTTAAAATTGAAATAATATTTCACAATATTACTTTTGACAATATTTCTGATCAAATAAATGCAGCCATGTTGAGCATAAACATATAAACGGTAGTGTAGTTGTGTGTGTGTCTACCTGTCCAGGTAGTATGGATTTGCAAGGTAGAAACATTTGTTATCGCTCTCCATGTGTGTGAGCCGTGTGTAGTCATTGGGATACACATACGTCAGGTGCACCTGCATCAGATTAGATTGATCAAGATCATGCTCACATAGGCACAACATTCATCGCTTTACAAAGGAATGCAATGAAAAAAAATGTGTTTAAGCACTTACAAACTGCAGGCCCTGGTAGCGCACTAGAGGATATCCCTTGATGATGTAACTGGGGTTATAGATGCAGTCAGGTAAAACTCCCTGCAAACGTATCCTGTCCAGTAATGGAACTACACATACAAATACACACAAACAAGAAAGACAAGAATCAACTCTATTATTATTATTAACATACACATTCACATACTTTATTGTATTAATTCTACAAACTGAAGGCTCTAATGCAATAGTTCAACCAGAAGGGCAGAGCAAACATTCAAGGCTCTAATAATCAAACTCAATAACTACTGTTTCTACTGAAGAACATACAGTTCCTAAAACTTCAGAAATCACAAAAAGGATTATAATTAATTAAATTTAATATATCAAGATTCTCAGTTTCCATTAATAGGGCCCTCCAGTCGAAATAATGTGGAAATCTCTCTTTTGCCACAAGGTGGCGCTGAATTCATGTTCTGAATATTATGTTTTAGTTTGCCTTGCAGACATGCAACTTTAAGATTCAATCCATCACAAAATTTAAGAAACAAGCAAACAACTAGAAACAAGAAGCAAATATAAAGTGATGGATCATTATCATAATCGAAGTGCAGAGGACAATGATTTATTTATTATACTGTAATAGAACTTTCCTAAATCTGCCAGGTCTACTTTATTTTTAAAATTCTGTTAATATTCACTCACTCTCATGTTTTAAGTTTAGTGTTGAATGGCTCATCAGGTCTGCGTTGTTAGTGTATTATGTTTATTTGACTATAAAAATTGTATTAAGTGAGCGCGAGTTTGCGTCTGAATTTCTCACCCTGATGAAACGAGTCTCGCGGATCTGCTCTCAGCATATCTGCTCCATGGGGCGGAGTCTGAGATGACCTCTGAGATGACCTCTGAGGCGGAGTCACATGACTGGCAGTGGTCTGAGGAATGTGATTGACATCTCCAGCCTTCAGAGTGGACTCATCTGCACACACAAACAATCAGGTATATACTAGTGTTTGAAACTGTTATCGATATAATAAAATTAATATACTGCTTAAAACATACTGTTTTTACAACGCATTATACTATTAATATAATACACTATTTAAAAAGAATAGTATGCACTTCCGTTCCATTCTAAACATGGTCCGCATCATCTGATCATATTTACAGAAAAACACACAAAATACACACATGCAATGCATTTATTCTTGTATTATTTATATACAATTACAGAATTTATTAATATCTTGAATTAGCTTTTATTTGCATATTTCTAGTTTTCATTTTAGTATTAGCAAGTTTGCAATGCATTTTTGTCTTTTTTTTTAAGACCCCCTGTGGTGAAAATCAAGTTTTAATGTTGTTTATATGTCTATTTGTTGTTTTTAATATGCTTTCAGACAAACCATGTGCAAATTCATCATTCTCCATAAAACTGCAGTGAACCAAAGACAGTCTCCAAAGCGCGGTTTGAAATCACCCTTGTTCTCTACGTCACAAATATTTTGTAACCAATCACTACAATGTGCGGGCGGGCTTTAGCATATCATTAACTGCTGTGAAGCAGGGGAGTCTCAAGAGAAGCCAGGTTATCCTGGTATATTTTTCTGTTAATAAAAATAAATAAAAAATGGCTTTCTCCACTGACGTTCTAAGTTGTTCAAAGGGTTTCTAAGGATACTGATTTTCAGAAGGCAGCTGTCTGACTCTGAATTGGCAAACGAGAACATGGTTTGTGTAACATTAGCAACACATTAGCTGTTTGTCAAGCAAAAGGCTAATCATATTAATTACCATTAAGTGTCCGACGTTGTAGAGAGTGATACATAAGAAGCATTACCATTCTGATACATCGACTTGTAGACGAGCCTGTATAATTCACTCTTCCACTTCTTCTGAATCAGTTTCTGTTTCAAACATATATCGGTGAATTAAACCAGTATTTCTCTTACCATTGTAAAGCGTTTACTACAGTAAAGTTGACCGAGTGGATCAGGTATTCTGAACTGCTGTGAGTGAGTGGAGGCGGAGACTAATTTGCATATTCATATAACCGCGTATACTAAATTAAATTTTATTTCAGCTTCATTTCAATTGACACATTTTTTTTTATAGTTTTACTTAAAGGGATACTTCACCGATTAGCATTAAGCTTTGTATCAGTAGAAACCCTGTAGTATTTTCGAATGACCGTGCTTCCCTCCCTCATGTCCCCCTGAGACGAGAGATTTCTGTATTGTGTGTCTGGAAAAAAACCTCTGATGATGCAAAAATCGCCATTTTGCGTCATCGGAGGCTTTTTTGGCCAGAGGCTAGAGACTACAGCCAGTAGTAGGACCTCGTTCCGCATGTTTTCAACCCGCCCATAGGGGGTGGGATCTCACAATAAAACGGCATCTTTTCAGTTTCGAGTCAAATTATCGATATCATTTCTTCCAATACTGCCCTTGGGAGTGGCTTCGTAGGGCAGCGAAGCAAGTGCATTCTGGGAGTTGTTGTCTTTCATCCACATGAGCCAAAAATACATTTTCTGGCTTTACTCAGTCTAGAAGGCACTAACTACTAAAATAATTTCACATTTCTACTACATAAATGACCCAATTTAAATACACATTCATCTTTCCAGCGGTGAAATATCCCTTTAACAATAAAAACAGTGATGCAGTGACAGACGGATATTGACAAAATAAGAGTTTTTACCTAAAGCTACATAAGTACTGTATACATTTACATAGAAATGAACGCAAAGAGTAGCTGAAGCAATAAGACGACAACACACACACACGCACTTTGTACCCCATCATTAGCTCTATTTTAGGGCGTGTGTGTGGACAGGAGAAGCTATTCCAGGCATCCTAACACTACCCTGGCATTTCTGCAACCACAGCCCAAAATAACACACACACACACACACTCACTGATATAGAGGGAGATGAACTTGGAATCGATGATTGAAAATCCGTGTCCAGCCTGTTTGAGCTGCCACTGTAAGTAAATACAGGCAGTGTCATAACATTGTACAACAATCACAGCAACACCCTCAGTAAACACACTCACCGCAACCTCTACATGGTCCGTTCCTTGATCGTTCTGTTTATGAATGAGCTCAAAGAAATATTTACTGGTCTTCTGAAGACTGTAAAACACAATAACAAAATGTGAAACATTCCTCATTTTGTAAGAATTTGAAGATTTTTTTTATATAAAGCTTTTCAAGAGTTTTAAATATAATATGAAATTGACCATATTTTATTAATGATACTGAATAATTAATATAGATTATGCATATAATATACAGAATAATTAATTAATAGAAACCTCCCATGTTTGTATTCAATTTAGATTATACATTTTTAACATACACGCTTGTTTTTTTTAAAGAAATTAAAGCTCTTATTCAGCAAGGATGCATTCAATTAATCAAAAGTGACAGTAAATACATTTCTAATGTTACAAAATATTTCTACTTCAAATAAATGCCGTTCTTTTAAACTTTCTATTCATCGAAGACTCCTGAAAAAAATGATCAGTTTCACAAATGTTTTCAACATTGATAATAAGAAATGTTCTTTAATAATTCTTGAGCATCAAATCAGCATATTAGAAGTATTTCTGAAGAGTCATGTGACACTGAAGACTGGATCAATTGCGTGTTTGTTTCCCATTGGATGTTTATACAGATTCGCTGGATCAGCACTGTTTGTTGCTGATTGGTGATTTAAGTCCTTTTGCTGAGTTGATTCCGGCAGGCTGCACGTTCTTTAACTCTCCCCGCTCTTCTGGCCGCGGGGGTGGTCTAGCGGTGATTTTATCAAACAGTTTTAGTAGCTACTGTCATTCTGTGCCATCTACAATCTACAGTAGCTTTGAAGTACAGCTGTTGCGACTGGAATTTGACGATCCTGTTTTGTTAGCGCTGGTGTATCACCCCCCTCACCTAGTGAAAGATTTTATAAGTGAATTTACTGCTTTTATGGGTGAATGTGTAACTATTACAGCAATATTCTTCTGCTAGGGGACTTTAATATTCATGTGTGCTGTCAGTCAAAACCTCTAACAATGGAGTTGCCTCATTTAACATGTTTCAGTGGGTGGAAGATCCCACACAAACTCATGGACATACTCTGGACCTGGTACTCTCACATGGCGTTTCCATTACTGATGTTCAGGTTTTTGACACTCTGATCATATGACTGTACTGTTTTCTATGTCCTTTCCTCCTTCAAGATCGCACATTACTCCTACTGCACAATGGACTCGTTCCTTTTCTCCTTGTTTTGAATACTCCTTGAAAGGTGTATGTATTCACTAACACCTTTAATGAGGTGTGTCTGTCTCTGTCCCTGGAGTCACCCTTACCCGACTTGGATGTTGAAGAACATCTTAGTTGTTTAATACTGTATGCTCCGAGGTTTTAAATACCACTGCTCCTTTAAAAGCTAAGAAGTCAAAACCTAAGACTGAACCATGGCTCAATGATACCATCCGCTCTCTGAGGCGAGCATGTAGAAGAGCAGAACGTAAATGGAAAAGTGATAAGCTACAAATTTCTTATGAAATGCTGAAAAACTCCCTCAGTGCTTTTCAGAAAGCCATGATATCTTCTAAGTCTAAGTATTTTTTAAAATTTAATTTTAAAAAACTATCATAGTTCAAAAGCCTTATTTTCTGTGTTAAATTCTGCTCTAAAACCTCCTGTAAATGTGATCTCAAATCCCTCAGTATCATTATGTGAAGGTTTCTCAAGGTTTTTCTGTGAGAAGATCACCTCTCTAAGATCTGCTATTGTCTCACCTGAACTGGGTTTTTCTTTAGCTATATGGAGTGTCTTTGACCCAGTTTCTCTTCTGTCTCTCAGAGAAATTGTTGATCATTTGAAACCTTCCTTCTGCTCTCTTGATGTTCTTTCTCCCCGTATTTTGAAACAAATTTTTGATTCGGTTGGAATATGTTTGGTGTCTTTTCTGAATAAACGTTTGAGCCCTGATATACTAAAACAAGCTACTGTTACACCTCTTCTCAAGAAACCTTCACTTGATGATAGGGATTGATGACTACCTTTTATTGCAAAAGCATTGGAGAAAACGGTTCTCAATCAACTCCAGTCTTTTCTTAGCTCAAATCAAATTCTTGAAACTTTCCAGTCTGGTTTTAAGCCTCTGCACAGCACCGAGTCTGCTTTATTAAGGGTTTCTAATGATATACTGTTAGCGACTGACGCTGGTGACTTGGTGATCCTAATACTGTTAGACTTAACCTCGGCTTTTGATACAGTTGACCATAAAACTCTTTTATCCCGACTAGAATATTTTGTGGGCATCCAGGGCACTGTCCTCAAGTTGGTTTAAATCATATCTAACAAATAGAAGTTTCTCTGTTAAACTTGGTAATTTTTCTTCCTCGCCTGCCAAACTCTCCTGTGGAGTGCCGCAGGGGTCTATTCTCGCACCCATTCTTTTTTCTCTGTATTTACTTCCTCTGGGCTCCATTTTAAGAAAGCATGGTGTATCATTTCACTGCTATGCAGACGATACACAAATTGATTTGCCTCTGAAACGCAACAAAGATGCTGCTCTGAAATCTCTTTTTGCATGCCTAGAAGAAGTAAAAATGTGGTTTTCTCAAAATTTCTTATTTCTGAATGAATCCAAAACCGAGGTTATAGTCTTTGGCCCCCATGACAACTTTAATAGCAGTAACATTGATCTGGATTACCTTTCTCCAACTTCCTCTTGCATTAAAAACTTAGGTGTTTTCTGGGATCAGAACCTCAAATTTGAAAAACAAATAAATGCGGTGATTAGTTCTTGTTTTTTCCAGCTACGTCTTCTCTCTAAGATCAAATCCTCTCTTTCTGAGGAAACCTTAGAGATTGCTGTCCATGCGTTCATTACATCGCGGTTGGATTATTGCAACTCCTTCTACTATGGCATGCCCAAACACTCTATTGCTCGTCTTCAATTAGTACAGAATGCTGCTGCAAAGTAAATTTGCACGTAAATTTGATCATGTTTCACCCATCTTAAAATCGCTGCATTGGCTACCTGTGCATTTTAGAATTGAGTTTAAAATTCTTCTCTTTGTTTTTAAATCCATAAATAATCTGGCACCGAGCTATTTGTCCGAGCTTCTCTGTTCACACAATCCCACACGAAACCTGAGGTCTGGTGATCAGAAACTTTTGTCTTTTGTCTGGTTGAAGAATAGAGGAGACAGAGCCTTTGCAATTGCTGGCCCTAGGCTGTGGAACAGCCTTCCGGTTTCCATCAGAGCGGCTCAATCTCTAAACTGTTTTTAAATCCTCTCTTAAAACCTACTTTTTTTCTTTAGCTTTTAATTCATTGTGAGCTTTTGTCATGAATGTGCGGTTATGTCCTTGTTCTGTATCCTGTGTATTGTTCAGCACTTTGGTCAGCCCTGTTTGCTGTTTTTAAATGTGCTATATAAATAAATACAAACTTGAAACTTTGTGTGATTGAGCTCAGGAAGCACAATTGATTTACCCTTTTTTGTTTGATTTGAAGTATGTTACTGAAATGTAACCTTGACCAACATTTGTTTCACACACACACACACACACACACTACAAGTGATGATTTAACAGATGAATCACTTCTAATGACTTCCTGCCTTGTGCCATGACCGGAATTAGGACACAAGCAGCAGCTTGTGAATCTACACATGCTGAGTCTAAAAATAGTTCTTCATCACTGAGGTATGCATGTGGTCATAACGTGGAGAGGTGTGTGAGCATTTCCCTCAAGCATTATGAAACACAAACGGCGCATTCACTTACGGAATAAGATCTGATTTCTGACTGGCGTATTTCCCATATTCCCCTGGGGCGGTCCATTCTCTACCTGTCTAAAAATGGAGGAACCACACAAAATTAAGTGCATCCATTTCACGCACCTGCACAAAAGTAATTGTAAAGTCAATACTCACAAACCTTTCCAACGTAAGCACGGAGCTTCAGATTTCCGGGATTCTCATCGTCGCTGAGCCAGAACTCACTGTTATCATCAGACGCCACTGCAAACAGAAAGTCACCTGTCGAACACAGGGAAGGATTAACATTGAGACAATAGCACACAATCTGAATGTGTGTGCGTGAGAGAGAGATGTACAGACCATCACTATAAGGATGTATGTAGCCAAATATCCTGAGTCCATAATTGGTCCAACTGGGCGACACAGCAAGTTTCTTCACAGTTGAACGATTCTACAGAGGTTAAAAAAACAGTGTTATCATATGCAATATGCAATGCAATGCTTACAAATGTAATACTGCAAGACAAGTATGTTGCCAACAGTGTTGTTATTGTTAACTAACAAATGTTGTTAGCTGAAATAAAATAAGTATTAGATGAAAACTTAAAATTAGAAATAACTAAGCAGAAGTACTAAAATTAAAATAGTTTTAGTTGAAACTATAAAAATAAAACAAGACTTTTGTTTTAAACTAATAAAATGACAAAAGCACAAAATTCAATTCAAAATATTAAATATACTAAAATAACAATGTGATGTCAACATGCTTGATCTTGTTTTATAGTAGATTTTAGAGTATTTAGATACATTTTCAATTCATTTATATAACATAGGTCTATTCTAGTAATATTTAGTGTAAATGTATGATCAAATTTATTATAATCCATTTTTTAAATTAGATTGCAGTCTTATATCAGAAATTCTGTACATCAGATTTTCAAAAGTTGAGGCCAGTTGCAGTATGTGGTCCACCAATAACAGTAGCTTATCCGGCAGCAGAAACGCCCGTTTAGATCAGCGGCTGGTGGTGTTCATAATTTAGAGATGTTCTTATTATAGAAAGCATTTTATTGCTCCTCCTGCACAGGAGATGATGTCATCAATATTCCTGGTGCTTTTTCAGAAAGAGAAAGAGTTTTAAATGTGTATATGCGCTAAAAAACTTTTATTTTCTTAACTTTTAGGAACACACTCGTACAGTATTTCGATTTCCTCAGTAAAACCTATACAGGCCCTTTCCAAAAAATTTGAATATCATGGAATTATTTCCATAATTCCATTCAAAACGTTAAACTTCCATAGATTATAGATTCAGGGCCCACAACTTAAACAATTTCAAGTATTTAGTTGTTTATTTGTACATAATTTGGGCTTCCAGCTCATAAAACCCACGAAAACAGGATTTCAAAAAAATTTGAATATTACATGAAATCACACAGTAATTACACAGTGATACCATGGTCATTGAACCAGGTTTTGGTTCTTTTGGCAGTGTGGGCAGGTGCAAATCCTGCTGGAAAATGAAGTCAGCATCTCCATAAAGTCTGCTGAAGGAAGCATGAAGTGCTCTGAAAATGTCCTGGTAGACGACTGCGTTGAGTGGACAGCACAGTGGACCAACACCAGCCGATGACATGGCTCCCCAAACCAACACAGACTGTGGAAACTTCACACTGGACTTCAAGCATCTTGGATTGTGTGCCTCTCCCTTCTTCCTCCAGACTCTGGGACCTTGGTTTCCAAATGAGATGCAAAATTTGCTCTCATCAGAAAAGAGGACTTTGGTCCACTGTGCTTTATTAAATCCAGAGTCAACGCAGCCGTCTACCAGGACATTTTCAGAGCACTTCATGCTTCCTTCATTTTCCAGCAGGATTTTCACCTGCCCACACTGCCAAAAGAACCAAAACCTGGTTCAATGACCATGGTATCACTGTGTAATTACTGTGTGATTTCATGTAATATTCTAATTTTTTGAAATCCTGTTTTCGTGGGTTTTATGAGCTGGAAGCCTAAATTATGTACAAATAAACAACTAAATACTTGAAATCGTTTAAGTTGCAGATTCGCATATGTACAACTGTCTAATCAGAGGTGTGTAATCTGGGTTTTAGGAACACACTCGTATTTCTTGTGTGTTCGAACTTGTTTTGAGGTTGGCACACTTGGCATCAATAGAGGATCTTTCTGCACGTCCTTTTTTATTTTATTGGTTTTAAAGAATCACAACTAGTCAGTGGGGTACATTGAATAAAAAAAAAAGAAAAGACAAATACATAAATTAAAAAAAAATAACAAACTTAAAAGTTAATTTAAAATATGAAAATGTTTACAAATGGAAACATTTTACAGCTTTCTTATTTTTTAAACATAACATTGTGTTTAGGTATTGTTGAACTTCTGATTTAAAAATGAAAAACAAAGGCTTATTATCCTCAAATTTTTCATCGATGAATAGTAAATTTAGCTAAAAAAAATAGCAGATTAAGTAATATTCCTTATGATAAGATTTGTCATAGGAGAAAAAAAAAACAAACAAATAAAACATTTTTAAAGCACAGTTGAAAACTGGGTATGATGTGAGCCTTAATAAAATAACAGAAATCTGACCAAAAACAAACTGAATGAGGAAAACTTTTTCAACATGTAAACCACAAAATGTACAAAATATATCAATATCAAAATTAAATAAAAAAAAATTAATAAAAAAAATTAGATAATTAAAAGGGTAATATTTATAAATGAATTTAAGAGAAATTTCTTTGAATGCTGCGTGTGCTCTCAGACGAGAACGCGTCCTAGAGAGTGTCATGTTTGCTGAGAGCAGCGAAAGGAAAGAGTATGCGGAAAGCCCTTATATGGAGATGGTTTTGGAGTGTTTTATGCAATAGAGTGGTGCAGGAATGACGTCACTTTGTAGGCCAACCGGCAGTTAGCATCACACTGGTTCCCTCGACAAAAACCCAATTGGATTTTCCCATAGGCTTTTTAATTAACACTAAAAACAAGCTCTGTGATCAACAAAAGTTCATGATAACAACTTTTATGAATTCTGAAGCCTCAATGCAGTCGCTAGAAGTAAAAAGCTAAAGGTAGGTTAAAAAACCCATTGACTTCGGGACGATGGAACCGGAAGTGCTAAAATGCTAACTAGCTTCCACGTTTTGGCCTACAAAGTGATGTCATATCTGCACCACTCTATTACTAACCTTGGGCACATGGTCGCTCATTTAGAATACTCCAAATCTATTAACGTTCAAACAAGGTTAAGAACAATTCCATGTGCGTACACGTCATGTAAATTAGGCTGAAATTTTTCATGAGAAGTTCTCCTGTGCATATGAATACCAATAATTTACGCAATTATTATTGAATGAGACTCATTGCAGTGTTGTGCAGCTTAATATTTTGGTGGAAATTGTGCTTTCTTTTCCTTTACTGTCACTTATGAACAATTTAATTCATCCTTGTTGCAAGGTATTCATTTCTTTCAAAAAAGAAAATATCACTGACCTTAAACGTTTGAATGGTAGTGTATATTTGACAGCTATATAACCTACATGAGGATATAGTGGATAATGTAGATTCTTCCGTAGTTGAGCTATAGATGAGCCACACCAGTCCTCAAAGATGTGAAGATTAGCCTGTCCTTTATACTGCAGCAAACACACACACAAACACACTCATATATATTAATTGAACAGATTTTTACTTTACAATAGTCAATACAATTAAAATAAATTCTTTGGATAATTTGATCCATCAGACTGTAAAAACAAGGGGGGAAACATGTTTACATTAATACTGATTAATGGAAGTCTATGGGGCAAGACTCTGCACTGGAATAAACATTAAAATATAATTTCAAAAGCAGAGCTACAAGACCTAAACATCAATATCAGCATGAGACGGGTCACGCTTGTGATAAAAACTCTGTGCAAAGGTATTTGAACTAATAAAGTTGCACAATATGATATGATAAGTGACTGGCTGTACGATTTACATTCATTGGGCCTCATTCACCAACCGTTCTTACGAAGAAATGTGTTCTTAAACCCCACTCATGCACTTTTTACGAAAATTCTGACATTCACTAATGTTTTCTTATCTTGGATTTGTTCTTAGCTAAGAACAAAATCTACGCACACTCAAGAGCACACTTACACACATTTGATTGATGACAGTTTGCTCCAAATAATTGGTTACTGCATTTTATTTAATTCTACAGTCGTTTACAATGATAGTATTTTACTGTGATGTATTTCTGATCATTTGTTGAAAAAAAAAAAAATCATCTTATGCAAAGAAACACTAACACAGCAATTTACATCAGCAATTAAGTTTTCTTATGCTAATTAGGAACAACTGGAACACGCTTTCAATTACGAAGACGTGGGATTCATCAATCCTAAGAACACAGGTGCGAACAATTCTGTTGTTTAAGAACATGTCATGAATCCGTAGACTTTTTTTAGGAAGTTCAAGAAAATTTTTAGGACAATATTGGTGAATGAGGCCCATTCATCTTATAGCTCAAATAATACACATTTTTGCAAATAAGAATTAAAGGGATAGTTCACCCAAAAATGAAAATTCTGTCATCATTACCTCAAGTTGTTCCAAATCTGTATTAGTTTCTTTCTTCCGTTAACCAGACAGTTAATGGTGGCCATTGACTTCCATAGTATTTTTTTCCTACTATGGAAGTCAATTGCTACCGTCAACTGTCTGGTTACCGACATTCTTCAAAATATCTTCTTTTGTGTTCAACAGAAGAGAGAAACTCATACAGGTTTGGGACAACTTGAGGGTGAGTAAATGATGACAAATTTTTCATTTTTTGGGTGAACTATTCCTTTCATAAAAAATAAAAGCTGCTCAGTTCTCCTGTTGAAGCTTAAATTACCATGAAGCACAAATATTATTTTAAATCCCCAACTAACATACAGAAAGAACAAAAAATGTACAGCTCATGTGTCATGTTTAAAATAGTGCAGTGACACCAGAGACACACAGAGTCATGCTAAATTTAACAAGACAGCAAAAGTCTTGCCAAAGACACACAGAAAGAGCCATGGCCAACGTAGAGGCAAATGTTCTTGTGGTTTAATACCATCATCCTTACAGCATATGCACATCAACACATATGCATACAAAGCTCTGAGTAAGAGAAATATCACAAACTATTACACTTACAAAGTACCAAAATATCGGAGTATTAAGGCTTTTTGGGTACATACCAAGGTAATACTATGCTTTTTTGAATATGTACCATGTTTTTGGACATGCATCACCGATAAACCATATTTTTGGACACCATGGTAAACACCTTCCGTGTATTTCTGTCATTGTGGCCGTGTCTTTACCTCCATCCTCCATGTCTGTTGAGTGTTTTTTGGTATCCAGATGTCTTTCTCACGATTATTATCAGAGATGTGATCATCTTGAGCCTGTGAAACACAAATATTGCATCCCACAATGCAATGTACTCAACTTATTTTTATTTTATGTTATAATCTGCCATTTCACAAATGAACCAGAAGAAATATCAGCCATGATTTTTTCATCTTTTTTTTTTTGTGACTTATAATATTTAACTGGGTGCCGAGAGTCATGTTTTTACACAAAACTGAATTTAATAATCATTGACCTGAATTTAATAATCAATAATCATGTAAAATAATAATTTCCAAGATTATAACTGGACTCTAGATGAATGAAACATGCAACATGATGGAGTGTAACTGAGTTTTTACCACTTGTCGAGCAATAGCTTTTGGCCCGGCAACGCTGTGGACGGTTACGTCTGAAAGAGAAACAGAGTAAATGTTTAGTCAAGAAGCCAATTAATGAATTAAACCTGACTGTCCAGGTGTGTGTGTTTGATCCATGACAGTGTCATTAGTTCGCCATTGATGGTTTGGGGTTTCTCCAGATAAGACTGAAACTGATTCCATCATGTTCACATAAATCTTTAAAAAGGAAAAAGCATTAACTTACTTAAGTCACTCACTCTCTCCCTTAAAACACTTTCAAATTTGACCCAAAATTAGATTAAATCAAAAATATGAATTCTATAGGCAATCAGAGAGTTTAAACTGGGTTTCCAGTGACTATGCTGATCCATTTATAGAATGCAACGCTGCTTTCAGAGTTTCCCAATATGCAAAGTAGTCATGTCATTAGATTTTCCTTTTTCTTTTCCTTATTCATTATCTAACGTCATGCATAACAAAGTATACTGATTTCCTGGTGCTGATTTCCCATAAACTATCCTGCTGGGTTTTTTTTTTTTTTAGCAAGATGTCTCTATCTGACATTAACAGACTAACCCTAATCCCAGTTTTAAAAGAAAACTTTATGCAGTTTAAGAAATATATATTCTATATCTATATATCTATATATCTACCAAACTTCTGAGGGCAATCTCGTTCCCAAATTTTGGCTTAAAAACACACAAACATAGTTTACCATTTTAAATTAGCACATACTATGAACTATTGTTTAATATATAAAGCTATTAATAATAACTATAAACTAAAGCTGCATGATTAATCGGTAAAAGATTGCGATCTTGATTCAAACACCCAAGCGATCTTATTCCTAAATAACAACGACTCACCTGTGACCATTAAACCTTTGTCAAACAAGATCACAGTGGAACATTCAACTCTACGTATGGGTATGAAACCGCTTCACAAACAGTCTTTTCAACCACACAGTATCATTATTTCTATGTTACTCCACTAGTGAATTCTTTATGAGTGAGTCATTGAATCATACATTCAAACCAATTAAAAAAACAATAATTCAAATTAATTAAATATTTTTTAAATAGACTGCACACTGCAGCAATAACATTTTGTCAGAACTAAATTACGTCTAGTAAATTACGTTATTCTGTTGTCCATTCAGAATCATAGGAGAATCAAGATCTCTAAAATTGTGATTCTCAATTTATCCAAAATCATACAGATCTACTATAAACTAACCCTACCCATATAAGAATAACATGTATTGGCTTGTAAGAAAAAAACAATCTTTATTCATTTATGAATCAGCTTGAGGACATCACCGAAAGGACATAAAAACAGACTCCTGTTACATTGTTTGTGCCTTGTATGCACATTGACCCCTTCAGTCACATTATACAGTAGGTGAGCAAAAACCAGTTATTCAAGTTTCACTTAAGTTTCTAGATATGAAGAATGGGGATTTTGACGTGGCGTTCAAACAACTACAGTCTTTTGGCTGACAAACATCCTGCTATGTTGCAAGCTTTTCAAATAGACGGTTAAAAATGCATGCACACAATACATGAAAAACCCTGTATAGTTAATTTACACATAAGCTATATGCAAATATTTTCAGCAAATATAGCTTAATGTCTAGAGGTAAAAGAAAATACATAAACTCCCAGCAAAAAGACAGAGAGAGAGTGTGCGTGTACAGAGAAGAGCAAGTGTGCTTAACCTTGCACATTGGTGCTATAGCAACAAGGAACACAGGAAATGCTTAAAGAAGAAAGGGTCACCTGACTCCCAGCGCCACTGAACACACACTGCGGGGAGGGCCGGGGCGGACAGGCTATTATGGACTGTCTCTTCAGGTGTATTTGCACACTGGGTGGTGTGTGCACTATCCTTAGTGTGTGAGCGAGAACAAATGAGTTTAAAGAAGAGACCCTAAGGATCTCATGTGCATATGTTCAAAGTGTGTTTTTAGCAAGCGACCACAATTTCCTTCTTTGCCTTTCCCCATCATCCAAATCCTTTCTTTCACTGTTCACCCAAGAAATAACTGGTAGCCCCCGGAGGAATGTCGAGTTTGTTTAAAAGAGGGTAGAAGCCCCAGGGCTCAGTGCAGGACAGAGGAGAGAGAGAAAGAGAGAGAGAGATGGGGTGTGAGAGAGAGAGCGAGCAACAGAAATGCAACGAGACTACAGTAATGCATGTCTCATGCATTGCTGTAGTCTCGTTCCATTTCTGCTCCGTGCACCTGGTCTTTGATGATTCCCCACAAAAAAAATAACAAAGAAATCATGATCTAAAAGTCCAGGACTGGGACCACTGGTGCAAAAATAATCAAAGGTCAAGGGTCAGTCACAAGGGTGTGTCACTTCACACTGACTTACAATGTCGCCCCAGTGTGTCTAAACTGACACACACATAAAATGTAGGGTTTGGAAACATGGATGAACTACAGTCCTTCAAAGAGCAAGTTGAACACAGTAGCTCGCCGTCAACAATCAAAACAATAGAATTATGCTTGGTTTATACTCGCCGAGTCCGCACAAGCGCAAGGGTGCACACGGAAAAAATGAGCGGTGTTGGCGGTCGTGCGCGTTGAGAGAACCCATTTTGCGTGGCGGTTTGCATGGCGTTTTTTGTAACACGGCTCCGCTTCCGAAGATGTATGACTTCAAGGCGATTCTGGCCGAGCAGGTACATCTGTTACTGGCATCTTAGCGGCACCCAGTTTGTGCTTATCTAAATTAATTGCTTACATTTACAAATAAGCCCTTTTAAGGAAAATAAAGGTCTATGTTTAATAAAAATGTTCATGAAATGAAATGAAAACGTTTAAATTGTCACAATGTCACAATTAATAATCTCAAGGTTTACTAGGTTTTACATGATTCTTTGGTTGTTTTGTTGCAGGGGTTTAGTGAAGTGTAATAAAAGCAAACATCGTAACGTGTGTTCCTTACTTCTTACCGCTACTTCCTGGTGGTTTAGAGAACAATTACTCGCCACCTGTCATTTCAAAGAATAATACAAATGGCGAGGATGTGTCACGCCTCGTCTGTCTACGAAGTCAGTGGAGGCTCGCGGTGCGGAGCCAGCTGAAAGTATAAACAACGAGAACAAATAACTGTGCATCTTCTCCTGAAGATATTACACTAATTTAGTTACATAAAATTCACTGATTGGCACTACAACCCCCATTGCAAATCAGGTTTATTGGCAAAATGTACAGACTTTCAGCTGTTTGCAATGCACAAATCAAACAAAAGTAATTGAAATAGCTCAACACGACAGATGTTTCAAGTGGTTTCTCCAAATTCAACTGAAAATGCAACTTTTAATGACTTCTGCAGTCTCAAAATTATTCAACCCCTTCATGGCAAGCAACTTCAGTACTTAGTAGAACACCCTTTTGCTGTCATGACCTGCTGCAAACTAGATGTATAACCACACACCAGCTTCTGGCAGCGTTTCTGAGGAATCTTAGCCCATTCCTCATGAGCAATGGCCTCCAGTTCAGTAATATTCTTGGGTTTGCGTGCTGCAAACGCCTTCTTCAAATCCCACCTGAGATTTTCAATGGGTTTCAAGTAGGGCTGTCAGTTAAACGCGTTATTAACGGCGTTAATGCAAACCCATTTTAACGGCGTCAATTTTTTTATCGCGCGATTAACGCCTAGCAAACTTTGTATTTTTTTTTTTTTTTTGACATGCTTTTGCAACAACTAGTAACGTTAGTACACCACCACCGGATCTAGCTAGACCGGAAACAAAACAACAGGCACGCCGCACACACTTGTTTGGGTTTGCGAGCCGGCCAAAGAGTGGACGAGAAGCCGCGTCTATGGACAACTTGTATCGCACATCGGACGCGTACTTTCTCAGTTTATGGCCAGCAATAAAAGGTGTGTGTACACTCATAGAGAATAATGTGTTCGAATTTTAAATACGAGGCGCTGTGCTTCGCTTCTCGTCCAGTGTGCGACCCCCTTTAACATTATGTTTTGAGTGGATGAATGATGAGCGCGAGACGCCGAAATGGATGCCAATAAGATTCTGAATGGAAAGTTTAATTTAAAAAAAGTGGCCAAAATGTTTCAGTTGACAAGACCAAAGTGATCTGTGTGTTTTGTCATTGTGAACTGAGCTATCATTGCAGCACGTCCAGTCTGAAATGGCCTACTACTTGATGGCCAAGCACACTGATTCGCTGATGCGAATTCTCCACCCCCTCGTCAATATAAGGACCTCGTCAGTATTTCTTTCACCCTTTTATTGATGGACAGTGTTACATTGTGTGAGAGATTATTTGCTCCAAGTGAGAATGTTAGTGTGAAATTGAACACTACAGTATGCCAATGTTGATTTCAAAAAGAAACATTTGCTCAAAGCAAGCCGATCCACTTTTCCATGTTGATAAGAGCATTAAAATGAGAAAAAATAATGGGACAAAAAGAAATCAAGAGACATTTAGAATAGATAAAAATGTGCGATTAATTGCGATTAATCGCGAGTTAACTATGACATTAATGCGATTAATCGCGATTAAATATTTTAATCGTTTGACAGCACTAGTTTCAAGTCAGGTGACTATGATGGCCACCATAGAATCTTCCAGGAATTCTTCTACAACCAAGGCTTGGTGGAATTAGAGGTATGCTTGGAATCATTGTCCTGTTGGAAGGTCCAGTGACGCCCAAGATTCAGCTTCCTCACTGATGGCATGATGTTTTCTAGGCCAGAGGACGTAAAGCAGCCCCAGAGCATCACCTAGCACCACCATGCTTAACTGTAGGCAGAGTGTTCTTTCCAGTATATGCTTCATTCTTCATCCTCCAGACATACCGATGATCCATAGGGCCGAAAAAGTTCCAGTTTTGTTTTACCACTCCACAGAACAGAATCCTAAAACTTCTTTGGCTTATTTATATGATTTTGAGCAAATTGGAGCAGACTTTTCTTGTGCTTTTGGGTCAGTGGTGTACATCTTGGAGTTCTGGCATGAGTTTAGTACGAGCCTTACTGTGCAAGCTGAAACCTCAGTGCCTGTTGCCATCAAGTCTTTTGCAGTCCCTCAAGGGTTTCTGAACCTGCCTTCTCAGAAATCTGGTTGCAGCTGTTGATACCTACTTTTTCTGCCCCATCCAGGTAGTGTAACCACTGTTCCTTTAACTTTGAACTTGCGAACTATGCTTCCAACAGTGTCTCCAGAAACATTTAGTGCCCTCGCTATCTTTTTGTGTCCTGTTCCTTGTTTGTGAAGGGCGATGATATCTTCTCTTAACTATTTGGACCATTCTTTTGGCTTAGCCATATTTCTAACATAGAGTCAAAACGTGACACTCAACAAACCTAGCCAGTTCAGATATTTCATGTGTTCTTGCTCAAGCACACCAGGTGCAACTAATGAAGCCCTTGATCAGGTGTGCTTGAGACAACAACTGTTTTGCAGATTTGTGCTGTTGTGAGGGATTATATTCAGGGGGTTGAATAATTTTGAGACTGCGGAAGTCATTAAAAGTTGCATTTTTAGTTAAATTTGGGGAAACCACTTTTGTTGTGTTGAGCCATTTCAATTAGTTTTGTTTGATTTGTTCATTGCAAACAGCTGAAAGTCTCTAAATTTTGCCAATAAACCTGATTTGCAATGGGGGTTGAATAATTTTGATTAAAACTGTAACTCTGGGTTAAGCAACATTATATGTAATATTGAGTGAATTAGCACTGATTTTAAAGGGATAGTTCACCAAAAAATAAAAATGCTGTCATCATTTATTCACCCTCATGTTATTCAAAACCTGTAAGACTTTATTTATAGTGGATTTGTTTATTATAAATATTAATTCTTGTCTATACAAAGGAAATCAATGAGATCTAGTGTTGTTTGGACTTTCAACATTTCTTCTTTTGTGTTCTGCAGTAGAAAGAAATTCATTCAGGATGGGAGTGACATGATGGTGTCTAAAAGATGACAGAATTTTCATTTTTGGGTGAATATTTGGCAACTATATTTGGTCATTTTCAGCCAAAAAACATATCTGCGTGACTGATTGTATTAGCTTCAATACCAAAAATCTATGTACAGCTTTGACAATCGATAATAAACAAATTTAGTTTGAATTTTGAGTAAATATTTTGTAAAATGAGTTTGAATTTCATTTGCAGTCATTAACTCTCTGGATATCATCTACTAAAAAAAAAAAAAAAAAACCCATTGTTGACACTTAGTGACATTTTACAGTGATAACTCATAATTGCATTGCAGTACAAAACAATTCAAAACACATTACACAGAGTTGTTTAGCCACCAACCACCAATGATTAATTAAGCAACACATTAATTATTGTCATTAATTATTAGCCTCATTATTATTCTTGCACTTTTAACAAAAACATGCCGGGTCACAAAAATATGCCGTTTATTTTCAGAGTTGGAGGGAAAAACATAATGTATTAAAAGTTTATTTAATAGACTGACATGGTGATGTTTGACAGAAGTTGAGTGCATTCTTGTTTTTATGTGTTGTGCATGTCCATTTTATTGTTATTAACCTCTCATACATATGCAAACAACGTTAATTTACAGTGTGAGGTCTAACAAGCATGCAAAATATATGCAGGTTCACAGAGGAATGGCATGCATGAGCAATGGACTCCTAAGTGCTTATCAATGCCATGTTGTCACGAAACCAAAATTATGCCAGTGTGCCTGCAGGGAGTGTAAGCAAAGCACCGCAAACAAACTACCCTGCTGCCATTCTTAAAGTACCGGGACCAGTGAAATAAGGACTCGCACCGTTTTTAAATGCAGGGCATCGTGACACGTTTCTATTACCGGTATTCTTTAAGCCCCGATCTTTATGAATTGGAGGCGTGTCAGTGACAAATATGCCGGATAACCACATACTTTGAGGTATTTAGCAGTGACATTGTCAGGCTTTTTATTTACAACAAAATAAGTTAATTGCCTGCACTAAATATAATAGCATTTTAATAAGAATATAATATGTAACAAAGTTTACAGTGGCTTCATAAATTAGTAAAAAACATAACGCAAAATACACTTGATGCACATTCTTTGTTCTTCATTTTCTAGAAATAGTTTAAAAACCTTGCTGTAATTTTGTGTAGTTAATTAAAGGGTTGGTTCACCCAAACATTTCAGAACACAAATTAAGTTCTTTTTTTATGAAATCGGAGAGCTTTCTGACTCTGAATTAATGACAGAAATGTAATTTTTGGGTGAACTAAGCCTTAAGAGAAGGTACACCACCATTTTGCTCACTTACTTGAACACACCTGACGTCGTAACCACAACTTGTAAATACGAACTTCCAGGAGGACTCGAACACATCATAATGCCATGTGCAGATCAAACGTTCACCTCTGGATTTCTTTTGGAAATACAGGAGGAACAAGGAATTCGGCGCATTCAAGCGTCCTCCACCCAATCAGAATTAGAACGAGTGCAAGCAAATCAGCTGTTGTTTATAATCTGATTTTGTGCAGGTCAGTGTGAGTTTACTATTCAAATGTATTTTAGATGCACATTAGCAGATAGCTGATGTCCAGGTGGTGTGACATTGGTGTTGCTCCTCTAGTCTGACACTGACCTCAAACAAGATGACAAACCCCTTCTGCAGGTCAGAGCTCACCTGACATCTCTCAGGTTTCCGCAATCACATAAGCTTCTCTTTGTACAGACTTTGCAATATAGGACCAATAAGAAAACATGATATAAGTTTCAAGGTGCCTGAGTCAGAAGGAAAGCAGAGGAGACACTGTGAGTCACAATGGGAATTGGGAAGAAACACCCTGTTTTTAAGCTGGTGTGTAAAAGGGCAAGAAACAAGCAGCCTGATGTTCTCGTGTTTCCATGCACATTAACATAATGTATTCTGCCATAGCGTTATATTGTGCTGTACTGTTTGCATGTTGTTTTGAACTGTATTGTGTTTAATAATAATGGAACCAATTCACCACGACAAAGAACAAACTCACTAAGCTAACAAACTCCAAACTTTATCTCCAGCTCAAACTCCTGATACAACAGAAGATATAAGTCGAATGGACTGCAAGTAAACATTATAACTCTGGAATATAATGGGTAAACATTGCAATTAGAAAATGTATGTAGAAAGGAATGCAATTACAAGTTGGTCAAAATTTACTAAGAAATCAAAAACAGAAGGTAATTGGAAACTGGAATCCTATTTGAAATTGGCCAAAACGACCTTATTGAGTGTTATCTATATTAGCATCAGCTAATTTATTATTAGCATTATATGTGATTAACTTGTGTTGATGAAAATAAATGAATTAATGTAATACAACTTGAACATTATGTAGTTGGATGATATGAAGAGCGAAATGATAATGACCTAAAGCATTAACCAAAATTAACGAATTTAACCTTAATTATAATAATCAGCTGATAATTAATTAAACCATAAAATGCTAAATTAAATAAAAAATATTCTAAATAAAAAATGTTAAAAAGATAAAATATTTGTTTTGATTACCTACACGTCATGTAGCCTACCATTAACCGACAAGCATGCGTTATTTTATTTAGGTCAAATGTGTTCAACAACAACAACAACAACAACAAAAAGTTGGGAAAGTTTGGGAATCCCTTATCTAGATTAATAAATGCTGTAAAAAATTGTTTAATGTCCCTTCACGATACCTAATCTTTTAATTAGGGTTAATGAATTGGTCCTTATTGTAAACATTTTGACTTTAATATTTGAGGATTGCCATCATGAACGTGTGAAGTAATGAGTAATGAGTGGACAGGGCATCAGATGTCTGTCACTCACCAGTGCTGCTCCACTCGCTGGTGGCCATGAACTCCAGATAAGCCGCCAGTAACGCGACCATCAGCACCGCCCCGAACACAATATATCTGCCGTTGCGCTTGAATTTCCGCACAGGGAGAAAGTTGAGCATCATCTTTACGTCCTTCGGGCTCCGTGTGGATCACAGAAGTTGAAAACCGCTGGAAGGATCATCGATACACGCTTTCCCGGTTTCAAACCCTGTGTAAAAACTCAATCTCTCGTCACACTCGTCCACATTTCCTTCCCTGTGTGTGTGTGTGTGTGTGTGATTCAGCGTCAAGTGTCTCTCTCAAACATCAGTGCACGCACAGGTTGAGTAGGCCACGCCCTCTGCGTGACGTCGCTGATCTTCTCAACAGGTAGGTTACAACAAGGGAAAATTCAACTATATATCGAGCAATATGCAAACTATTTCCTTTTTAAAGAACTCCAAAGCTCTTAAGACAGGTAAATCTGTGCTGCATTCTTGATTTATTTTGTTAAAGGATATATTTTGACGAGATGTAATAATTTATTTTATTATTATTTTTCTCTTTATTCTTATCTATTTATTTGCTTATGTAATTTTCCGTTTGTGTGTTTGTTTCTGTTATAATTTGTATTTTTCATTCCTTGTTAAATGTACAGTATTAAGTCAGTACATTTCTTATGTAATTGTTATACCTTGAAAAAAAATAAAAATATATATATATACAGTGAGGAAAATAAGTATTTGAACACCCTGCTATTTTGCAAGTTCTCCCACTTAGAAATCATGGAGGGGTCTGAAATTGTCATTGTAGGTGCATGTCCACTGTGAGAGACATAATCTAAAAAAAAAAAATCCAGAAATCACAATGTATGATTTTTTAACTATTTATTTGTATGATACAGCTGCAAATAAGTATTTGAACACCTGAGAAAATCAATGTTAATATTTGGTACAGTAGCCTTTGTTTGCAATTACAGAGGTCAAACGTTTCCTGTAGTTTTTCACCAGGTTTGCACACACTGCAGGAGGGATTTTGGCCCACTCCTCCACACAGATCTTCTCTAGATCAGTCAGGTTTCTGGGCTGTCGCTGAGAAACACGGAGTTTGAGCTCCCTCCAAAGATTCTCTATTGGGTTTAGGTCTGGAGACTGGCTAGGCCACGCCAGAACCTTGATATGCTTCTTACAGAGCCACTCCTTGGTTATCCTGGCTGTGTGCTTCGGGTCATTGTCATGTTGGAAGACCCAGCCTCGACCCATCTTCAATGCTCTAACTGAGGGAAGGAGGTTGTTCCCCAAAATCTCGCAATACATGGCCCCGGTCATCCTCTCCTTAATACAGTGCAGTCGCCCTGTCCCATGTGCAGAAAAACACCCCCAAAGCATGATGCTACCACCCCCATGCTTCACAGTAGGGATGGTGTTCTTGGGATGGTACTCATCATTCTTCTTCCTCCAAACACGTTTAGTGGAATTATGACCAAAAAGTTCTATTTTGGTCTCATCTGACCACATGACTTTCTCCCATGACTCCTCTGGATCATCCAAATGGTCATTGGCAAACTTAAGACGGGCCTTGACATGTGCTGGTTTAAGCAGGGGAACCTTCCGTGCCATGCATGATTTCAAACCATGACGTCTTAGTGTATTACCAACAGTAACCTTGGAAACGGTGGTCCCAGCTCTTTTCAGGTCATTGACCAGCTCCTCCCGTGTAGTTCTGGGCTGATTTCTCACCTTTCTTAGGATCATTGAGACCCCACGAGGTGAGATCTTGCATGGAGCCCCAGTCCGAGGGAGATTGACAGTCATGTTTAGCTTCTTCCATTTTCTAATGATTGCTCCAACAGTGGACCTTTTTTCACCAAGCTGCTTGGCAATTTCCCCGTAGCCCTTTCCAGCCTTGTGGAGGTGTACAATTTTGTCTCTAGTGTCTTTGGACAGCTCTTTGGTCTTGGCCATGTTAGTAGTTGGATTCTTACTGATTGTATGGGGTGGACAGGTGTCTTTATGCAGCTAACGACCTCAAACAGGTGCATCTAATTTAGGATAATAAAGGGAGTGGAGGTGGACATTTTAAAGGCAGACTAACAGGTCTTTGAGGGTCAGAATTCTAGCTGATAGACAGGTGTTCAAATACTTATTTGCAGCTGTATCATACAAATAAATAGTTAAAAAATCATATATTGTGATTTCTGGATTTTTTTTTAGATTATGTCTCTCACAGTGGACATGCACCTACGATGACAATTTCAGACCCCTCCATGATTTCCAAGTGGGAGAACTTGCAAAATAGCAGGGTGTTCAAATACTTATTTTCCTCACTGTATACCGGTAGATAGGTAGATAGATAGAAATATTGTTGGTTTAACTTAAAAAAGTAAGTTACCTGTGGTTGCCTTAAAATATTGAGCTCATTGGAAAAAAAAAAATTTGAGTTACTACAATGAAGGAGATTGGCTTTATCAACAGAAACTCAAAATATTATGTTATCTGAACCACATTAATTACCTAAGTTGATTTGACCAAAGACATTTTTTTTTTTTTTTTTATAAATCATGAAAATATTTTTTTCAGTGTACAAGTAACTTTACAACTAAATGTTACCTACTGGTCATTAAAGTATTAATAGATGTCAACTTATTATAACCCTAACCCAAATTAATGAGTATGTTGACAGTCACTTATAGTTAGTAGAAAATCTAAAGTGGATCATCAAATTAAATTGTAACCTATCTATAATCTATTATTTTCCTGAAAGTGTTTGTACATTTTTTTTTTTTTTTTTTTTTCAAATGTGAATTTTCAAGAAACTGGGATCGTCTCCTAAAAGTCCTTCAAGGAGGACAAATGAATATGTTTGGATGTGTGCAGTTCTGCTGGTCTGGAATAACCTGTATGACCTGCTGCTGGTTGTTTTGCATGCAGCTTGTTTCTGGCAGATCTTTGCATAAGCCGTAATTCTGAACCTGAAAACTTATAAGCAGAGAGATGTACTTAGCACTTGACAAACAAACACATCTGCCTGGAGACTTCACTGTCTCTAATGACCAATGTGTTACCTAGTTACACACCACAGGCAGGGAGGGAAGGGCTCAAGTTTACAACATTTTATTTAACCCTAAATGCAAGCATTGTTTGCTATATTTTTTAATATAAACTATTACCTGATATTTCTCAATTTAGATATCTGTGAACTAACCCTTTTCCTATTTACTTTATATAAAAAAGGGGTTCATATTAACAGCCCTAGTGTACTTTATATGGGTCAAAAGTTTTGTCATTTGCATGTTACCTTTTTGTCATCACATACAGGCAATGTTTATCATGTTCAGATTTTTATTAAGAAATAGGCTAAATAAGCTGTCATTTATCAGATTTTTTTATTAATAGAGACTTTTTAGAGAAAATTCCCTTGAAGCAACCTGAGTTTCGGTACACGCACGCACACACGCACACACCCATACACGCATAGACATGTTGCGTTTTCATGTTTTATGGGAACTTTCCATAGAGATAATTATTTTTATGCTGTTCAAACTGTATACTCTATCCTCTTACTTAATTTGAGATCATTATTTAGAACTATTTACTTGTGGGAGCTGATGGCTGATCGCCACAGTGTGGATTTCAGGTCTTTGTGGTGTCATTTGGTCATTGTTGGCAAAACCACACACACACACACACACACACACACACACACGCACACACACACACACACACACTTCTGTCTGAGAAAACCTGCTACCACTAGATGGCAGTATGTGCTAAAAACAGACAACGGCACCGTAATCAAGCGTTCTTTTCTCATTTAATACGCTTAATGTGGCTTAAGAAAGTGATATTGAAATACCAAATTTAGTACACAATATAGGCCTAACTTATTAATAAAGCATACTTTGTAGAGGCAAACAGATTATGAACAACACCAATAGAACCACAAAGAAAACTGGAAGTACTTGGAAAGAAGTAGAATAAATGAACAGAATGTGTTTTTTCCCTCTTTTTGCTTATTACAACATCTATTCTGTTTACTTGATTAATAATAATAATAATAATAATGATGTATATGGCACCTTCTGAACTGATACGTGTAAATAAAGAATATTAATTTTGTTACTGATGATGGTAATGATGAACCAATAACAGCCACAGAATGTGATAGATAAGGCACATTTAAACTATTTTACAGATTGTTTGGGTCGCTTTCCATCCTTTGCAAATATTTAAACAATTATAAATTGTAGGGCATAAAAATATCCTGAGAATAGAATTAGGTTCACAGCACCAGAGAGTAATCTTGACGGCACTCGCAAGAAAATGGATAAGATTGGCTACATAATCAAATTCACAAATATTACACCATTTAAACATTATTAAAAATACATAGGCTACTGAGTTAGCCTACTAAAACAATCTTTGTCAAAGATGTTACAAACCCGTTTTTAAAATGCTCGTTGGAAAAGGGGTAAGCAACATAAAAGGACACGCGAGGCAAAGTGCAGTTTAAACATTTATTAGAAGGCTAGCCGGGTTTCACCGCTGCGTGCCTCACTCTTATTCTATTCTCAACAGGAGCCATTAGAGCAACGGGGCACAGGTGCGCAGGGGCGGAGCCTAACACTCAGAAGAGAAAGAAACCAATCAGAGCACAGAAACGGATACACACAAAATACAAATACAACACTCATAAGGCTTAGGCCGTAGCAAAGAATATACTTGTTTGTTCACAGTTTAAATGTTCTTGTTTCCATTTGTTTAATTTCAAGATCTGAGGTGAATTATCCATTGTTGCTTTTACAGCTACAAAGCTGGAGCACTAAATGATGTTCAAAGTCACATTACACACTTTTAATATTAAATAAAGCACATAAATCATTGCCACACTTTGTGTTTGTTGTTCCAACACGACGTCGCAGAAAAATAGAAACCGTTTCTAAAATAGAATCGTTGCGTGTTGCCGTCGCGGCTGGTTAGGACAAAAACTCTGATTAACATGGAAAAGAACCTTTTATCGGCGTCGCGTGTAGTTAGTACACGGTGTAATATGACTCGGGACTACAGAGTTGTCTCAGAGAGTAATTTGTTAATTTTGTGTTGACCGCGCATGTGCAACATCCACTAGGTTCTGTACTGGAAACAAAAATGATTAGTTCATCTCTCGAGTCTTCGGGTTCGGGTCCGAGTCTTTCGTTCTTCCCGTCAGTCCCATAGAGGCTTTGCTGTCGGTACCGGAAAGAGAAATGATTAGTTCACCTCTCGAGTCTTCGGGTCGGATTCTTCTGAGTCTTTTGTTCTTCTGTCACGTGATGAACGAATGACTCGAACCGGAAGTCGATAGACTTGAAACATGAACTAATCAATTCTGTATCCGGTACTACAGACTGCAAAGCTCAGTTTATGAGGATGTCGGGATGAACGAACAGCTTCGGGAGGTGAGGGACTACTCGTTTCTGTTTCTCATAATTTGGCCTTTTCCTTGCATTGCAATTTTTTTCTTATTCTAAATGCGATCAACATTTGATGTGTTTGGGGAATTTGGCTAACATGTAACATTTGAAATACATTCTGCTGAAATGAACGAAATAACTCGAAAAAAGATTTGTTCATTTTGATGAACGAGATTCAAAGATCTGAGTTCGTAAAATGATCCGAACTTCCCACTACGAAATTAAATAAGGATGCGTTAGCTCGACAAAATGATCTCGTGGCCACAACTTTATCACGTTCCCACAAGTTAATGTGTCATGGCCACGACAAAACTAAGTGAACCGAACATGTCCCCTCCTGATGACCGTACAAAGCAACTCATAATGCAAGACTTACTTTCTGGATCATTTTCATGCTGTTGAGCTGCTCCCCTCAGTTCGTTCACAACATGTGGGAACTCTTCCTCAATCTCCTGAAACTCTTGTAATGACAGGGTGAAAAGGCTGCAGGTGGTCAGCGCAGAAACTGTGGCCAACTGCCTTCCACTGTTGTAAAGTTTTTCTTTCTTCAAAGCAGAGACCAGTGAGACAGTTGGGATCGCGTTCAAAGGAAGTTATTCTTTATTGAGAACTCCGCGGTACGCGGCTGTAGAAACGTCCAACATGATCTAAAGTAGGCCTATATAAATTTACATGGTGTCTTATAGGAATTTTATGAGGAGGGAGTTTTGAAGGTGGAGACAAATTCAAACAAAGCACGTAAATGAGTATACAAGTTAAGGAACCCCGCCCCAGACCCCAGAGTGTTACCAGTATCAATTTAATCAGCATACCTATTCAAATGCTGATACTGGCCAGGAACGCTGGTTCCACGGGCCATCCCAGACAAAAGGTGCGTCTTGGAGCTACTGGCTAGAGCCATTAAAGACTCATTTAAAACACAATAGAGAGAACAGGACTGGCAGGAACTGTTGATACCATTATCCTAACCTAACCTTAAAATGCTAACTTCAATATACTCAACTTTTACTGTTGCAAACTAAATTAAACATTTAATAAAATATGTAATCCAACACTTCCCCCTTTGAGAGTTCTTAAAAACTCTCACATAATATACAAATTTATACACTTAAAAGTTAATTCTTGTAACTTGTGTAAGTTACAGGCACACAGCATATGTTCATTCTTGTAACTGGTGTAAGTTACAGGCACAAGCATGATCTGTGTTGTACATCTGTAATTGCATGCTGACACAGAAACAAAACATGCAATTTAGGGTCCGTGAATTTCTCTGCGTTGTGTATTTTTCATTTTCTTTTGTGATAGTTCGTTCAGCAGTGGGTCTGGTTGTCTTCTTGAGGTTGGGGCTTCATACGCAGATGAGACGGTCGTTGCATATGGATCTCGGAAAAGACATCAAGTTTTATCTGCACACTGTAAGACAGAAAACAGAAAAACAGAGAGCAGTATTTCTTCAAAACACTACGGTTGTAGCAGTTTAAACACTATGGTTCTATCGTTTTCAGAGTCTACTGTTGTCGTTTCATTCTTTCCCTATTTCTTAATTGATTTGACACCTATGGACCAGTGAGGTAAGGATGGACTAAATGGGGAAAGGCCTATGAGGTTGTCTTCACCCTGGATTGGCCCCCGAACGCCTGTTGCGTCAGTTCTTTCCAGGGCCCTCACTGAACCGTGTCCTTTTCTGGCCCTGTGTTGTGTACACACTGTACAGTGTGTGAGAAAATTGGCACATTTTCATTCTCCAGTGAAACATCAGTCTTAATAAACATCATTAACAGAGGATGATGTCTGATTGTAGTGTTCTGCAGTAACATTTAAGGCTGTGAGTATACTGAATGTCCCCCAAACAAAGGCTGTGACAGTCAATAACTTTTTCATCTTTGTTGTGAGTTACTGGGGAGATTAAGCAATCACAGCCCAAATGGTTAACACCTCAAAAAGCTTAGCCACGAGTCCAATGATGAGGGGAGGGGTTGCTTTAAAGTAGCAAACAAATGTAGTAAGAGCTGCATAACATTGTTAACTTGTCTTAAGTTATTTTTGTTTTTTCTACATTCTTTTCCAAAATGTCCGTGCTTGCCACAGTAAGAACAACTGGCTTCTCTAGGACTTTTGCGTTTCTTTGGCTTCTCTGAGTTGACCTTAAAGGATGCTGCTGCAATTTTTACCCTTGCCTTGACATCAGAGTCTCTTTCCCAAGTAGCTAACTTGTCCAAGTTGTTTTGCAGGGTTCTACTGGACCATGTTAGTTCTAAGTAAGGCAATGCATTTTTATGTTCTGACAGAAGACCCTGAAACCATGCGCGAACTAGGGGACCATTATCACCTAGCACCTTTTCTGCAGTATCTGCAATTCCACTGTACACTGCAACTACCTGACAGAACCTCTCAGTATATTCACTCACAGTTTCTTCTTTCTCTTGTACACAATTGGTAATTTTCGACCAGTCCACTTTCGGTCCAACAATGTCCTTTAACACTTTCAGAACTTCCTCTCTCAATTCATCTTTACTGGCTTGTTGCAGTTCAGAATTGTTTACAGCACTTTCAAAATCATTGAATTCTGACTCAGTCAAGATCTGTGATATTAGCTGGGTGACTTCAGCTAGAGTCATATCATAGAGCCGCATCTTTTTGGACAACTCTCTCCTAAACTCAGAAAAATTTCTTTGCACTGATGGCAAACTTTCAGCAATTCTCTCTATATCTTTAGGACATAAAGCTGTTTTGACTGCTTGTGGCTGCAATATGGGGGTTGCAAATGAAACTGTATCAACACCTTTTCCCTGAGGCTTTTGTCTAGCTACGCACACTTCAACTGCATTTACATCTTCATTTACATCTGCATTGACATTGTCCTCTATACTATCAAAAGACTGTAAATCAGGATAGCTTTCATCTGACCGTTGGTTTTCTGAGTCACATTTGGTTGAGGCCTTGAGGCCCACCGTTTTTGTGAAACAGGACACTTGAGTAAGCAATTTTTTATTCTGTTCTTTCAAATTATCTATACAACGAGCTTGTTCTTGTACAATGGATAAGCTAAATTCTTTGTGACAGAAGATAATGCCTTTGACACTGTTCTTGCGAATACTTTCTCCTAGTACCTTCTTACAATCTTCGATTGACCAAACTTTGCCTGGATTAATGCCAAATTTCTTTGTTAAATTCAATCTGACTTCCTCAGTCACGATGGAGTCCATGTGCTCTGATAACAAAGACTTGAATTCACTGTCTGTCCGTAAAGGTTTAATCAGTCTAGTACTTTTCCTAAACATTTTTGTGAATTTCTTTGTTACCACACAATCAAAAACATTAAAACTTCTCTCTACTGTCTACAATAGAGGGTACACTTGTTAACACAGCTTAACTATTGTTAACTTTCCAAATTACCACACTTAACTTCCCTGCCGACAAGAACAGAGAATCAACAGAAATAACTAGCACGTAAAGCTAATTCTTCTCTGCCTAAAGCAAAGGATACCAACTATTAGCACTTGATGCTAACTTTCTCTAGCTTACAGATAGGTCTTCTCTAGCAAGAGCATACACATAATATTAACATGTAACTGTTAATCTTCCCTGCCATCAACAGAGGATCAATTTCATCTCTAAAAGAAAACTTTTTAGAGGCTTATCTTTAGTTAACCAAACTCTACAGCTGTTTGTTAACTACTTCTCTGAACGGCGCAGAGGAAAACATTTGTACTGGTCTGCATTGGTTCTTTGAATGGAGTGTAAACTCACCGAATCGTTGGTTGTACAGAAAAATTTCATCTGGAACTCAGTCAGCTTTGTTGAGATCTTTGAGCTTGAAGTTTCAAGATTCAGTCTGGGACTCAGTCAGCTTTGTTGAGATCTTTGAGCTTGAAGTTTTCAATCTGGAGGAAGCTGGAAAGCTTGAAGTTTCAAGATTCAGTTCTTTGAGTTTCCTTTTTCTCCATCCGGGTCACGGCACCATCTGTTGTAAAGTTTTCTTTGTTCGAAGCAGAGACCAGTGAGACAGTCGGGATCGCGTTCAACAGAAGTTGTCTTTATTGAGAACTCCGCTGTACGCGGCTGTAGAAACTTCCAACATGATCTAACTCAAACATTATACATTTACAGTTTATATACATTTAGGGGCAGGAACCGAAAAAGACAGGTTTAGGAACTGGTTTTAGACTGAGAGCATTGCCCACCCTAATCCACTCAGCATATCTATTCAAACACTGAGACCCGAGTACAGGACTGGCTGGACTTTCTTGCTAAAACACAAACTCCAAGAGTTTCAGTAAAACAGGACTGACCAGAGTCGTTTGCTAGAAAACTCTGATAATCATAATTTATACCTAACCTTAACATGCTAAATTCAATGTAAACCTAAATGAAACATTTTAATACATTTGCATTCCCACACTTGCCCCTTTGAGAGTCTTAAAAAAAACTCTCACAAAATACAAATTTATACACTTAAAAGTTAATTCTTGTAACTTGTGTAAGTTGCAGGCACATATAACTTGCTCTGTGTTGTTCATCTGTAATTGCATGCTGACACAGAAACATAACATGCAATTAGGGTCCGTGAATTCTCTGCGTTGTGTATTTTTCATTTTCTCTTGTGATAGTTCGTTCAGCAGTGGGTCTGGTTGTCTTCTTGAGGTTGGGGCTTCATACGCAGATGAGATGGTCGTTGCATATGGATCTCGAAAAAAACATCAAGTTTTATCTGCACACTGTAAGACAGAAAACAGAAAAACAGAGAGCAGTATTTCTTCAAAACACTACGGTTGTAGCAGTTTAAACACTATGGTTCTATCGTTTTCAGAGTCTACTGTTGTCGTTTCATTCTTTCCCTATTTCTTAATTGATTTGACACCTATGGACCAGTGAGGTAAGGATGGACTAAATGGGGAAAGGCCTATGAGGTAGTGTCTTCACCCTGGGTTCACCCCCGAACGCCTGTTGCGTCAGTTCTTCCCAGGGCACCTCACTTGTCCGTGTCCTATTCTGTCCCTGTGTTGTGTACACACTGTACAGTGTGTGAGAAAATTGGCACATTTCCATTCTCCAGTGAAACATCAGTCCTACTAGACATCATTAACAGAGGATGGTTGTCTGACTGCAATATTCTATGGCATAACATTTAAGGCTGTGAGTTTTCTGAATGTCCCCCAAACAAAGGCTGTGACAGTCACTTTCCTTTTGTTCTATTAAACAAAAATAAGTCTTTCATCTTTGTTGTGAGTTACTGGGGAAATTAAGCACTCACAGCCTAAATGGTTAACACCGTATCAAGTTGCCCCACGAGTTTAACGAGGAGGGGAGGGGCTGCTTTAAAGTAGCAAACAAATGCAGTAAGAGCTGCATAACATTGTTAACTTGTCTTAAGTTATTTTTGTTTTTTCTACATTCTTTTCCAAAATGTCCGTGCTTGCCACAGTAAGAACAACTGGCTTCTCTAGGACTTTTGCGTTTCTTTGGCTTCTCTGAGTTGACCTTAATGGATGCTGCTGCAATTCTTACTCTCTCTTTGACATCAGAATTTCTTTCCCAAATAGCTAAACTTTCTAGGTTACTTCTGAGAGTTCTTTTAGCCCACGTAATATCTAGGAATGGCAAGGCTGTTCTGTACTCAGCTACAAGACCATCTGCCCAAATTCGGATTAGAGCTCCTTTGTCAGCTAACACACTTTCGGAATCATCCACTATTCCACTGTACGTTACCGCTACCTGACAGAACCTCTCAGTATATTCACTCACAGTTTCTTCTTTCTCTTGTACACAGCTAGTAACTCTCGACCAATCGATTTTGGGTCCTAAGATATTCTTTAGGATTTTCAAAACACCTTCTCTCAAATCGCCTTTACTGACATGTTGCAGTTCGGAAGTAACAGCAGACTCAAAATTGTTGAATTCAGATTCAGTTAGAATTTGTGACATCAGCTGTGTGACTTCCGGCAACGACATGTCGTAAAGATGCATTTTGCTGAACAATGCTCTTCTAAATTCAGAAAAATTTGTACGTGCTGAGGGTAAACTCTGGGAGAGTCTATCTATATCCTTAGGACCTAAAGATGTTTTGGCAACTGTTTGTATTTGGACAACAGAAGAGTTCGGAGTAACACTTTCAGTTCCCTGAGATCTTCTCCTAGCCCCACAAACCTGCACTGAATCTACAGGCTGATCAGTTACTGATTGGATGGCTACATTTGTTTCAACGAAAGCTTTTAAGTCAGGATAATTGTTATCAGGCTGACTAACTTCTTCCACATCAGTTTTTTCTGCATCTTTGTTGTGGTTTACTTTCTTAGTCAACGAAGATATTCTAGCATGGAGCTCTTTGATCTGTTTCTCTAGCTCAGAGTTGCGCTTAGACTGTTCTGTAGCTAGGGTTAAACCGAATTCTCTGTGACAGAAGATAATGCCTTTGGCACTGTTCTTGCGAATACTTTCTCCTAGTACCTTTTTACAATCTTCGATTGACCAAACTTTGCCTGGATCAATGCTAAATTTCTTTGTTAAATTCAATCTGACTTCCTAAGTCACGATTGAGTCCATGTGCTCTGATAACAAAGACTTGAATTCACTATCTGTCCAAAAAGGTGTAATCTGTCTAGTACTTTTCCTAAACATTTTGTGAATTTCTGTTACCACAAACAAAACACTAAAAAAAAACTTCTCTCTACTGTCTTGCAAACAGAGGGTACAATCTTATTAGCACATGAGGCTAAATCTAATTCTAAAGCTAATTCTCTAGCTTACAGATAGGTCTTCTCTAGCAAGAGCATACACACAATATTAACATGTAACTGTTAATCTTCCCTGTCAACAACAGAGGATCAATTTCATCTCTAAAAGAAAACTTTTTAGAGGCTTATCTTTAGTTAACCAAACTCTACAGCTGTTTGTTAACTACTTCTCTGAACGGCGCAGAGGAAAACATTTCTACTGGTCTGCATTGGTTCTTTTAATGGAGTGAAACTCACCGAGTCTTTCATTTGTAGAGAAAGATTCCGTCTGGAAAATTCAGTCTTTGAGATCTTTTTGGAGCTTGAAGTTTTCAATCTGGATTCAGAAAATTCAGTCTGGAACTCAGTCAGCTTTGTTGAGATCTTTGAGCTTGAAGTTTCAAGATTCTTTGAGTTTCCTTCTTCTCCATCCGGGTCACGGCACCATCTGTTGTAAAGTTTTTCTTTCTTCAAAGCAGAGACCAGTGAGACAGTTGGGATCGCGTTCAACGGAAGTTATTCTTTATTGAGAACTCCGCGGTACGCGGCTGTAGAAACATCCAACATGATCTAAAGTATATAAATTTACATGGTGTCTTATAGGCATTTTAGGAGGAGGGAGTTTTGAAGGTGGAGACAAATTCAAACAAAGCACGTAAATGAGTATACAAGTTAAGGAACCCCGCCCCAGACCCCAGAGTGTTACCAGTATCAATTTAATCAGCATACCTATTCAAATGCTGATACTGGCCAGGAACGCTGGTTCCACGGGCCATCCCAGACAAAAGGTGCGTCTTGGAGCTACTGGCTAGAGCCATTAAAGACTCATTTAAAACACAATAGAGAGAACAGGACTGGCAGGAACTGTTGATACCATTATCCTAACCTAACCTTAAAATGCTAACTTCAATATACTCAACTTTTACTGTTGCAAACTAAATTAAACATTTAATAAAATATGTAATCCAACACCACCAAACAGGAAGCTGATCTCTGCAGAAACACAAAACTTAAAATGGTGAGTATGAGGCTGGTTGTTTAAAACACATTGGAGTTTCACAGCAAAGATTATCTGACTGACCATCTGATCAATCCGGCACACAAAACTGGGAAAACATTTTCTTGATCTGGCAAGCTCTGTAATCTAATTTTGAGCATTTTTGAGTGTGAAACTCGTGTAATTGACACTGTTCTCACGCTCTCACACCACACGTCTGTTTTCTCATGCAGTGAAAAACATTGCAGAGTAAAGAGGACACTGACAACATAGCGAAAGACAAGAGGTTCCTTTTGATATCACACTTACAAATAAATCAGACAGAATAAAAGCGTATTTGTCGTGCTGTCCGAGGAGAGGGCTCCGGGCTCAGTATTCATCCCGAACCCAGAGTACTCCCCCCGTATTCCTGGCTGTGGAAGAATAAGCCAAGAGTGAGGAGTCGGGGTGGTGGAGGGATCCTGAAAAACTGTCAAGGAATGTTAGGTGAGTTGACAGAGTGAATATATATGCTTCTTCTCATGCTGATAGGGTAGACATAGTAATTGTTTGATGACAAGTTGATTGGATTGATTATTTGAACGTGCTCCTCCCGAACTTTGTTTATAAAACATCATATGAAACAAATTGCATTTAAAGCAAAAGTTTAAACACCCGCTCTAAGTGTGCATGTTTTGATGTCCAAATGTTCTTGTTCTTAAATATTTAAATAGCATATAAAATAGCATATTTTTAACATATATATATATATATATATATATATATATTGTATATTACATATATCTATTATGTGTGTGTATGTATAAAAATCAGGCAGCTGAAACTAATTAAATAGTCTCGGGTGCCTGATTTTTTTATTTCAATGCAAAATGTTATAACATTTTTGCCCAGCTCTTTATATGAGGTTGGATATTTATGTCCAACTTTATTCGCATTCATACAGTATCAGCATAATGTATACAGCAGATCTCAACTGCTTTATTGCTTGTATTGTTGCAAAATGTAAACTATTATTTTGACTATTATCGCCTATATTATCTGATAAATGTGACTATCAGAAGCATGCAGAAATTCAGATATTTTAAACATTAACATGATTTTCTGTAAAGCTGCTTTGAAACAATGTGTTTTATATATCATGGCATAATATCATCAGAGCTGCCTTGTATTTATTTGTTGAATAAACAAACTTAACAAATACAAACAATAAACAAAAAATGTTAACTCTCAAAATTCACCTTTACCTTGTATGCATTGCCAGTCGCAGACATGCTCCCAAATGCTGTGATCACCCAAGAAATAAATGCAATACACATTACATATCCAATCACCATACTTACAATAGCTATCCACCGTTCATCCACACCTAAAAAAACAAACAAAAGGGAATCACTTTAGTTCAATGTAAACTACTTTTTCAGTGGTGTTTGCTCATGCAAAACCTTATGCCACAATGCTAGGGTGCCATGGCATGGCTAAGCCATTGCTTTTTTTGTTTTCATCCGGCAGATGGAAATCATATGTCTGATCACTTAAAAGTAATCATAGATTAACTAACTTTGTATCAAAGGTTTTTAAAAAAAATCCCAAATCCTGATCGTAAAAGTGATGCTGTCCTTAGCAAACGCCACCGATTAAAGTGATTTCAGGAGACATTTTTCTGCAAAGACTGATTATCAGATTGATTATCATTTCTCAAAAAATAATTAATATGGAAAGAATGTTGTGCGGCGTACGTGTTGGTGAGTCAGTTGATCTCCAGACCATTTGAGAGAAAGCTCTGGAGGAAGCATAGGAGTATTTTCCCCGATCGAGGTATTCTGCAAAATGTAACAGAAAGAAAGGAAGACATGTTGAACACATCATGTCAAACAAATGCCTGCATAAGCAATGAAAAATGAGACATACCTCAATTTTCTCTCTTACAACCCAGCAATCTTGGGGAAACTCTTCCATTCCAGATATGAAGTACTGAACGCAAGTGTTCCAGTGCCAAATGAGGACCATCATCAGGAAAACTAAGACAACCCTGAATAACTTCTTGACTTCAAGCTGTACATCAGACAACTAAAATGATAGATAATAAAACATAAAGTATCCATAGAACGGGTACAAAATACAACCAAAAATGTCCTGTTGCTTGCTGGTTTATCGTGTTATGACAGGAAAAATATGAGAAAATACTACAAAAATGAAATAAAAAATCCTTTCATCTTATTTTTACTTTTTAAAAAAAATGTTATTATTAAATACTATTTAGGCTGTTTGGGGTTCTTGAGTTGCTTGGAAGGTTCTTGGAAGTTCTGTTTAAAGTTTCACAACAAATTGTGCCTTCTTTCATTTATTATTTCCCCCCCCGTGAGCAAGCCAAAGGTGACTGTGGCAAGGAAAGTTCTCCTCTGGCTGTACAGTGTGAACATATTGCCATTGAAAATTTCTTGCATAAACATGACGGTGAGTTGTGCTGAAACTTACACTTTCCAATTCAAACCAGGATCTCAGAAGCTCACGGAGTAAACGGATCATACTGAGAATCCTCACAAACATGAGTATCTGCGCCAACTCCGGAGCCATCAGTGAAGTAGTGTCAGCGTGATCAAAATGCTCCTGTGGTGAATTGGTTGTACTGTAAGAAGTATCTCTACAATTTGATCAGTGTGAGTGATATTAACTGATGAATACAATTACCACAGTAATAATGATAGTGTCGAGCGGAAATGCAGCCATCACATCAGGAACAAACCAAGACCTGAAATCCTTTCTTATTAATTTCGGATCAAGGATGACCTAGATAGAAACAGGAATGCATTGTATCCATTTTTAACCGTATTTTAGAAAGGTAAAGCCATAATAAATAATTAATATTACAGTATAGACATACAAGACAATGAAGGCATGTTCATACCTGACCGTCTTCACTGAAAATGCCCATTCGAAAATTAAGGCCAACATCAACACAAAACAGGAGGTCTGAGAATACATTGAAAGCCACCCAGTATTTGTGGGCACTACCATGCATATCATCAGAAAATGCCACGTCCAGAGGAATTGTTACAAGGTTCACAAATGTTAAGACCACCATATACACAAGATAGTAGTGCCTAAAAGACAGAAAAAGGCAAATTTTAACATTTCTTTTTAGATCACTGTGATGGCATTAATGGCACATTGACAGACACAAGAAGACATTACATCCTCATGACAACATATGTATTTATTTAAATAAATAGTGATAATGCCAAAGAAGACTTTATACCTTGAATTACCATGCAAAAACATGGTACATATCACATAGTATCATTAGTAGCACACGTTCTGTATTAATTTCAATTGCAAGTGTAAAGTTTTTAATTTTATCGTTACATTTTATATTACTTATATTTATTACAAATTTAATCGCGTGTATTAAAAAATATGTATTTAAATTGTGTTTGATTTTATTAAGATATTACAAAACAATATTTGTTCAGTGTAATCAGTTTTCGTCTGTCATTCATGTTCACTAATAACCGTCCTAGAGATAAAATAAGACGTCATAATATAGCCTAAATAAATATATATGTTTACGTTACAACGATCACACTTCTAATTAAGTTACCATATGCTGATGCTGAATAATTAGAAACTGAATTACGTTAGCTTGGTTAATATGAAATATGGTGAGCCCAAAAATGAAAATTCTGTCAGTAATTACTCACCCTCATGTTGTTCCAACCCCGTAAGACCTTCGTTCATCTTCGGAACACAAATTAAGATATTTTTGATTAAATCTGAGAGCTGGCTCACTTCTCCATAGGCTTCTAAAGACGTTATAACTTGCTGGCCCAGAAAATGCATTAAAGCAGCGCTTCTGTGTTGCACGTCACCACGTATAGGCTCACTATTGGCCGACGCTGATGTTGGCATAGGCGAGCAACAGAAGCGCTGCGCTAAAACACTACGTGAAAAAACTAACATCTTGATGTAGGTCTGGCTTGCTAGGCTACGACTACGACGCTGTTTGGCCATACTACAGAAATATGATGATAACCATGGGGATTTCCGATTTCAGTAGCCTAATGATCAATTGGATAATATTTTGCTGAATTTACGAATCAAGTTAGGTGAAGTTACTGTCAAAATGTATTCGTATAGCGCTCAATTCACATCGTCTCAAAGCAGCTTTACAAAAAATCATATTGTAAGCTTTAGGCTAATATTGAGCAGTTTTATATATATATAATAAGATTGCGGTATTATAAACCAATTAAATTGGGTGTGGGCGGAGCGACACGTGTCGCCCCGCCTAAAAGTGTCGCCCCGCCCCATCGTCCAGACTGCACTCTGGGGTACTACTATGGGTACTACTCTCAGACAGCTGTGTGTGGATCGTGCAAGGCTAAACCGGCGAAATGAAAGTCTCAAAATCCAAATGAATCAAATAGGATTGACTCAGAAACGAGTCAATGAATACACGCGTATCAGCTGATCCACAAATATACATCTTACTTGTTGCATGCAAATATTCTGACCTACATTAATACAAAATCGAGGTTTTGTATTCACAAAAAATGTGTCTATTTAAACAAATTGCTACACATTCATTCAATTTAGAATTTTGCACACGCAAGTTGAAAGGCATTTGGTTGTAGATTGTAAAACATATATGCAACCTTTATCAAGTTCATGGATTATAGAGCTTGCACGTGTTAATCATTTTGATACTATATTCATCCCATAATAAACCATGGTACATTTGAGTGGAAATAAGTCTGCCTAATTCAGTGGTGCTCAACTTTTGGGGCAATATTTAAAGGCCCCACAATATACTTCTAATAATTCTGCTGTGACAAAGTTGCTTATTTTCAAACTTTTTTATTTACAAAAACTATATATATACAGTGAGGAAAATAAGTATTTGAACACCCTGCTATTTTGCAAGTTCTCCCACTTAGAAATCATGGAGGGGTCTGAAATTGTCATCGTAGGTGCATGTCCACTGTGAGAGACATAATCTAAAAAAGAAAATCCAGAAATCACAATGTATGATTTTTTAACTATTTATTTGTATGATACAGCTGCAAATAAGTATTTGAACACCTGAGAAAATCAATGTTAATATTTGGTACAGTAGCCTAGCCTTTGTTTGCAATTACAGAGGGCAAACGTTTCCTGTAGTTTTTCACCAGGTTTGCACACACTGCAGGAGGGATTTTGGCCCACTCCTCCACACAGATCTTCTCTAGATCAGTCAGGTTTCTGGGCTGTCGCTGAGAAACACGGAGTTTGAGCTCCCTCCAAAGATTCTCTATTGGGTTTAGGTCTGGAGACTGGCTAGGCCACGCCAGAACCTTGATATGCTTCTTACAGAGCCACTCCTTGGTTATCCTGGCTGTGTGCTTCGGGTCATTGTCATGTTGGAAGACCCAGCCTCGACCCATCTTCAATGCTCTAACTGAGGGAAGGAGGTTGTTCCCCAAAATCTCGCAATACATGGCCCCGGTCATCCTCTCCTTAATACAGTGCAGTCGCCCTGTCCCATGTGCAGAAAAACACCCCCAAAGCATGATGCTACCACCCCCATGCTTCACAGTAGGGATGGTGTTCTTGGGATGGTACTCATCATTCTTCTTCCTCCAAACACGTTTAGTGGAATTATGACCAAAAAGTTCTATTTTGGTCTCATCTGACCACATGACTTTCTCCCATGACTCCTCTGGATCATCCAAATGGTCATTGGCAAACTTAAGACGGGCCTTGACATGTGCTGGTTTAAGCAGGGGAACCTTCCGTGCCATGCATGATTTCAAACCATGACGTCTTAGTGTATTACCAACAGTAACCTTGGAAACGGTGGTCCCAGCTCTTTTCAGGTCATTGACCAGCTCCTTCCGTGTAGTTCTGGGCTGATTTCTCACCTTTCTTAGGATCATTGAGACCCCACGAGGTGAGATCTTGCATGGAGCCCCAGTCCGAGGGAGATTGACAGTCATGTTTAGCTTCTTCCATTTTCTAATGATTGCTCCAACAGTGGACCTTTTTTCACCAAGCTGCTTGGCAATTTCCCCGTAGCCCTTTCCAGCCTTGTGGTGGTGTACAATTTTGTCTCTAGTGTCTTTGGACAGCTCTTTGGTCTTGGCCATGTTAGTAGTTGGATTCTTACTGATTGTATGGGGTGGACAGCTGTCTTTATGCAGCTAACGACCTCAAACAGGTGCATCTAATTTAGGATAATAAATGGAGTGGAGGTGGACATTTTAAAGGCAGACTAACAGGTCTTTGAGGGTCAGAATTCTAGCTGATAGACAGGTGTTCAAATACTTATTTGCAGCTGTATCATATAAATAAATAGTTAAAAAATCATATATTGTGATTTCTGGATTTTTTTTTTTTAGATTATGTCTCTCACAGTGGACATGCACCTACGATGACAATTTCAGACCCCTCCATGATTTCCAAGTGGGAGAACTTGCAAAATAGCAGGGTGCTCAAATACTTATTTTCCTCACTGTATATATATATATATATATATATATATATATATATATATATATATATAAAACAATAACTAAATAATTCCATAAGTTTTAATAACAATGCTGTTCAGGGTTTACACTTTTTATAATTGTGTTTACATGACCTTTCTAGTTGTCTGTGATTACAGGAATTTTAGGAATTCACAGTTACAGGAACTGTGATTTTATTTTTATATTGACCATAATACTATTTTTTATCCAATAAAATATATTTAAGCTTAAAGTTAATAGAAATTTTGAAAAATTATATTCATTATAAAAAAATACGTACATGGATGTGATATTTTTTACGAATCTCCATGACTTATCCATGAGCACCCTGTTTCGTAAATAATAAATGGCAGTTAAGGAAACATATGAAAGGATTTTAGTTTACATTTTGATTATTCGCTGTTTTAGATTGTTATTTAGCCAAACATTTATCTAGTTTTTCTGTATATTTGCTGACTGCAATTTCACTGGCTTATAATATACACTGCCCGGCCCAAAAAAAAAAAGAAAAAGAAATGTTCCAAAGATGTGTTCCAAAGATGAACGAAGGTCTTACGGGTTTGGATTGACATAAGAGTGAGTAATTAATGACAATTTAAATTTTTGGGTGAACAAACCCTTTAAGGTCTGGACTCTGGACCTTTTAAGGTCTGAAAATTATTCTTTATTCTCCCTCCCAACCATTCTTTCACAATTTGAGCCTGATGAATCTAGACATAGTCATCCAGTGTCTTCCTACATGGTTGTTTAAGAAATGAAAAGCAACACACTCCATCAATTAGGGTTAGAAGAAATGTTGCCAGACATATAACATGCTAGAAACATAATAATCACAGCAACAATGATCCAATCATAGACACTTGAGCATTTGCCTATTTAAATCCAAACAACAACCTTTTTTGGGGGGGGGGGCCAGGCATTGTATCTTTAGAGAGATACTGACCCATTTTGTACTTTCACATTGTCCTAATGCTACAATCCAGACAATACATCAGGATGATTTTGAGTTTGTTTTATTGTTCTAGTCAACATCAGAGTTTCAAGGACATGGGAACAGAACTGTCTGTATGTCTCTCTTACACACAACACTAGAGTAATCCTGTCCTGGTTGAGCTCCGTCACACAGCGCCGCAGGGTAAAGCGAGCCTCTTCTGCCATGACGATCCACCATGACATATACAATGTGCAAGTACAATTATGGAGAAATCATAGGTAATCTTGTCCACAAGATAAAAAAAAAAGAGACAGTGTAAGACTGCAGGTCTAAGTTCATGATCTCACTTTGTAAAATGACAAACATCTCAGCCCTATATTGATGATGTTCTCCGCTAGAAAAGACTACACACAGAGTGAAGCAGACAAGAGGGCTCTTCACAGGAAATGTGTGTGGTTTCTCCTCTAGAGATTCTCTATCAAAAGGTTTCCAGTTGTGATAAGTTGTACACATTAAACGTGGAGAATTTAACAGTGGAAAAACAATGAAAAAAAAAAGAAAAACACTCAAAAGCTTACAAATCAAAGAAAACAAAAGAGTCTTTTTGCCCTGGTGATCACCTTCATGCAGGTAAAGTTTAGTGACGGGACAGAAAAGCGCTTTATTGTACAGCAGTGCGACTCAAAGAGTTTCTAAGGATCAGCATCAGTTTTTGCAGCCGACACGAGAGGCTGCAGTACAAGCTACAGGCTGAGAATCGTTTTATTTCCACGGTCTCCAAGTGTAAAGAGACTCAGCAGAGAACATGGCCAGGCCGACTAGCTGCCTTACAGTAATGCACACACAAGCATTCATACACACCCTGGCCATAAGGGTCTGGCCACAGTACAAAAGCAAACGTCTCGCTACATTAGATTAGAAACTAAAGCACGCACGCATCCTCACTTGCACAAACACACTTCAGGGGAACAGAAATTATAGAAGGTATATATATATATATATATATATATATATATATATATATATATATATATATATTAAAAAAAAAAAACTCTTAAAAAACAAAACACAGTAATTCATAGAAACGCATGCCATTATGCTGCGGTTTGTTCCTGGGCTCCGTTTTCTTCTATTTCCATTGCACTACCATTCTGTTTCTTTTCTTGCTCCTTTTCTTGATCTGCCTCCTTCTGAAAAACAGCAACCAAAAAGAAACACACAAAAACATGATCAGATAGAAGACAAAAGATATTTGGCGGGTATTTCTTTTGTGCAGTGACTAAGAGCTAGTAACCGTAGACACTTACTTTAGCGTCTCTCTCTGCAAACTTCTGGAACATGTTGGCATAGAGGCGTTTGTCCTTCTCGTGTTGCACTTTGATATGTTTCTGGCAGAGCACGATCTGGCTCTTCGCTGCCTTATTGGCTGGATACAACTGAGTGACGCGCTGGAAATCTGCTCTCGCCCTGTCAAACTCCTTCATGACAACCAGTGCCTCTCCTCGCCTAAACAAAGCCTTCTCATTATTTGGGTCCAGCTCCAGTGCCTTCACACACAAAAAATGGAAAGCAAAAAAAGGGTGAAATGGTCAAATTTACTTGCAATTTAAGCAAGAAACCTTTTCTAAACAGCCTACTTAGCCACCAAATAAATGAATTAGGACTTTTAAAGTCAAAATCACAATGGCTGCGTTTACACTGCAAGTCTTAATGCACAGATCGAATCTTTTGACCATATCCGATTTGGTGTCCCACCTGATTACATTCACGCTAGACACTACTGGTAGCTGATATCCGTGTTTATATTAATCCCAGCCCAATTCTGTTGGTGATCGCTTTACTATGTATGTAACATAGCTGACCCTCTGGTTTTCAATGGCCGTGCTGAATAGAATTCACGTCAGATGGCCATGATTATTTGCCAGCATGGGCAACTTTAAAGCTGTCAGAGATGTTTGCAGCGCAAAATCGGACTAAACGGATATAGACCGGAAAATAACGGTAATATTTGTTAGTTATTTTATCTATGGCTCATTAGATCTAGAATTCTGAAGTGAAATAAAGTAGAGCGGTAAGATTTATTTGAATGAATTCGAATGAGTGAGTGAGTGAGAGAGAGAGAGCTTGAGTTTAGTGAAGCTTGTTTATGTACAAAAACAGTGAAGTTATCACCTCACTGCTGTGAAAAATAGTGTAGCTTTCAGTAGCAAAGCTGTTTTATTTGTAAAATTTGAAAACCAGTTTCCATTCTCCTGAATGTTTCTGTGTGTGCGCAATTTCTTAACTATAAAGTTTCCACCTCACTAAAAAAAAAGCTGTGAGTCTAAGTGCGAGCGTATACAGGCACGTCTGCTTCAACTATCTTTGTGGGCAAAGTGTCGTCATCACCTTGTGGTGGCTTGGAATTCCAGGGGGAATCGGATATGCAAGTTTAGACATGTCAGATGTCCAGATATCGGATATGTACCCAATTTAAAACCACATTTAGAAGTGCCTCAGATCAGATGCGGAAAAAAACGGATCTCGTGCGGATTTTTGTTTACATGTGTGCAACAAATTATGATCTGCATCAGATGTGAGTAAAAAAAAATAAAAAAATTTGTGCCAGTGTAAACGCAGCCAATAAGGCCCATTGCAATTAATTATAAATCATTAATAAAAAGTTTGATTTAAAATGTGTAGAATTGAGTAAGTAATAAGTGACAGCAGAATCTATTTTGTATATATATATATATATATATATATATATATATATATATATATATATATATATATATATATAAAACAATTCACTGGGTACCACTGAGCAAGTATGGTACCTTTAAAGAAGACCGAAGTGTGAACCCACATTAAGAGCAACTATTTTTCTTTCTTTTTTTTTTCCTTTTAAACTTGATACATGAGCAGCAATATGAAATGCCACATGAAATGCTCATTTACGTTAATCTATTTTGCACATTAACCATTTTATTTCAAGGCATTACATATTTAGAGCCATTATTAAGCATTCCTGTAGCTCAAACAATAGAGCACTAGCAACACTAAGGGAATGGGTTTGATTCCTTGGGAATGCATGAATTGATAAATGCATTAATGCAATGGATAAAAGTGTCTACTAAATGATGTATTAACTTTGGCAGCACTTGAATATGACTACCTTAAACCTTAAGCATTCATATCCTACCTTGTCACAGCTCTCGAGGGCAGGGCTTGCTTCCTGCAGCTTTAGGTTGCACATAGCTAGGTTGAGGTAAGCAGCCAATCGCAGCGCTTTGGCTTTCTCTTCTTCACCCGGCTCCATACTGGACTCGTGCTCTAACCAGGACACAATGCGTTTGTACTGCACAGCTGCCTGCTTGTATTTCCCCTCCTGTGCAGACGAAACACTCCAATTAATCAAACAAATCATTCAATGAGGGCAACCTCATAACAAACAATGACACACACTCATTATTGTGGTGAGATCTTGTACAATAAATATATCTTAAAATAATATACTATTAGATAGAGCTGGGTGGTATGACCAAAAATCTGTATCAGTATCTTTTAAGATTTTGGTGGTTTTAATGATACATCATGGTACTTTTTTTTATGACTGGACCTTAATAAATGTTTATAGTGGCTTATTTTACTATCAGGAGTACAAAGAATATGAAAATATTATCATGTCAAAAAATACAAATTTACTTCCAAAAATTGTGGTAATCAAATTAGTAACTCTTTTAAAATGTAATCATTAATCAAATAAAAATGTAATAATTTCTTTATTTTTTGGCAAGTTTTGCCAGCAAGTAATTTGAAGCAAGTATCCGATTGTCACACTATGACACGATGACATGGTAGCATTTTACACTGAAGTAGGCTGCTTTTAAATAATTTATTTAAAGCAAAAATTCCTCTTTAGCGAAATTACATTTCTTTAATAGCCTAAACCAGCTATTATACCAGCTTTAATAGCCTAAAAAGTTAGGAGCTATAAATATGATTTAAGTGTGAGATTTAAACTACGCAAGTCAATGAAAAGCGCACAGGTCTGAAAGACTAGACTATATTACCAGTGCCGCGCCCTCTCTTATTGTGGTCTTTAGTTTTGAAATTAGCCGATGATAAATAAAATGAAGCCCATTCTGTTGCTTTTGTTGACGTGAACTCTGTTGAATTTGCATGAATTTGACCAAATTAAAAAGAAAATTATGGCAAATTGCTTCCATCAATATGTTGGAAACCACTCTTATCAGAATCATGTCTCTTAAGCTTAGGTATATTTTTAGTTAAAGTTGTCAAGTTATTAAGCAATGTCTCATGTAGGTTCCTTAGTGTTTTATAAAATGACCACTAGGAGGTGCTCTAGGCTTATGTTTTCCTTGATTGGTTTACGTTGAAAACGAAAGTAAAATAGTGATGCACATTCGTTGCGTTTTACCATGAAATTAGAGTTCTGTGTCTTTATTAAAATCAACACATTAATTATCTCTCATCCACCCGCAATTTTTGAAATGTTATTTTTTATTACCTGACCCGCCCAACCCGCAGCGTCTGTTGATATAACTGCGATCCACACATCAGACACTAGTCCATATTGCGATTTGATTCCTTGTACAACCCTATTTTTGCTTTATTCATCCAAAAATGGCCAAATTCCATGACATTCCGCTTTATACAGAAAGTTCCATTTGTGACTAAATTCTGTGACTCCGTCCGAGTTTTCTGCATCGCAGAAATCATGGGGCTCTACATGATATTTGCCATGTTAAATTATTCTTGTTATAAAGTTATAACCATTAGTAAGAAGGGTTAGCATTCAATAGAGGCCAATTCGTGGCCATTGAATAGATGCAGCAGTTCTTTCAGCTATGTACCAGTGTGGTGACATTTAAAAAATACATACGAAAAACTGAAACTGGATGAACCGTTATGCCGCATAGCACTACTATTACATTAAAATGGGATGTAGAGCATAAGTACATGACATTGCTTCTACCTTAAAATACTGAGTTCCTTTCTCTTTGACGATGGCGCTCTGTTCCAGTTTCTCACTTGAGTTCATTTCCCAGGATTCTTTGGCCTGTGTGACAGGACACAACATCTTAACCTCATGACAATGACTTTGCGCAGACATTACTGCATAACTGATAATTTACGGTCTGTAATAAGTATTAAAGCATGATTATTTTTACAAAGCTAGAAAAAAATTATATCATACATTACTGTTGTTCTTAGGGGTGGATTTAAAGGCCAAAATCTTACATCACGATACGATTAATTTTATATTAAAAACCCACAAGTTCCCTACAATATAAACCCCCATAACATAACATTCCCATATACTGAGTAATGAGGGTGTAAATTTAGCTCTGCACTGCTTTTATTAAGGAGGACACACTGACCTTCTCAAATGCGTTCAGTTTAATTTTGTACTGCAGTGTAGCATTAGGTGGAATGTTGAATTTGTTGCTGCCAGCAGTTCCATAGCCATACCTGAAATTCAAAAATAAATTCATGAATAAATGAATTAAAAGATTCACAGATACTGTGCACAGGTGTAAGAAATGTGTGTTTACTTTGGCTTGATGGTGAAGAGCGCCTCCTCTCCCTGCTCCATGGACTGCAAGGCTTTCTCTACGCCTGGAGGCAGACCCAAACTCTCTCCATCTCCCACCTCAAACTTCAACTCACGCTCGTCGAAAACACGCTCTTCGTGACGGCCCACCAAACACACTAAACCAAAGAAAAGGAAAAATGAACTATGGTGCACAAACAAAGAATGATTAAATTAGATTTGCTTATTTCTTCTGATAACTTTGCATTAACTCATTTAGTGGACACTTGCAGACTGCCGTGTAGATCACGCGGCCACTAAACAGCACTGTGAGTTCCAATGAGAAGCGCTTGAATTCAGCGAAGAACAAAAAATGTCTTAGCAATTTAAACTAGTTAAGCCAGATGAAACAATGCTGACAAACAGGAGAAACAGTGTGCGCAACGATACAGTCAGAAGGATTTTCAATCTACAAATCTCCATCATTCATCATGAATTTACTGTAGTAACACTAACTGCACCATGGTATTGTGGCAGAAATTTGGGATATTCAGAACGAAAATTAAATTATTAATGTGGACATGTACTAAATGTACTATTAGAGGAGAAATGGAATATAATTGCAGTATTTTTTGTGATTAAAGCTACACTGTGTAGGATTTTCTCCCATCTAGCGGTGAAATTGTTTACCAACTGAATATTACTTTCTAGCCCCTCCCATTCCGAGGGCGTTTTAACTCCTACGGTGGCCGTATTATTTCAAATCTGCCGGCAGTCGTGAGTAATCTCCCCCTCGCATTCGTCACGGTGCCACTGAGTGTAAAAACACGAAACGCGAAGCTTGAATTTCCAGGTATGTCCCTTTTTGGCTAATGTATTTTCAAGATGGAGGCGCAACATGGCTGCTGCCATTCAAGCGGCTCACTCGTATGTATTCTAAATGGCAGATTCTACGCTTACGAGAATACTTGATTAGTTGGTAGAAGTAATTACACATTAATGAGCACATATCATTTTGAAAGAACAAAGTGTTTTTTGCTAAGAATCAACTTAAAAAAATTACACAGTGTAGCTTTAAGCTATTGTGTTTGAGCATTTATAGTAAATGTATTTAGGCTACTGATTTTCATACAAATACCATAGAAACCACATAGTTACATTTTACAATGGTATTGAGGTGCTTTATGCATGTTTTTAACTATGGTTAACGTAATCTAAATCTATGCTACTATGGAAGACCAATGGTTAATTTAAATAAAACTTAAACAGTCAGAATATCTGCATTTTACAATATAAAAATGAGGTTTAAATTTTAACAGATGTTACCGTTTTTGTAAATGACATAAATTTACATCTGCATCCTAACTCAAGCTACTGTGAAATGTGCATTTCTAAGAGACAAAACATGTAACATTTGTATTGCAGCCTGCGCTGATATGTGTCAAAGTTAGGCAACACACACCTGTTTCATGACTTTACGCCGTTAGCGCAAGCAACTTAAAATTCATTTTTTCATTAAAATCTTTATTTTGTAAAAATGACTGGAAAAGTGTAAAGAATTCAAAAACATGTTTGTCATGATAAAGAGTAGTTTAAAGCCACAATTAACAGTCTGGCTTCTACGACATTTTTACTTGGGAGCAAAAATCTGCCTGTAAACTAGGAAATAAAAGATTTTACATTTATCATGATAATTATCAATTTCAACTGATATGAAAAATGTTAGTGTGATATATATATATATTTTTAACATATTTTACATTTCTACAGCACCTATCTTCCCAGTCTGTCAGTAACACTGTGTTTAGTTCATGTCTCTATGAAGCCCTTTCTGGCACAATGTGCTCTGATTGGTTGGCTGGACCAGTGTTATGATTGGTCATCCGCTTCGAGCTTGTTTCGGAAATGTCACATCCCTTACCACTATGGATGTTCAAGACTAGTCGACGAAACTGTACCGCTGCTCGCAGCAGTCTCGCACGCACTTAAAGCTCGTGTGAATTGCATGTAGAAAATGAAGTTAAGGAACAACCTCGATCCATCAGGAAACGCCACATAGGTCGCTGCATTTCACTGCGCTTCATGAAGAGTTTTTCTTTTGCGCGAAGAAGCCATTCAGCGGAGATGTGTTAAGATAGCGGAGTGCATTCATGATTATCAGGCTGCCGGAATGAGCGAGTAATTTACTCTCTTACCTTTGTGACACTTTAAGGCTAGCCGCTTCTGCAAATGATGCGGATCTGAGACGCATCCCATTTTCTCACAAATCCTTCCGTTTATTTAAGTATTTATTTTACTCATTTAAGACCGCTCTTAAGAGGACACTCGACAAAACGGACATTTTGGCATAATTTGTGTGTGTTATGGTTCGTTCAATCCCGAAAGAGAATTCTGCAACTCAAACAGCAACAAAAAAGCATGATAGAAGCATAACAATATGTTTTACCTTCCACAGATGCACCCTCATTAGGCTTTGTGTAGCCCTCCCCCTTAGTGATGATCCTGCGAATAATTCCACCATCTTCTCCATCGGTGATGTCCTCCCCGTGAAACTCAAACAACTCCACCTGCCAGACAAACAAATGGAAACGTCAATACAAAAACTCTCCTTGTAATACTCCGAGTAGTCTGTTCACCTGCGTCTAGTCCTAACCTGGAACACAAGGGTAGCGTTGGGTGGGATTTTGGGTGGGCTGCCAGCAGCTCCATAGGCATACTCGGGTTTGCAAATCAATTGGCAGATCTCGCCAGTCTTCATCGTGGCCACACCGATGTCCCATGCTTTGATCACCTGACCTGTGAGACAGAGCAAATAATGGTTTAAAGTAGTTGAGTTGCATGCTCAACAAAGTTTTTTACAATGTTGTCAGAGAGGTCACGCTAACATTTAATTCCCTTTACCTTATAATACCCACCTTTGCCCAACTCAAAGGAGAACTTCTCCCCTCGATCACGGCTGGAGTCGAACTGTGTACCATCAAGCAGGGTTCCGACATAGTGCACAAATACTTTATCACCAGTCATAGGCAACTCAGAGCCTGTACCCTCCTTCTTGACCATCTGTAGAAGAGAGAAAGAGATTAATCATCAATCTGTTAGTCGCACTGCACTACACCTGTGACCTGTCAATCTTCAAAGGCCAAGGGGCAGAAAGATGTTCACGCCTAATACTTAACACTAATTAGGCAATACATTACACAATAACAACAGATAATTATATCAACGTTTGTACATGGCAAATTCTAAAGGTGTGCTATATTGCACGTAATAATTAGAGCCATTCAGACGCTTATTTTTTTTAATGCATTACATTGAAAATGTTTAACTCTCTCAAACATAAATGTGTCAGTTGTATATGAATACAAATTCGATGACACTTTATTGTTTACTGGGCACTGCACGTGGGTTAATCTGTGCAAATGGAACAACATTGCAACGCTGTTGAAATCAACGGAAAATTCACCTTTTTGTCATTTACTCGTCCTAGTGTCGTTCCAAAACTTAATTACTTAATTTTTGTCTAAGGAACTCAAAAAGAGATGTTATTAATCATGTATCAGTCGCCTTTCGCTTTCGTTGTGTAGGACAAAATGCATTGAAAGTGAATGGTGCCAATCGCTAATGTTTTGCTATATCTCATTTTGTGGTTCACACAAGAAAGAGAGTCATAATGTGTAAGTGTTAGACACTGAGAGTGAGTGAATGACGACAAAATTGTAAAAAAAAAAAAAAAAAAAAAAAAAAAAAAATATTGTGGTTGACCTGCCCCTTTAAGCTCGACAAAATCTCTAGAAAGATCTAGCGACAGGCGGTGTGCGAAACCAGTTAATAACGTTTAAATAAATTAAACATTTATACGTATGGTATTTTCCAGCATAGAACAGCTATAGCTGGAGTAAAGTGAGCTAACAGAGTGAAATATTGGCTCTAACGTTAACGTTGCATGCATTCAGTCAGTCACACCTCCCTCATGGAGTCAATGCGGCTCAGTGCACTGCAGTATTTACCTTTAAAACACCTCCATCTTTCTTTGGGGTGATGTCTTCACCCTCGACGGGGATGCTGCAACCTTCAGTCACCACCTCTTCTGCAGTCATCTTTGATTTAATATGAAAATTTCCTTTTAAACAGCCCAAACAATAGATCCTATCTCCTCACAGAGCGGTCTTTCCTTTAAAGAATCACTGAAGACTCGACGTCTGCAGAACTAAACGGCTTTAATGTCGCTATTAGGAACGTACTTGGTTATCTACAGCACGAATGTGTAGGTTAGTGGCCGTTAAATGTGGTTTTTGAGTCCACAAACTGGCTGAGCGATGCGTTTATATAACGTTCGGCCCCGTCGCTGAAAACTGAACCGACTCAGCGAACTTTCCAGAGCTTGTGTACTGTGAGTGTGTGGAGTCTCTAGAATTGACTAGGCACCGTCGCTAAAATCTTAACCAGTCATTAACGAAAAAGGGGTTATACTGCGTGTTCATACGATCAGATTATATTGTAGATTGTATTCAAATCACTTGATGTGTACTGAACAAATAGAATAAATATTTGATTGATAAAATACACAAAATGAACACTGACATAAATCAAACAATGCAATAAAACATAACATATACAATACAAATATTTAATAAACAGATGACTTTAAAAATTCTGATGTTTAAACAAAAGTTAACGGAAAATTAACGGAAGGCGTTTAAGAAAGGGTGAAAATCTTCCAAATCTGTTCTTTGGTGCGTCCCAATTCGCATACTATCCGTCCTAAATAGCATTCGAAAATAGAATTAGTACATCCCAAATCGTAGTATCAGAGAATGTCTGGTAGTATGTTGAAGTGTTCCAAAGATACCCGGATGGTCTACTATTTCCGGTCAGAATCCATCGCGCGTTGGACGAGGATTCGGTTAGAACTACAAACACGAGTGAAAAGTGTTAAAAAACTACAGACATGGAGGACGCGCGAGTCTGGCGGATATGTAGAGGTTTAGATAAAGGGGTTTGTTTGAGTGATTAATTATCAGTATCTAACCTGACGAAAATGTATTTATTCAATGTTGTCTACATTATATTGCATCTGCAGATGCATTGTGAACTTTTGTAAAGATCTTACGTTTAGCCATTAACTTTTAAATGCATCATTATATTCATATTGCAAGCACATGATGAGAGTCTCCGCATGAAAAACCCACGACTGGCAGATAAACGTGCAAATACATTTCCCTCCGAAACGGTAGCAAATTAAATTAGATTGAATGGAGGATTTTAACTGTGACAAGATGATTGACAGGGCAGTTTGCGTTGACAGGATGCACGCGACAGATCTGTCCATTAAGTAGTATGTCCCAAAGCTTGCCTACTCTTTTGCTACACACTCAAAAGTATGTACTTTTTCTTCACAAAAAGAGTACATACTTTTAGGGCGTAGTATAAGTAGGCGAATTGGAACGCAGCACTTTTCTCGGTTTTTATGAAAGAGTGAAATTTGATGCGGGTCCCTTGCTTCTGAGAAAATTTCCCTGGTTTTCATTGGCTAAAGCAGAAGACTGGCGCGTTTGTTCGAGGAAGTTTACGCTGTCAGAACGTGTTTTCTGTGATATGGATTAACGCGATATTTCTTTATAGCCATTTGTGATTTCAGTGCAATTGCGAGGGAAAGCCGACAGATTTAGATATGAACTTTTTGAACTTCGGATCATGTTGCGTTGACACTGTGAGGAGTTTATTGTCTGCGTGTAACTGGCCCAAATGCAGTGTTGATCTGTTGAGTTTATGTGGTGTTTAGTCTGTATTTTGGAATCTAACCTGATCCCGATTATATGATATGGAGAGCAAGAGCGGTCGGTTTCCTTTCCCCTTCCAGCCCTATCCTATTCAGGAGAGCTTCATGGAGGCACTTTACACTGTTCTTGATCAGGGGAAAATCGGTATATTCGAGAGTCCCACTGGCACGGTCAGTCAGTCTGCGCTAGATCGGTTCATCTCACCATCTCAGTACAGATGAGATGAGAGTGGATGTTTGAGCTTTCTTGTGTTTGATCCTGCAGGGAAAGTCTCTGAGTCTTATATGCGGCGCACTGACGTGGCTGAGAGACCAAGAGGAGGAGAAGAAACGAGAGGCTGCCAGACTTCTGGATAAACCGGAGGAGTGTGACGCTGTGAAGGAGGAGAACAGCAACAGCCAACTATCAGAGCCAGACTGGGTGTCTGAGTTTGTGCAGAAGAAAGCAGAAAGAGACATGGTGAACAAGCTAAAGGTATGAGAACCTTTTACAGTTCATCAGCTCTTCAAGTCACGTGTTTCTAAGCAGGGGTTTTCAAACTGTGGGCTGTAAGGTAGTGCTAAGGGAAAACGTGAGAAAAAACTGAAAAAAATAATATAAAAATAATTAAATAAATCATTTGATAAAAAAAAAACTATTTTACAAATAAAATTACTAAAATTATTTTTTACATTTGTTTAAATTTGTATATATATATATATATATATATATATATATATATATATATATATATATATATGCATGCATACAGTCAAACCTTGGCAATGAGACCTTTTTGTAGGCCATCATTTGGGACTGAACCAGCTGTTATTAATTTCCACTGACAGGGGGCTGGATTGCTTTTTAATTACTAATAGTTGTAAGCTGCTGTCTTGGCTTTCCATGCCTTTTTGCACCTTCCTTTCTTCATGTGTTCAATACTTTTTCCCTGTGTCATTTCACATTATTACACATAACTTAATATCTGAACTTATTTGTTTTGGTTTTTTTGTATGTATGGATTCCTTGGGTTGTTATCAACATCTGGTGAAAATTTCATGTCAATAGCACCCTTGGAAATATATTTAATGAGAAAAATGGTGACGTGTTCAATACTTATTTTCCCCGCTGTATATATATATATATTTTTTTTTATTATTATTATTTTTGGTTTTTTTACTAGTGGGTGCAGGACACTATAGTTCATTTATGTAAGTGAGGATAGCAAAATAAAGTAAACTGTGACATTTTATACCCCCAAATTATTTATACAGTGGACTACCAGTAAAATGTATTTATAGACCAAAAAGTTTTCAGACACTTTGACCTGACCATGTTTTGCTTAAGTGTTTTTTCTTTAGTTGCTAATGCGACATTTTTACACCACAGACTGAACAAAATTAAGCATTGCTTGGTAATTGGTTGACCTAAATTGGTATTATCTAATTGTGTACTTAAATTTAACAGCTGACAGTTATTTAACCTAATTCATTTGTGCGACAGTCTAACAGAAGGATGGCCAAAACCAGTGAAATATCAACTGATTTGATAACTCTGAGTTCTTGTCATATTTTATTACCATTTTCTAAACTATAGCGAATAAACTGTTATAATGTGAGAAATGTCGAAGGTGTCTAAATAAATTTTGGTTTGACTGTATATCTAGCTGCCTTTCACGAGGATGATCATATGCAAAACCATGGTATCTAAAAGATTGAAATAAAAAAAATCATCCTTGTCTTCAATTTCATTCAGGATGAAGAGCTGAAACGGAAGAAGCGTGAGGAGAGACTGGAGATGATCCGACACAATGCCCAGCTCAGATATGATATGAAGAGAAAGGTGAGTGCATGAACAGTGGGATCTGAAAAGCCCTATTCGTAACATGGAGAGGTGGGGTAAAGTAATAATTACCAGAGCTTCTCTGTGACTTTAGTTCCGTCCGAATGTGCCATCTCAGTAATCATTACAGGCAATGTTAGTAAATATTACGGCGACTTTTACCTTCAGTAAAAAGGTCCAGAAAAATGACCTCAGGTAATACTAATCCCGTGCGAATAGACCTGCTGTAAATACAGTATGTATGTAAATTTTCCATCATTCCATCATATATATAAATATAGGTTATATGTGTTTGCGCAAGTGATATCAGGAAGCAACGTAATACACACATGGTGACAGGAGTGACGGCGATGCGCAAATCGATTTACTCCTCCCACTTCTGCTAGTTTTACTGAGATATCTTATCCCGTGCGAACTGGCCATTAATATTACAGACGTTCTGTGGTAAAATTACATTACTCCATCTACCCTTGTAAAGTTAATCCCATCCGAATAGGGCTAAAGACTGCAATCTGGGGTACCTGGAAATAAACAAAAGGTTTTAATGAAGTAAAAAAAAAAAAAACAACAAATATTGAAAAATTCTGCAAATATTTTATTTGTATTTTTTTTAAATATTCAATAGTCTAGTCTTCACAAATAAATACATCAAGTTAGGATCTGCTTTATTTCAATTGCTCATATGGATATTTACCCAGTTAAAGTCATGTTACTAATTGCACCTTTAACAGGCCAATGAAGATGATGAGGCTGTAAAATTACTGCAGCTCAGCAGAGAGGGGGTAGAGTCAGAGAGCCACGATCCAGAGGAGGAGAGGCTTATTGTAGCAGAATATGAGAGTGATGATGAGGCCACGCCAAAGAGCAGGTATTGATTGTGTTTGTGGATGAGTGTGTGTCTCCCAGCCTTGAGTTCTCATAGCGTTCCCTCTACAGGCTGTGTGATGATGACGATGATGAAGATCTAGAGGAGGATCATGTCACTAAGGTGCATGTTTAAACTGCATGTTTAAATCCATCCTGCATTGGTGAACAAGGTGTTTGTGCATGTTTAACAGTGTATTTGTTTTATATCTTAAGATTTATTATTGTAGCCGAACTCACTCTCAGCTGGCTCAGTTTGTGCACGAAGTACAGAAGAGTCCATACGGAGACACTGTCCACTTGGTTAACTTGGGCTCTAGACAGGTAAACATGCACCAGATTTATTCTTGCGATTACAGTTTGATTGATTTTTAAACGCTTATGCCATTATTGTATACACACACTACCGTTCAAAAGTTTGGGGTCTGTGATATTTTTAATGTTTTGAAAAGAAGTCTCTAATGCTGCATTTATTTGCATATATTATTACCGTAAAAAACATACATTTTGTGAAACGTTATTGCAATTTTTAATAACTGTTTTCTATGTTATAATATATTTAAAATGTGATTAATTTCTGTGATGTTAAGCTGACTTTTCAGCATCATTACTCCAGTCTTCAGGTTCACATGACCCTTCAGAAATCATTCTAATATGCTGATTTGATGCTCAAACATTTATTATTATCAATGTTGTGCTGCTTAATATTTTTGTGGAAACTGATGCATTTCTTTTTAGGATTTTTTGATGAATTAAAAGTTCAAAAGAACTGCATTTATTTGAAATAGATTTTTTTTTTGTAAAATCACAAATGTCTTGTGCGTTTCCATTACAGATTTGCACAAAACTTTTGCAATTTTTTTCTAATTGTCGTTTCCATTAACCGATGTTATGCGACTAAAACTTCATTTTTTCCTCTCACGATAAGTCATTCCAAAAATCATGGCAATAGAAGTTGGTTTTACGTATATTCCAGCCACTGCACTAGCCATTATTATTAATCAAAGGAGATGTATGTGTGTTTTCCAAGCATTAATGGTAAGGAAAGATTATACTTGGAGCGGCACATATGAGGTGTTTCTGGGTGTTTCTCCCTCATATCTGCTTCGACGTCATGATTGTGGCATTTCATTGTGGTTTAGAATCCAGTATTCCTGTAATTCTTTTGTCTTTTATGAATTTAATAAAGAACTCTGTCTCATATTCTGTCCAAACATACCGCGTCATCTACGTCAGGTGACTGTAAATGCGCAAAAACTGTTTACATTGCAGTTTTGCGAAATATTCCTTATTCGAATTTCCTGAAAAACCACCGCATGCGAGCGTAAAAACTTTTTTGCGATAAATGGAAGTTTTTGCAAAGTTTACGTGTTTCCATTGGGCGTATTTTCAATTCACAATTTCAATTTGCGCAATTTGAAGGGTAATGGAAACGTGGCTACTGTCACTTTTGATCAATTAAATGAATCCTTTCTGAAAAAAAGTATTAATTTTGTTTTTTTAATTTCAAAAACAATTTACTGACCCCAAAAATGATAAACAGTAGTGTATAATGCTGCAATTATACTAATCAATATATTTAATATGATAAAAATCATTATAATAAAAACTAAATAATGAGTACCTATAACAAGGATTATGCTTTTACTTTTTTTTTTTTTTTTTAAGGGATAGTTCACCCAAAAATGAAAATTCGGTCACACTTAAGGCTAGGGTTCAATTCTCACTATAAAGTAACTATTAACTACTACATTTGCCACAATAAACGCCTAATTACTGCTTATTAATAGTTAGTAAGGTCGTTGTTAATTAAGTATTGGGTAGGATTAAGGGATGTAGAAAAAGGTCATGCAGAATAAGGCATTAATATGTGCTTTATAAGAACTAATAAACAGCCAATATCCTAGTAATATGAATGCTAATAAGCAACTAGTTAATTGTGAGAATTAGACCCAAAACTAAAGTGTTACCGAAAATGATGTCATCATTTACTTAAATTTTTGGGCGAACTATCCATAATAACCTAAAATTTTTACATTTTTAAATTTTCTGAAGAAAATGAGTGTTGCTTGCCTGAGCAAAAGTCGCAGCTACAATGCTAGGCCAGTTCTCAACAATAAATTATTAATTTTTCATTATTCATTCACGAATTCATTAAAGGCAAAACAGATGATTTCTGTGTCATTTTTGCCCTTATTAGAACCTGTGCATTAATCCAGAGGTCATCCGGCTCAGAAACGTCCAAATGATGAACGACCGCTGTTTGGAAATGCAGAAAAACAAACATGGTCAGAAACATATACACACAATCTCAGCCGATTCAAGCCTAGTGTCATTGCTATTTCAAATGCCCCAGTGATTACATAATCTGGAGAGAATGACATAATGAGGAAGTTCTGACCTCCATCTGCAGAGAAACGAGAAAAAGCACCAGACTTGGAGCCGAAGCGGCGTCGTGGTGATGCCAAGGCGACGTGTGCCTTCTCGGGTTTTGAGAATTTGATGGCGATGAGGGATGAAGTGCTGGTGAAGGTGCGAGACGTGGAGCAGCTCCTACAGCACGGCCGGGAAACACACACGTGTCCTTACTACAGCACGCGGATGGCCATACCTGCAGCTCAGGTACACACATACCCACTGGAATACCCTCTCATTAATATAAAACTCTGTGCATTCAGTCTTTCTCTCTTTTTCTTAGGTGGTGGTATTGCCGTATCAGTCGTTGCTCCATGCTTCCACCCGCAAAGCGTCAGGGATCAAACTAAAGGATCAGATTGTCATTATAGATGAGGCTCATAATCTGACTGACACCATCTCAGCCATACACAGTACAGAAATCAGTGGAGCACAGGTACATGCATGCACAAACTCACTGATCTGATCTAGAGAACTCAAGACTAGTTAAAGGTAAGGGTAGGTCATTTCAGAGAGGCTAGCAATAGCAAGCTAGCTTTGAAAGCATAAGATCCCGCCCTCCCTTCTGAGCGTCTACAAAGCCATGCCTCCTTCAAAACACATGAACACAACTCACACAGCAGAGTCTGCTAAGCGTCACAAGAGACGGCGCTAAACTACCTCATGTCTCAAAGCACATAACGTTACAATAATAATGGGTCTCATTCACTAAGTATGCGTCCACACAAATTTGTGCGTGAAATGTGCGTACAAACGATTTTAAGAACAAATCACGATTCACCAAAAAAGTCGTCGTAATTTTTTTTCTACATGAAAAGATATAGGAACAACTGAAACCACACGTACGCAAAAAGCACTTTGTACGGCCTTATAATCGTGTAAAGAAGTTATATTTCATCCTAACACGACTATAATTATATTGAAGTGTGTTCATAAAATTCTATAATAAAATCATTAAATAATACAATTTAATTTAATCTTAAATGCATTCCATCATATAGGCTACAGTAAAAGAGTAAGAAAAGCTGTGTTCTAGCTTCAGCTGCGAGGTTTCTCTGAATAACGCAGATATACACGTATGTACAGCTGGCTAATGAGAGGTCTGCAATCTGGGTCTGTATAAAAGGTGTTTATTGTGAGAACTGGTGAGAATGGCACACTTGGCATTACTCGAGGATCGTGCGAGAGCGCGTCTGCAAACAGCGGCAAGTTTGACGAGACACGAGAGTGATGAAAGGCTGTGAGGAAAGCGTGTGCGTGAAGCCCATATATGGAGATGGTTTGGGCGTGTTTTATGCAAATGACTAACCTCGTGCACTCGGCCGTTCATTTAGAATACGCCGAATTCACTAACATCAGAACGATGTTAAGAACAAATTCATCTGGGTACGTATAACGTCACGGGTTGCCAACTCGTAATTACGGTTACGACATGGCGTGAACGCAGCATAAGCTCGTTGTTTTGGTTCAGAGGAACTGTAAAAGAAGGCTGCTGTTTGTTTGTGACACTTGGTGGCTTTCTGTCTACAACTTTGAATAGCCTTACAGAACGTGCTGATGGCTTGGATGTCTGCGTGAGCAGGCTTGTGGAGGTTTGGAAATGCATATGTTGACAGGCAGGTCGGACAACGTATCATTGCATTTGGACCGAATGCAATGATTGGACGCACATTTTTTGGTCCGGAGACAACCATAGAAGATATATGTACATGTTTTAATATTTAAAACACTTCTATTATTGATTGCTATCAGGATGTGAAGAGATTTTCAACCAGAATAACAAGTGTTTATAAAAAAATGCCTACCCTACATTTAACTAATGTGCATTTCTCATGTTTCAGCTCTGCAGGGCTCATTCACAGCTCTCTCAGTACTGTGAGCGCTACAGGTAAAAAAACAAAAAAACACATTTCAAACATTTTGTACATTCTGTTACAAACCTATATTACTTCTTTTTTTTTTCTGTGGAACACAAAAGGAGAACTTTTGAAGAATGTTCGCACACTGAAAATGAATGGGACTAATGCTGTTTAGCACCAAAATGTTTTTTTCTATTATGCTCACAAGACTGCATTTATTTAATAAAAAAATATAGTAAAAAAACTGTATTGTAAAATATTATTACAGTTGATAAGAACTGCTTTCTATGTATATATATTTTAAACTGTAATTTATTCCTGTGATTCAAAGCTGAATTTTCAGCATCATTACTCCAGTCTTCAATGTCACATGATCCTTCAGAAATCATTCTAATATGTTGATTTTCTGCTCAAGAAACATTATGCTGTGGAGCTAAAAAACACACGCACAAAAGTACTGAAACTGAAGTCAGCTAGAGGAATGTTTTTAAACATCAGATGATATTATCATTATGATTTACTGTACATGTCATTGTGTCGGATGGCTGCAGAAGTCGACTGAAGGCGAAAAATCTGATGTACATCAAACAGATCCTCTTTGTGCTGGAGGGGCTTGTGCGAACACTCGGAGGTAAGCTGTGCGCTGCATTGTTTTGTTTGTGCATTATCTTGTTCATCTGGTTTTATCTAGCTGATTCATTGCTGTCATTTCCTGTGAACAGGTAAAGTGGGCCAGAATCCGAACACTCAGTCCTGCCAAACAGGTAAACAAGCACAACATGCATAGAAACTTTTTCTTTTTTCCTCCTTCATGAAGTATTTCTAAAAATGTTCTTTTGGTTTTGAATTTCTTTACACAACAGGAAGTGAGCTGCTGACTATCAACGACTTCCTGTTTAAGGCTCAAGTTGATAACATAAACCTTTTTAAGGTATTACTCCAACTCTTGTGTTATTATAGTATTATTTATGTACTATTATAATATTTATTAATATTTTGAATTAGTTTTTATTTTTAACTCTAGTAATTTTGTTATGTGCTTTTGTCATTAAGTTTTTCATCTTATATTGATATTTTATTTTTGATTTGTTTCAGTTAACATCACTGCAACAACTTCATTGGCACATTCTGGAAACAAAAACATGTTATTATTAATAATATTAATTTGATTAATCTGAATCTAATCAATCATTGGTTTAATCTGTCTTTTGAAGGTTCAGAAATATTTTGAGAAGAGCATGATCAGCCGAAAGGTCAGTACGAGAACACATTTATGAATTTATTTTAACAAGTGTACATGAACACACACACTGATGATCTGTGTCCTGTGTGTAGCTGTGCGGATTTGTGGAAAAATATGAAGGCAGCGGTGTACAAACACACTCGAAGAACAAAGAGAACCGTCGTATAGAAGGACTCGGGCGTTTCCTTCAGACGCTTCAGAACAAAACTACAGGTACAATCTGGTCTCGGTAAACATTTACGGTGTGTTCAGACTTGTCAGGTTTGGTTCGATTAAAACGAACTTTGGTGCGATTGCTCTGTTAGTAAGGTTCATTTGAATAAGTGTGAACGCTGCCATCCGAACCCTGGTGCACTCCAAACAAGTGGACTGAAACTGCTGAACTCTGGTGCGTTTTTTTCTTTCTTTTTTTTGCTTTGTATCTTTAGGTTTGGTGTTAAAAGTGACAGTGTGAACTCTAAGCGAACCAGGACTAAATTTATCATTTTCTTTTTTGGTCTGGACCAAAAGAACCAAACTACAAGCGTGAACACACCGTTAGTTCCTCATTATACATCCTGGTCTTGGAGGAGAAGCAGCACTCAGACGATGTAAAACCTGTATTTTTGATGTTCTAGATGTTTTAGAACAACAGGTGGCAGTAGAGGACAACCCAATCATGGCTTCTCCAATGATGCTGGTTGAAAGTTTCCTGTTTGCCCTCACTAACGCTAACAAAGACGGACGAGTCGTGATACAAAGGCAGGGTTAGTGGGGTATTTGATCACCTGCACACAGATACACATGAATTTGTCTCACAAATAAAATAAAAAAAATTCTCCTTTCTTTCTCCAGCATGTCTTGCCCAGAGCAGTGTGAAGTTTCTCTTGCTGAATGCCGCAGTTCACTTCGCACAGATCGTCCAGGATTGCAGGGCTGTGATCATCGCCGGGGGAACCATGCAACCCGTCAGTACACACACACACACACAGACAGACTATTGGAGACAGTGACACAGCTGTCTCACTTACATAACCTTAAACTAACACATTAAAGATTCTCAGTGTTAGGAATATCACTCTGAAAGCAAGACTGTTTTTTTTAATGGTAATGTTTTGCAGGTTGCTGATTTCAAAGAGCAGCTTCTGTTTTCCGCAGGGGTCACAGAAGACCGTATTTTAGAGTTCTCATGTGGTGAGTTTACGTTATTGTGCTCATTTCTTCTTACCCTTTGCAATGTTGCTTATTATGTGTGTAACTGTTGCATAACGGCTTCAGGTCATGTCATACCCCCTGAGAACATCCTACCCATAATCCTTTGCGCCGGCCCCTCAGGACAACAGTTGGAGTTCACTTTTCAAACTAGAGACACGCCGCAGATGGTAAAACTTACATGTGCAAACCAAAAACACCACAGATGGTTGCATGCATGCATACACAAAAATCGCCTTGTTTTTAATTATAGCCATAAAATACACATAAATATGGTGACCAGGAGGGGACATGTTTGGTTCACTTAGTTTTGTCATTGCCACAATATAATATAGCCTAGGCCTACGAGAAAACATTTTTATCTATCCCATCCCAGTCTTTTAAATCCATTCACTGATGGCTTTTTATTTATTTAATATTAATATTAATATATTTTAATAAAACATTTTATTATTATTATTGGTTAGGCCTATCTTTTTATAATTATTGCTATGTAGGCTATGGGATGTAACGGGTCAAATTACTCACGGTTCGGTTTTATCAGGGTTTTAGGGTCACCGTTTCAGTACGGTTCGGTAGGTGCTATGTTCAGGGAAAAAAGGATTATTGTCAGATAAAATAATCAAACTACAAGCAACGGCACAAATAAATACAATAGAGTAAAGATACTAGTAAAATCAGCCATGCTTTTAAGGTTTTTCAGGTATCTAACAGTTTTCAGGTACAGAAATTTAATAGAGTAATCAAATGTAAAACAACATTGCATCTAATCTTCACTGTATAAATTAAATGAAGATTAATCATTATTAAAGTTTTAAAAGCTACTCAGTCAAGAGCAGTGAGTGATTTCCTTGTCTTTTGTTTTTTGATTAACATTAAAAACACAGGCTGCTGTCACTTTAAGACATGATGCACAAATCCAAAATACTGACTGACAAACAAGATTTTTCATTTGAATAGATTTAGAAGACTTGAGATGAATAAAAATGTTCTTAAATATTCTTTTAACAATATACCCTGTTTCACAGACAAGGCTTAAGCTAGTCCCAGACTAAAATGCATTATTGAGCTGTTTTAACTGAAAGCACTGTCATATTTTAAAATATTTCAGTGCCATTGTTTTGTCTCATGATGCACATCAGTAATGTTTTTTTTTTACTAAGGCACATTTATAATAGTTACTTAAATGCCCTAATTGAACCAAGGACAAATCCTGGCTTAATCTGTCTGTGAAATCGCGCCATAGCCTATTAATACTAAATTATTCAAACTTTATTCAAATGCTGTCATGGGCACAAACCTAACTATACATTTGTAATTGAAAACAGACACTCATTTATCATCACATGCTTGCGTAGCCTACATAAATACAGTCATAAAGTCCAAACTTGATTGGCATAATGGGGCATTTACAAATGTAATTTTACGCAACATAATATACAGACATTTATTAATACATTAATTAGGTAAAGAGATACATGAATTTAAGGGGAAAATAAAGCAAATACATAATGAATATCCAATTATAACCAATATTAATACTACTACTACTACTAATAATAATAATAATGCGACGTTCGTCTGTTATAGGACAACTTAGTTTGAATAAATGAGCAGACACTGATTAGCTACTTGATCGCCTAAATTAAAAAAATAAAATTAATATTTGTGTAGTGTTCAATGTTGTTATCGATAGAGACACGTGGATGGGGTATTATTTCATCCGCAACCGCATCACAAAACTCATCATCAATGTTTTCTGACCAAATTTCAAAGCCGCACCCGCCCACCATCCGCTGATTGTTTTGCGGTCTATGGACGATGCAATGCTCTGCTGATGCGAGCCGCAAGAAAGCCCTTGTCTGTTCTAGAAAGGATGCAGCAAAGATATTTAATGCTAATGTATGAGGCATAGGCCTACGCTGAGTTTCATTCATTTACAATGAGATGCGCTTTAGTTCACAATGCAATGCAAGTGAACGTGGCGCACCGGCGCCTCCATGTCACGGTTATTATACTGTCTGCTATATTTGCTTTTTATTTATTAAATACATGCAATTGGTTGATGAAACATTTATTAAAATTAAGATACAATTTGTACAAAACAAAATTCGCTTTAAAGAAAGACTTTCTACAAAGCAAAACTTAATGAAGTGGTAAAAATCATGTCTGACGATTTACAAAACAAAACTTCATTAAGTGGTAAAAACCATGTCTCCCGATATATTGCGCATCTTATGATCCTATTACAATTGTTTTTGAGCTAAAATGTAATACACATCATATATGTTTCTTTTATCAAACATGTTTGGGGCCAGTCAAGGGGTAATTAAACTGCACGATCAGTTATCGGTAATGATACGTTGTTTATTATTGCAAATGTTTATTGCTAATGTTTATTATTGCAAATGTTTTTCATTTGTTTAATAAATCTCATAATGATGGCACATCACTATATCATAGTCATAGCTTTTATTTCTATCTCAAATGATTGGCGGTCGGTCAGGGGGTACTTGGCAAAGAATCAAATACAGTAGGAAACGACGTAGACCATTAATAACACAGACTGTTAACAATTGTTTTTAATTAGTATTTAAACATTCTCTATGATAAAAAATGTTTGTAAAAAATATTTTAATAACACGGTTTTGGCGGTTATAGAGTTCTAATGACGGTGTTCAACTATAACCGTCGGTCTCACGGTTATATACTAACCGTCACACCCCTAGTTCCAATGAGTTAATATGTCGTGGCCAAGACAAAAATAAGAAAACCGAACATGTCTTCTTTGTTATGATCAGTGTGGGGGGGATTACAAAAAACGTGTAATCGTAATCTGATTACTTTTTCAAGTAACGAGTAAAGTAATGCAAAAGTAACGCAATGCATTACTTTCCATAAAAGTAACTATGTAACGTAATAAGCTACTTTTTTAGGGAGTAATGCAATATTGTAACGCATTACTTTCCGCAACATTGGTTATGATTTAATTTTCAAACAAAATAATTCTGTATAATCAATGATAGATTGAAAAAAACAGGGAAATAACAGAAAATATGATCTTTATACCCGTTTCCTATATCAGATGGACGAGACAGGCCGTGTTCTATCAAACCTCTGTAACATAGTGCCGGGGGGCGTAGTCTGTTTCTTCCCCTCCTACGAATATGAGAAGAGGATTCTGGGACACTGGGAGAACACTGGTGTCCTCCAACGGTTGCAGTCTAAGAAGAAGGTACACATTCGGCAACACTACCATGCAAAGTCAGTTTATGCTCGAGTTAAGATGCTCTCTGTGTGTTTCAGATTTTCCAGGAGCCGAAAAATGCCAGTCAGGTTGAGCAAGTGCTCACTGACTATTCCAAGTGTATACAGGTGTGTTAGTATGTGAAAATTACTATACTTATATTACACACAAACACTACTGTGCCTCATGCAGTAAACCAGAACAGATCTATTTATATCTAAATGTAATACAGATTGTTTCAAAAGCAGCATCACATGAATTAAAGGGTTCACCCAAAAATGAGTAATTCTGTCAGTAATTACTCACCCTCATGTTGTTCCAACCCCATAAGACTTTCGTTCATCTTCGGAACACAAATTAAGATATTTTTGATTAAATCTGAGAGCTGGCTCACTCCTCCATTCAATAATATAGCAGCCTATGAAGGAGAGAGCCAGCTCTCAGATTTCATCAAAAATATCTTAATTTGTGTTCCGAAGATGAACGAAAGTCTTACGGGGTTGAAACAACATGAGGGTGAGTAATTACTGACAGAATTTTCATTTTTGGGTGAACCCTTTAATTCATGTGATGCTGCTTTTGAAACAATCTGTATTACATTTAGATATAAATAGATCTGTTCTGGTTAACCCTAAAAGCTAACCTAAAAGCTAACCTTTACTATAGTAGTAAATAGATCTGTTCTGGCTAACCCTAAAAGCTAACCCTTTAACAGGAAAATAACAGTTTTATGGTAAAATTCATCAGTTAAGAAATCAATAAAATTTTAGCTGAAAAAACAGCTCTACAGAAGACAACAGTGTCATTATTCAGCTCAGTTTAATTCAATGTTGTTTCCATTTAGTTCATTAACTGTCAATGTTGGTGCGGGTTCAAATTTTATTCTCATCCGATAGTGGCAGTGCAGTAAAATAATCCATTAATATGGATAATATTGATCCATATTGTCTTTCAAACCATTTTTATAGTGTGTTTTTTTTATAGTGTAAAATGTTTTTTATTCATGCAGCGCTGCAGTAATGCCGGAAGTGGCCAGACGGGGGCGCTGCTATTCTCTGTAGTCGGAGGGAAAATGAGTGAAGGAATCAACTTCTCTGATGACCTGGGCAGGTGAGTACTAACACTATATTCCAATAGAAAACCATACTATTGCAGTATGTATCCACCTTATTTTAAACGTCATCTTCACAACCTGAATGGCTTTTATTCGAAAGTACATATTACGACTTTTTTTTTTTCACGTTTCTAAAACGTTTTATTTTGGTTACATTATTTGTTACATTTTCTGTTTATATTTATTTATTATTTTTAAAACGCAACATTACCTAATTGAAACAAATACAATGCTATGAAAATTTCTACAATTTCTGTGTTTTCTACAAGGCAGTACATTAAAAATGATTGAACATAGAAATGAGGCCTATGTCAAATATCATCTATGAAAGCATGTTCGTTAAATGAAACAGCTTTTTGCATTTATGGATGTGTTTAGATGTATCGTTATGGTTGGAATGCCGTATCCCAACATAAAGTCGCCAGAGCTGCAGGAGAAGATGGCTTACCTGGACAAGCACATGGTGAGATGTCCTACGGGATGGTGCAGATGTGTACTTGCAAAAACAAATCGGCCATTTCTAACTCTCTCCCTTCTGTTTCAGCCTCACGTTAGTGGTAAAAGTCCCGGGAAGGCTTTGGTTGAAGGTCTGTGCATGAAAGCTGTCAATCAATCTATTGGTGGGTGGAGCCACATACTCAAGACCTCCTGTGATTCAATGCTGTGTTTCACAAAGGGCAAACTAATGCAGTTTGTTTAAACACATTGTCTGAACTAAGAATAGCATACTAGCATTTTATTAACAATTCAGCTATTAAGACAATGCAATCTGCCATTTAACAGTTTAAGATGTTTAGTAACTGATAAAGCAGAGTAAGGCACAATTTAACTTTGACTTCCTGCCCCTCCAGGTCGTGCGATCCGTCACCGCGGCGATTACGCATGCATAGCGTTGTGCGACCATCGGTACGCCCGATCAGGCACGCTACAGAAACTTCCCCAATGGATTCGTTCCAGCACGCACACGCACACAACGTTTGGTCCCGCCTTCGCCAGCGTCAGGAGGGTAAGCATACTGCATATTGTGCAGTATGTAGTGTATATATATTGCCTACTTTTTTTAAAAATTGACTGGTGACCTGAAGGTTGCGGGTTCGATTCTCAATACCGGCAGGAAATGACTGAAGAGCCCTTGAGCAAAGGACCTAACCCCCAATTTTTGTGTAAAAATGTCTTAACTTTTGCCAGACATAACAAATATTAAGCCAACAAATGATTAAAAAATGCAGTTGATATCACCACGTCATAGTGGAAATGGAAGGTCAAGTCAAGCACATTGCAATGTGGGATACCATGTGCTCTGTTTTATACTGTAGTTCATCCAGGAATTCCATTCACACGGTGTACAGTATGCATCAGGGATGCGATTTTTTTTCCATATTTAAATGGATTTCTGTATTTTACGAGATTTAAATGAACACGCCGACTTTTTGGGACTTTAGCTTATACACCATATCCCCCAGAGTTAGATAAGTCCATACATACCCTTTTCATCTCCGTGCGTGCCATAACTCGCACCCACTGCTAGCCTAGCTTAGCACAAAGACTGGAGGTAAACAAATAACAAGGTCACATGAGACACAGCCATCTTCTAACCATATACATACTGGAAACTATATTCTCAGAAGGCAAAGCACTGCTACTTGGGCGGAGTGATTTGCTCGCAGCACCTGAGAAGCCCCGTGGTGAGGAGCAGAGAGTTCGCTCAGAGTTGGAGTAAATCACTCCGCAGAAGTAACAGTGCTTCGCCTTCTGAGAATATAATTCCCAGTATGTATACAGTTAGAAGATGGCTGTGTCTCATGTGACCTTGTTATTTGTACACGCTGTGACTATACAAATCATAACATGTAAATAGGAAAATTTTGGTTTTATTTTGTCACTTATTGGGAGCAGTATGCTAGCTGGAGCCATTTACATCCAGTCTTTGTGCTAAGCTAGGCTAGCGGTGGGTGCGTCAGACAGAGTCACGGCACGCACGGAGATGAGAAGGGTATGTATGGACTTATCTAACTCTGGGGGATACGGTGAAGAAGTCAGCGTGTTCCTTTAAGGTCCTCTGGTGGTTTTCCATAAAAAATAAAAACAAAAAGACAAGACAGTTGAAAGCAAAGACAGTTATAAATAAATCAAGACAGTCATAAATATAAGTATTGTTATTTGACTGTTATTATTATTCAATATTTGTATTTTATTTTACAGTACAATAGTAGTAATATTTCTTTGATTTGTTTAATTTGTAAAATAATAAAATTATTTTTTATTATTATAATAATTATATAGTCATATTGAATAGGTGAATTTGTCCTTAGCTGATCACTTGCCTCATGCATTCCACATTGAGCTTTATTTCTAAATTAGCAGGTAGGATGCCAATCTCGTAGAGTGCGATAGACAGGAGCGCGTGAAGTGCAATTGAGTGTCTCTCCAGCTGTGCGCTGTTTTAATGAGACAGACGTTCTCCAGCTGTGCTCTCTGTAAGCACGCCTGTTCTAATGACAGGAAGCGGAGGATGACAGGATGAGAAGGATTTGTTAGACGTATGCTCTCCGTCTGATCCTTTATTTGGTTCCGCAGTTTTTCCTGGAGAAGCGACAGAGACCGCCACTCTGAGGCCATCGACTCGACAGCGTGTAAAAGTACTCCGGTGCGTCCTGCATTATGAATGTTTGTTTGATTATTCTGGCCTTGTGAATTATTGAGTTCTGCCACTTCTGTCCTCGTGTGTTTTTTGGTTCAGTTCTTGACTTTCATTGAAATAAAGCTCATTTTTACAAAACCAAAATGTGAAGCCAACAGACTGGTTCATATGGGCTAAAACAATCATAGTAGATTAGAGTTTATTTTTCTGTACTAAAGCTACAAATGTTTTAGTGCATGTAAAACAGTTTTTATATACATTCTTTTTTTCCTTAATGGAATATAATTCACCATCAACTTCATTGTCACCTTGTTTTGAATGTGCATGAGAAGTGAAAAATGTTCATCAAAAAGTGTGATTAAGTAAAGTCAACATAAAACAACCATAATGTCAGATTTCTGAGTGAAACTGGTTAACATTAACCAATTGCTTGTGTGGCCTAGATGACATCAGATGAAAAGGAAAGTCATTTCAGAACTAGATGAAAGATTATATGGAATAAATTGCACTGTTGAATTTAGATGTCATGTTGACTTTCATAATATAATCTCTCTGGCTCTAAGGGTTTTAATGATATTTAGAACACATCTTCTCATACTTTTGTTCATTCACTGACCTTGAGGTTACAAAACAAGTGACAAAGTGTCTCACTTAACACTCCATTAGCTCTCCTCGGAGAGACAATATTTGCAGACTCTTGTCTTTGAGGATTTCAACTCCCGACTTGTGTTTCCCACTCAACCTTGGGTCGCCATGGTTACGCCTCCCAGTCATCCTCATCGTCTGCGGCCGGTTGCTGCGGCGCTGGAAGGGGCGGGATCACATCTGACATCCTGGCGAACGCTCCACCGGAGCTGGCAGGTGCTTCAGAGGAGTCTCCAGCCCCTGGAACCTTGCCAGAGATACCTGTCAAATATTCACAAGGGGAAAACGAGCATCAGGCTGCATGAAAACACAGACATTGAGGCACTAAAATGAAGGTTTCAAACGCACCTTTCCTGCGTAAGGCCAATTTATTGAAGAGGTCCGACATCAGGTCTCCACCACTGACCGCTGCACCAACTGGAAAAAAAGATGATTGCTAGTTTAAGTTACAGGAAAAATGAGCTTTTTCTATAAAAGTTACACATTACAGGACTTCAGAAGATTTTTTTTTTAAGAACTTAAGACTTGGTGACTGTAAAGACATTCATGTTACAAAATATTTATTTCAAATAAATAATGTTCTTTTACATGATGTAAACTTTCTATTCAAAGAATCCTTGAAAAAAATGTATCCTGAAAATACAATACAGCACAACTATTTTCAACACTGATAATAATAAATGTTTCTAGAGCAACAAATCAGCATATTAGAATGATTTATGAAGGATCATGTGACACTGAAGACTGGAGTAATTATGCTGGAAATTTAGCTGACATTACAGGACTAAATTACATTTAAAATATTAAAATAGAAAAAAATCTATTTAAAATTGTTATAATATTTCACAATATTACTGTTTTTATGTAATTTTGTTCATATAAATGCAGCCTTGGTGAGCATAAGAAACCTTTTCAAATAAAGAATCTGACCACCCACAAACTTTTGAACGGTAGTGTATATCATATCGCGCATAAGTCATACGGATCACTTTTATTGTGCTTTTTTGACCTTTTCAGAGACTCATTAACTTTCATTGAAACAAAAATAGAGTGAGTGTTCCTCAAAAGAAAGAAAAGCAGTTTCCAAAGAATGCCTGTTATTTTCTGCATTAAACAGTCCATATTTCAGGAGAATAACAAGTAGTAAAGATTAAGAATATTAAATTATGTTCTCTCAAATTTTAACCGTGGCATTTATTCTCAACCAAGTCCTAAATCATCAGTAATTACCTCTCAGAGATGACTAATTCAGAATACCATATAGTTTATCCAATGACACTATATCAATGAAGAACTTGTCTTAAATATCTGAGACTTTGTGAGTCAAGAGCCAGTCGATTTCAGAGCAAATGTCAAGCAGATTTAAAAAGGCTTAATAGGGCGGATTTAATGAAAGTAAATGTCTCTTTTGACCTTTCCAAATACCACAGCGCTCTTCCTTACATCAGTGATACTGAAACAATGAATTCCTCGTTTTAAAAAAAGAATACTCTTGTACACTTATTATATTGATCTTGCTAATTAATTGCAAGTACATTTTACATATATTCTGGGTGGTTGCCAGGATGTACCTATGCGATTACTAGGTTGTTTCTAGGTGGTTTCTTACTGACTCATGTCTGTACATGCGGCTTGGGTACCATAGGATTTTTTATGCTCGCCTTAGCAAACACTACTAACAAGTTCTTATTCAAATTACAGTTTAGCTAATGTTCACACCCTCTAATTGACTCTGTTTGACAGAATGCACGGCCTACTTTTAGCACAGAGTGTAAACACTGGTGGCGTCTGACCTTGCTCTTGTTCCTTCTGTTTCTTCTTCTCCATCTTGCGGCCCTTCACATTTCGGAGGTTTGCTTTGCCGATACCACCGGCGTTTCGGATCGACTCCAGCAGGCTTGCTCGCCCGTCCGACGGCTTTACCACCTCAGTAGGGGCGCCTTTCATCACACCTTGTACACATAAACACAAAAGAATGTGTTTGACATTCACTACCATTCAAATGTTTTGATTTATTTTTTTAAAGAAATTAATCTTTTATTCAGCAAGGATGCATTCAATTGATGAAAAGTAACAGTAAAGGCTTTTATAAAGTGAGATTTATTTCAAATAATGCTGTTATTTTGAACTTTCTATTCATCAAAAAATCCTGAAAAAAATGTTTCCACCAAAATATTAAGCAACACAACTGCTTTCAACATTGATGATGATAAGAAATGTTTCTTGAGCAGAAAATCAGCATATTAGAATGATTTCTGAAGCATCATGTGACACTGGAGACTGGAGTAATGATGCTGAAAATTCAGCCTTGAATCACAGGAATAAATTACATTTTAAAATATAATAACATAGCAAACAGTCGTTTGAAATTGTAATAATATTTCACAATATTACTGTTTTTACTTTAATTTTGATCAAATAAATGCAGTCTTGGTGAGCATAAGAAACCTTGTTCAAAAAGATTTAACAAACATTAAATGGTAATGTATATGGACAAAAAAATATTGTTTTTGTTATTTGTGGGCAGAAGGCAGAAATATAAAAGTCATGTTTCAAATAGGTTTAGGTTTTGAACACTTAAAGTGATAGTTCACCCAAAAATTTAAATGTTGTAATTACCATACAGTTGACGGCACCCATTGGCTTCCATAGTAGGAAAAAAAATACTATAAAATACCAGTCAGCTTTCTGGTTACCAACATTCTTTAAAATATCTTCTTTTGTGTTCAACAGAAGAAAGAAACTCATTCAGGTTTGGAACAACATGTAAATTAATACATTTTGATAAAACTATCCCTTCAACCATCTTTGCAGTCTAAAAAATGTTGAAAGAAAGTAGACCAATAGCAATTAAGTATTGCCATGACATCATCACAGTCGGTTTGCCTCACGAGCAATAACAATAAAATGATAAAAAATACAATGAAAATGAATCTTACTTGTGGGAGTGGCTTGGCTTGATGTGACAGCAGTGTATTCTGGTGTGATAGGTGGAGGCGGGGGTGGAGGGGGCGGGGCTGGAGAAGTTCCAGGGGGCGGGGCCAATACCTGGGCTGGCTCTGGTGGAGGAGGGGGTGGAGGCGGCGGAGGGGGCGGAGCCTCAAGTCTAAAATGAGAGTCTTAAAAAAAAAAAAAAAGTATTCAAAAAAAGTTTTAGACTATGAAGGAAAACATAGGGGTCACATTATACGTCTTTATTCATTTTTTATAAATATAAAAATATAAACAATAATATAATTTATTTTTAATTTTTTTCTTATAATATAACCTCTTTAAGTTTAAAATCTGTCATAAAAGAATGTTAATAATGATCCCACCGGATCCACTAGATTCATCATGCTCTGTGCCAAACGAGGGAAGTTCAGGGATGCTGTTGCTGGCAGGAACGGATGGTGCGAACCCTGGGCCGAGGTCAGCGCTGTACATGAGGTCATCAGCGATGCCGGGCAGGTCAGGCAGGTAAGACGGCACATCGATCTCGGGCACTTGCCCCAGGTCTGGCACATAGAAATAATTCTCTGCGGTCTGAGAAGAAAGCGTGAGAAAGACATCAGCTAAACTTGCATCCTGTTGTCAGTTTATTGCCCTATTATAGGTGTGACTGAACAACCTGTCTTTCTAGCTGCTCTCTCTTGGTGATCGACAGCGGTGCATCAAACGGTTTATCTTCCTTTTCCGTCTCTAACGTGGTGTGTGTTTTAGTTACAGCGCCCGCCAGAGGGTCGAGAAACACATATTTCTTATAGCTGAAAATACACAAACACACATAGCGATGATTATGTGAGCGTTAATAAGGTTGCATCGCCTGTGCAGCATTCAGTCAATATGTGTAGGTGTGTGTGTACTCACAGGTTCTCCGTTGTGTTGAACAGCAATAAGGAGCTGACTGAGTTGACATTTCTCGGCAGACTTCCCAAACCCTCCTCGGTCTCATCCTCAGAGTGCTTCTTAGTGTTTACGCACACTGGCAAATACATCAACTTCTCCTATGAAACACATTTGTTGGTTATTTCATGAATCATTTTAACATAAATTTGAGTTGAGAGTTTTACACTGTGATTTGACGTTACAAACCTAACGCCCAAGGTTGTGAAACTACAAGGAGCTTCTTAAAAAGAGAATTTAATGCTTTTTTTTCCATTTAACAACTGTTACGTGCTTGTGTGGTTGATTATTGCCTACACAAGTGAACTGTCCAATGGTATTTTTAACTCGATGTATAAAAATGTTATTAAAAAAACAATTGGAAAATGTTTTTCAAAATGCAATTTAAAATCTGTATTTCAAAATTATTCTTAAATTAATATTTTACTGATTTATTTAATTACATTTTAAAACATGAATTAAATAAAGTTTTAAATATTTCCATTTATATTTTAATTGAAAAATTAATTGAATAACTTATTATTTTAACTACATTTTAAAACTAATTAAAATAAGCTTAAAGGTCCTTGCACACTGAGTCTGAAATTCTAGTCCGAAATGTACTTGTAAGTGTCATAAAAATCATGGCAACAGAGTTGACATAGTAATATTATCATATCAATTCTGTTACCATGATTTTTGGAAATAAAAAAATAAATCACTTTTTAAATGTACAAATGAATATATATATTTAAAACATATTGAATTCATATTTAAAAAAATGTAGTCAAATAAAACAATCAAATATAAATAAATAAAAAGATGAAAGAGTTCACTTCCTATTTTCATGTCAGATTTTTGTTGTTGAAAACTCCATTAAATTATACAAGGGAAATAATTATGAACTGCAGACTTACAATAATGCATTCCAATCTAAAAGTATATAAAAAATAAAGACAAAATGCTAGCTTATATCCATTCATTTCCACATATTAAAAAAACATGATCCATATACTCTGCAAAGTGAGCATGACAGGAAGTCATTGTCATGTTTGTCAAATTTGTTTCACCTGTAAGGACTTGTCATCCAGTGGGCGGAGTTTGCTCTGAACTTTAAAGCGAGGCCGCTTTTGGGATGCGGGATCAACTGCACCCGTAAAGATGGAAGAATAATCCTGCAGTTTTTCTGGAGCGGGGTATTTGGCACTGGAGAACACCTACACAAACACATCAAACATAACCATTTAAAGCGCCCCTATTATGCTTTTTCAAATATTACCTTTCATGCAGTGTGTAATAAGGCTCTTTGTGAATGTAAAATCAAAGTGCACAACAGATAAAGTTGTAGTTACATTTTTATTATAATAATGCAGTAAGGAGAATGTGGGGGTAAATGTGCTTAATTGTAATTTTTTAAGCAGTCTCTATTTTCTTGATATAAACAATGTTTTTGTTGTTTTTGCAAAATAGGTTTTGTAATTTTCACTGTTTTAACCATTAGTCAGGGTTCTGTCACTTCGGTCTGTTTATTCTTAGTTTGGTGACAGAGCTCTGACACTCCTATTGTCTTGTCATTGTGAGCATGTTGTCATGTTTGTTTCTATCTGCCATGTGCTCTCCTGTTTATTGTCTTAACCAGCCCCACTTGTTACCTGATTATAGGTTCAGTTGCCCCACCTCCTTGTTCACTCCCCTTTTTATTCTCTCTGTGTGCTCTGTCTTTGTTGTCATTGTCGGACGGTAATTGTTTCTCATGTGGACGTCTGTAAAAATAAACTTGCATGGCTCCTCAATGATAAAACTCTGGCCATTTATTGATGGTGGAGGAGCGAGCGCGCTGCTAACATGGTCAGTCGCATGATTGTCTGCTGTAAATAAAATGTCTTATGCTTGGAATAATACAAATAAATTTGTATTTAATTTAATAATAGGGAAATAATGTTCTATTTATTATTTAAATCTCATTTTTATAAATAGGAAGCTAGAAGCTCAAACGATATATTTAAAATGGTTTTTATATCCTTGCATTTTATCTCAAAAGGATGTCATTTTAAAAATATGGAAATTAGCAGAAACAAGATAAAGCAGCCTCTTATTTACATGAGGTAAAAAAAAAAGCTGCTTGGTTTGTATTTTTAATGTGGTGTATAATAGCCTACATATTTTTAAAATTGTATCATATATTGCTGCCACAATATTGGCCCCTTTCAAATGTTTACGTGCTTTGTTAGATTTAGCTGTATTTGGCCGAGCAGTTGTTTGGGTGGCTCGCCAATGTATTAGATTTCTCTAATACATAAAATAAGTAAGTTTAACCAGAATTCGTGTGGGGAGAAGAATTTATTGAAGTTTGTAGTGTAGAAGTTGAAGACAAAAGGGCTATATTCAATAGAAAACTGTTAGGACCTCCCACAGGAGATTGATCTACACTGCAATTTACTCTAAGCAATGTTGTTTCTTTGTCATTCACACTTATCAGTTTCTATTTCCTTTATGTTCGCTGAGGTGGAGCTGTGGTGAAATATTGTTCTTGTAAATACTTTACAGCATTTCAGTAATTAAAGTGTACATCGTACGTACGGTGCTCGGCGGTGATCAAAAAGGAATTAAACAGTGAATTTTGAAGCGATCTCTTCTTGTAAACTCAGAGATGTGGATTCGGATGGCAATTAAATCACCACACGATCTTGGTGTTTGTCAAAAAACAGTAGGTAATTTCGCCGGGGATTTTTACCCAGGTAGTGGGAGAAAAACACTGACATTCTGGATTCGGATGGCAATAAAATCGAAAATACAGGCAAAAATACCTTACGACCCCATGAGAAACAATTACCGTCCGAATAGGGCTATACACTCCATGTGTGCTATCCTGTTGCAAGCCTTGTTGTGTCCTGCACCCAGCCTTGTGCTCAAGCCTTACTCTACCTGATGTGCTGGATGCCTTGGTGTTTTTTTCGAAATAAAGAACACTGAAGTGCATCTCTGCATTTGGGTCCTAACTTCCTACACCAACGCTGACATGTATGCATATTCACATGCTGCTCCAGACAGTTCTTGCAGAATACGTTTATCTTCTACACTGTGTCCTGTGTCCTCAGACACTGTGTCTGAATCATCTGCATCACCTTTGTGGCTTTCTTGCTTCCTTTGATCTTCTGGACTCTGGCTTGAGCCAATTTGATCCGGTCTGTGACGGTCTGAAGGTGTGCACGGTTCTTCTCCACGCTCTGAGACACCCTGTCAAAGCCAAACCAAGTCAAAAAAATGTCTGCAGAATACAGGTTGACATATTTAGATCAGAACTTCGCCAAAGTGTAACCTGAAATTCAATTCTGAACTAATTTGTTGTTGATTGAAACTGTTTTGCAATGAATCCACTTTAAACCAGAGTGTTTGACTGATATTTAACTATTTGTACAATCAACACTGATGATTTCAATTTTAAAAATTCAATTTTCAATCTTACTATGGTCTTGTCAAATAATTAAATATATTCTGTTTATCAAGTATTTCTGAGTGAAATCTATGTAAATACTGCATTAAGTATAAATTTAGCTTTAATTTGCTATAAGCGGTAAGGTACAAGTGCATTGTTAATTAATAAAACAGTACACACTACCGTTTAAAAGTTTGGAGAAATTAACACTTATTTATCAAGCATGCTTCAAATAAAGACTTTTATAATGTTTTTTTATAATGTTATAGTTTTATAATGTAAAGTATTTCTATATAAAATAAATGCTGTTCTTTTGAACTTTCTAGTATTCAAAGGAAAAAAATATATATAATTGTTTCCACAAAAATATTACGGTTTCATTTTAAATAGTAATATTTAAATGTTACTATTTTAACTGTATTTTTGATCAGAATAATGCAGCCTCAGTGAACATAAAAAAGTATTCTTTAAAAAAAGTAATAATAGTAATTATATATATATATACATTTATATATATATACAGTATATATTAGTGCTGTCAAAACAATTTATCGCGATTAATCACATTTTAAAAAAAGCTTTTGTTTATATAATGTGTATATAATTATTATATTTATATACACACACACACACACACACACACACATATATACATACATACTGCATATGGGTGTGTATACATACATACACACACACACACACACACACACACACACACACACACACACACACACACACACACATTATATATATATATAATACATATACACACATATATTATATAAACAAAAACTTTTATGTTAGATGCAATTAATCGATTCACTGGCCACCATGGCCTTTATATATCAGCATTAGTCACTGAAAAATCTTAGTTCACAGTCTATCCTAAATTTCACATAAAATTCTGCAACAACCAGGATGAATGCGAAACTCTGCAGCAAACTTCTCCAAACAACGGTCTGAATGACAAGCCAAGCAAACGGTCACGGTGTACTGCAGCATGCTATTGCTTTGCAGACAAAACAGCACCTATACTCTGACCTTCTGGCTCTATGACAATGCCATCTGTCTTGGGCTTTTTATTACACCTACTGTAACTCACTGACCACAACTCTTTCGTTCGTCTACACTTCTTCTGTGGTCAAACATCACAAATGGGAAAAAGATCCCTTGATTGCATAAGGTAGCTACAGTATGCCAGCCTGAAAACAAACAAAATGCAGTGGGAATGTGAGCATAATTGTGCATGTGTACAGTCCTATCATCACTACTAAGTGCGCTCTTCTGTAGCCTATGGCACTACATGCTGTCTGAAAAGACCCTCCATTAGAAAAGGAGGGAAAATGACAGAAGAATGACTAAAAGAGAGGGGGGAAGGAGAGGCTTAATAGAGCTGACCTAGAAACGCACTGCTTCACCACACACACACACACACAAATATGTTCCCTGGACCCCTACGTGCCATGTTGTCATGGTAACGCTGTGGATGGTTTTCCAGCATGTTCAGCTGGAATTAGCATATTTGAGCACTCACTCCCTCACAACTGCATCTCATGCAAAACACACACCTTTCATTGTATTTCTCTTTTGTTATTTTCGCACAGTCTAAACACACTCTCTCCTTCAATAGCCAGGCGCAACAATAAGGATGGCCCGGGGCCAGTGTGAGGGAGTTTTGGGCCCGCTGACGGCACTTACTTTATAGGACCAATGCTGTGTTTTCACTAAATCTTATGTTTGTTGATCATGTAGATGTGTTTTTATGCCTTGCACTCATAATCATTTGCTCTGATTTATGCACTGAAATGCTGTTCCTTCTAGAGTTATCTAGCTGGTCAACATACAAGATTTTGATGAACCCGTTCCAACAAAACTGTATGAAGTGATAGATTTCATGAAGTAAAATTGGCCGCACTACCATTCAAAAGTTTGGGATCCATACGATTTTTTTTTTTTACAGTTTTTAAAGGAAGTCTCTTATGCTCACCAAGGCTGCATGCATTTGATATATTCAAAAAATACAGTAAAAACAGTCATAATGTGAAATATTAAAATAATTGTAATACTATTTCACAATACTGTGATGCAAAGCGGAATTTTCAGCATCATTACTCCAGTCTTCAGTGTCACATGATCCTTCAGAAATCATTCTAATATGCTGATTTGCTGCTCAAGAAACATGTATTATTATTATCAATGTTGAAAACAGTTGTGCTGCTTCATATTTTTGTGGAAACCATGATGCATTTTTTTCTTATGATTCTTTGAATAGAAAGATACTTTATGTCTTTACTGTCACTTTTGATCAGTTTAATGCATCATTGATTAATACAAATATTATTTCTTTAAAAAACAGTAGTGTATATAATGTCCAGCTATTAAAAAATTAACTAATAAAAAAAAAAAAAATTGTCATATAAAATTTGTTGCTAAAATAAATGTATTTTAGCAACGTGTTTTATATGTGGCAAAAAATATTTTGGGAACACTTTAGTTTAGGGTCCAATTCTCACTATTAACTAGTTTCTTATTAGCAAATATATTACTAGTATATTGTCTGTTTATTAGTACTTATAAAGCACATATTAATACCTTATTCTGCATGACCTTAATCCAAGCCAATACCTAAACTTAAATACCCTATTAACTATTAATAAGCAGTAATTAGAAGTTTATTTTTGGCAAAAGTCGTAGTTAATAGTTAGTTAATGGTGATAATTGGACCCTAAACTAAAGTGTGACCATTTTTTTTCATAAAATCTATATTTATTTTTTGTAGCTGTGCCAGTGAAAATGTTATTAACTTGTGCGCAAAACTGGAATATCATATAAAACATTTGCGAAAAATGCAGTGTTTCCGTCCCATGTGTTCAAGAGAACAAAATTGTCCCTTCCTGGGAAATTTGCACAAAATATCTGTAATAAAAATTTCCACGGTGGCTCTTTTTTCATACATCATAAAGTCCATTCCCCTAAAACCTAAAAGATCCAAAAAATGTCATAAAGGCATCATAAATCGAGCAGTCTAATCTTCTAAAGAGACATGATGGCTTATATGATGAACAGATTTACAAACGTGCATACTGAAGTAAACACAGACATTCAATGAAAGTTTATGGAGTTTTAGTGACATTACTACATTAAACTACTATATATAACGTTGCATATAATGTATAATAATGCCATGGGGAATATTTGTGGGTCCTAATATTATTTTAGTAATAATAATAATAATAAAAAAAGTTTTGCTTTAAAATATTGTGATTGTAAAGTATCGTGATTTGTATCGAACCATGACATAAGTGTATCATGCGACCCTAATTGATGCGCATTTTGGGGTTTCCATCTAGTGGGGTTTTTTATGGAAACCCCAAAATGTGCATACAAATAGGAGGATGAAAACATAGCTAATATTGAAAAACTATGAAACAATTTATTGTTGAGACCTGAATAGGCAACCCAAAAAATTGCCTTCAATGTTTGCGTGTATCCTTGATCTTTTACATCTCTGATCTGCAGAAAAACACTGTACTAAGACTGAATGTGAATAAATGTGTGTTTACCTAGTAAAGATGTCTGTTGATATAGTTTCCAGGTACTGTAATGCATCAGTGATCTGATGGACAGCCTCTTCCCTCCTCAGGTCTGGCTGGATGAGGGGTACAGAGTACACCTGTCCCTCCAGGTAACGTTTCTGCGTCATCCTACACATATACACACCAATGAATCATTTAATCTGTGTTAAATATGTCGCTGAAGCACACTTTAAGCGTGTGTGTGTGTGTATATATATACACACACACACACACACACACACACATAAAATGTAAATATAGTGTTATATTTTGCCATGGCAGTAGCTAAATTGATATGTTGTGTTACAGGTACACACTGCATACTATAGGCTACTGAAGTTGGCACCCCACAATACTATTTTTGTTGCAATGGATGGAAATGCAAATTTAATATCCTCTGGGATTTGTGTTTTTCGCCCCCTTTCATCACAGTTACACGGGTCACGTATCTAGATCCAATCTAGAAGACTCTAATCTAGTACGGCGAAATGAAACACTGATCCAGCCTTACAGAAACAAACCCAGAGGCTTAACCAAATGAAAGTCACATGATGACTCGGACAGAGGTTTAGATAAAGTCGAACAAACAGTGTTATGCTGTATGTCGCAATACAAAACCATTAATAAGAGTGTATAATAACAATACGACAATTATCTATTTTTTTAAAAAATCAGCTGAATTTTACAATGATTCTCATTAGATCTACACAACGCAGTCTTCCTCCTACTATCTCCGGTGGAAAAAACACAGCGGCAAGAAACTCAAAGGGATGCCTATAAGATGTCTATGAAATATTGCTATAAAAATAAATGCAAGTACAAGGGAACACTGTACCTGACCATTTATATATCAAAAGCACAAACATTCAGAAGATTGAAGGCGCTCGCTCGGAGTCTGTCAGGATCAAAACTTCCGCACTCTCAGATCACGTGACGCCTCTGACGTCGGCGCGTAACGGTAACAACAGGGGGAAAAAGCATAATAAAATAATAAAAACAAAGCAAGTTTTAAAGTTTAAAATCTGTATACATATCAGTATGGGATTAAATTAAATGTTTATTAAAAGGCTATTAAAATGTTGATAATAACTCATGTATATGTTTTAATATTTGTTATACTGTTAATTTATTATTAGTTAATATTATTTTATTATTTTATTATTTCATTCCTCACTTTCTCACGAGGCATTCCTCTTGTATTTTTCTGTAGGCTACCTTTTGTGTTGGTCATAAGAATATTAAAATAATTATGAAAGAATATAAACATCAATAAACACTTGACTTTGTTTTGGATAGGATTCCATGTAGGCCTAGGCTAAATGCGTAAACTGGAAAGACGTTTGGACGTTTCAGATTAGCTAGTAGTGTAGGCTATATGACTAACCATGTTCACATTACCTTTTATATTTGTATCTATTTTTATTATTATTTACACTGACGCTTTAGTATTATTTAGTGAGCAACAATCATGTTAATGCACTCTGCTGGAGAAAAAGAACATTCATTTGGTAACTAAGCAACAGAAATCTAAATTTGTAACAATAAAATGAGACTCTAGGCATAGGCATTTTAAATATAGGTACATTTTCATGAGTAGCCAACATGGGATGTTCATTTTTACTGAAGATGCAAACCAAGGAGCCATGTCGATCAGTCAATAATGATGATTCTTTATTAACAACAAATCCGAATCAAGTGTGGAAATAAACAAAAACGAAATGATTAAACAAAGTAGATCTCGATTTCTAATTATTTAGCTATGAGACTCAATAAACCAAACAAACTCTGTTATTGCGCCTCATTGCGTGCCCCTTACGTCACTCGCGAATCCGGCCACGCCCCCTTCAATCCTGTGTTTGGACATCCTCGCATCAGCAACACTCCGCGCATCCCTTCATGCGCGCTCTGGACACGGATGTGGAGGCGGAGGAGGGAGTCTCGCGCTCTTTCTGTCTCTTTCTCTCTCACTCTCTCTCTCTCTCAGTTCAGCCATTTAAATATCAACCCGTACATCAGGGGGAGCCTACTGACACCGAGACGCCCTGCTCGGATCACATTATTGCTCGGCTTTTTCAAGAGGAGCGTCGCACGGGATGTCAAGCCTCCTGGAGAACCCTCTGCAGGCGGTGCTCTATCTGAAGGAGCTCACCGCCATCGTGCAGAATCAACAGAGTCTGATCCAAACCCAGCGATACCGGATAGACATACTCGAGCGCCGGCTGGAGGATCTAGCGGGTGAGAACCGGCAGCTCCGGGACTCCAGCAGCAGCCATCACCGGCACCCTCCCCGCTATCACCCGCCTCCGCCCCCCCGCACCTCCAGCCTGCCCCGAACCAGCAGAGCCGGGACACCCCCGGTTCAAACTCAGCAGCAGCAGCAGCAGCAACAGCAGGAACAGCATCATTCCCCTCTGGACATGCAGCTTGTGCCTGCTGGACCCAGCAATGCCAGTCCGGACTCTGCTGATGAAGATGATGATGACGCTCAGAACCCCTGCTGTAGGTCCCTGGTCCCACAGACACCTGCCACCTTGTGCCGAGCTGTGGGACTCCCACGGACATCTGAGTGAGTTCTCATACCACAGTTTCTCAAATCACTCTTTCTTTAGGAAAACACGAGATCGATGAGATGTTGAGGCAGATTAGATGCGCCAACAGGATTACATAACAGAGGAATTTCACTATGCAGGCCACAGTGAATATGCAATTGCACATCAATAATTCAGTGATCATAAAACGAATGATGATTTGCATTTATAAAACCTTTCAGCGTTCTGTTTTTAAGATCATGTGGGTGTTTAATCAGTTCTTATATGTATGCGAGAGAGTCTGTATGTATGTGTGTGTGTGTTTGCACTGCTATGTCCAGTCTTGAAATAACCACACACTCTAAAATGGAAGAAAAACGATTATAGGTCAGCATTAGCACAGTACATTCATTATTTCCAGGGCAAAAGGTCTCAAGAAAGAGGTTTTTAATGCACCTGATTATTTTGCTGCAAGAATGCATTTTAAAAAGCACTTAAAAACACTTTATTGCCAGGGATCTACATGCGCGCGCGCACAGATTTATGCATAAAGTGAGGCTTTAAGTGACATTCCCATAGTGTATGTGAATTTGATCCGCCAGCTGGAATCTAATCCACAGTAAAAGAGAGAAAGATTGAGAGACTGAGTGAGTGTGTGTGTGTGTGTTTCATCTATTATGGCTGCTCATCTGCTTCAGTGCACATTTTACGCTGCATTTGTAGAGTATTCCCTCTGTGTGTGTGTGTGTGTGTGTTAACCCCTCGAGCAAAACTGGAATGATACATTCTGATCTGATTTGTTTAATTGTAGCATTATCGTTTCCTTTAGGGTAAAAAAAACACTTAATCTTGAGTCTGAGAGTATGTTACCTTGCTGTGTGTTTATGACAGAATAAAATTAGTTGTGAAGTTGGAAGTGTGAGACTCTCATTGCTAATGAGTTTTAAGGCCGAATTATGCTCATGCATGCAGCTCATTAAAGTTAATCTCACATCGCTAGCATCAGCGTGTCTGGTTATGACAGGTATAATTTGAGACTGTTGCATCTTTATTAGCGAGTGAAGATGGACTGTTTGCGATGGCATTATGCCATCATTTACTCACCCTCATGTCGTTTTCTTTCTTCCGTGGAGCAAAAATGTAGCGGTGCACTTTAAAAAAAAACAAAAAAAAAACAAGAAAGCAGCTGGGAATTTTACATGCACAACAGAATATTGCATTAATAATGAATATTACATAATAACCACAATAGCAGGAGTGTAAGGAAGTGATATGCAAATGTGATTATATTAATAGCACTTCACATTCTCATGTTTTGCTCGAGTGAGAAGTAAACATATTTGATGTGCTGTCAACAATGGAGGGCTCAAACAAGACTCACAGAAACAGAAAACGGGAAGGAGTTGGGGATTCGGAAAGAATTGTGAGCAGCCATTTATATACCAGCAGCTATTTATAATCTAAATTCATTTAAGTATGTTGTTTAGCATCAAGAAGGCTAGTGGTTCTCAACTGCAGGTCTGTTAGAGTTGTAGCCAATAACCAAGCAAAATAACCATTTGTAAGGTAAAAGGAAATATGACTCAGACTACATTAAATGCAGGCTCACTTGCATCAAGGACATGGTTTGTGCCAACTATAATATGTTTTCTGCAGTGAATGTCTGGCTGTCATTTTGGTTGCTATTTCCTCAGCTCAAGTAGAAGAGTATAGCGCTAACGCTAACAATGCCAAGGTCAAGGGTTTGATTCCCAGGGAATGCATGAACTGATAACATGTATACTTTGAATGCAATGTAAGTTGCTTAGGTCAAAAGAGTTGACCAAATGCATAAATTTACTTAAAGGAGTAGTTCACTTTAAAATGAAAATTACCCCATGATTTACTCAACCCTCAAGCCATCCTAGGTGTAGATGACTTTCTTCTTTCAGACGAATACAATCAGAGTTATATTAATAAACACCCTGATGCTTCCGAGCTTTATAATGGCAGTGGATTGCAACCATCAGTTTGAAGCTCAATAAAAGTGCATTCATCCATCATAAAAGAACTCCACACGGCTCCGGGGGGTTAATAAAGGCCTTCTGAAGCGAAGCGATGAGTTTGTGTATGAAATATATTCATATTTAAAACTTTGTAAAGTAAAATAACTAGCTTCTGGCCAAACAAACATACGGACTCGACTCAAGTGTAAAGCGCAACTTATGAAGAAGTAATGCAACGTACTGCTGGTATTTACGGTACGCCATGACGCACTACGCTACTTACGACGTCACAAGTCGTTTGGCCAGAAGCTATAGTTATTATATAGCTATACCCCCGAAGCCGTGTGGAGTTCTTTTATGATGGATGAATGCACTTCTTTTTGAGCTTCAAACTGATGGTTGCAATCCACTGCCATTATAAAGCTCAGAAGCGTCAGGGTGTTTATTAATATAACTCTGATTGTATTCGTCTGAAAGAAGAATGTCATATACACCTAGGATGGCTTGAGGGTGAGTAAATCATGGGGTAATTTTCATTTTAAAGTGAACTACTCCTTTAAGGCCCAATAATCTGGATTCTGAAGCAAAACTAGTTCAGTACCATCACACTAAGCTAATATGAGTGCTTGAGGAAGACAAATGAAATGACATGTAAATAATAGTATTAATTGCCATAATGTGGATTTGAACATTTTCAGGAGTCAGACCGTCTTGCACCAGTTCTGCTGTCCAGCACCAGAGGCCCCAGAGGGAGATTCCAAAACCTGCTCCAGGTGAGGATGACACCATCTGTAACAAGCCAATCAGAAGAGTTACAATTTCTATATATCAAGCAAAATGTGCAATATGAGCAACAGTAAGAAGTAAACAATAAGGAGACTGTGAATATACTTGTTTACCGTAGCTGTCTGCATTGGTTAAGTATTCCATCTTTTAAATGGTAGTGGTTTTCTGTTTGCGGTCCCTGATCTATTGGCCTGAGGCATTCTGGGTAATGGGATTCAAGCCAACGGAATGTATGTGTGTGTGTGTGTCTGTGCGCGAGAAAGAGAGTTAGTTTGTGCTGCAGGTGTAGCTTAACCCTGGTCCGTCCTTTGTCTGATAGACTGGAAAATTCTCGGCATGGATAAGCACCGTCATTCAGGTGGAGAGAGAGGATGTGTGTGTGTGTGTGTGTGAGATGTGCATGTGTGAATGTGGCAGCTCTGCACTATTTTGGGAACTTCAAACCATCTGAGCTTTGTTGACTGCATATTTTATGCTGCCAACAAAACCAAGTTTAATAGCTATTCTTAATAAAACAATACATAATAACTGTGAACATAATCAACAACAGAAAATATGAAGGTAAAAAAGTAGCAAAACTCGAGAGCACGTAGATGTGAATTTGAGAACTTGTACAATAAATATTTGTACTTGTACGTGAACATTTACACTCACAGCTCCAATGTGAAAACCTGTAAAATAAAAATCGGAAGTTGAATGTTTAAATTTGCACTCGCAGACAATAGTCACAAACCTGTATTCTGAATTTGAAGCTGCAGACAAGTAGTCACAAATGTGTAAAATGCCATTCACAGAAATACAATGACAAACTTGTAATATATATTTGCATTTATTCTTACATTCACATTCGCAGTGCAACCTCAATTAGACACTTGCAACTTCTCAAATCTGTCACTGCAATTTAATATTTCACGCCTTGACTTTTGCTACTCTTTTCGCGATATATTAGGTGCAAAACTAACTTGTGCACTTGAAACTCAGTGGCGGTGAGAGAGAAAGGGGGGCGGGGGTGTTCGAAGGAGCCGTTTTATTGGTTGGCGCCTAGCCAATGAAATGGGACTTCTATTGTATGCGATGATGTCACGAAACCCGCGTCCTCTGAGACGATCTGAAACGCTAATGGCTTAATGCACTGATTTAAAATAAATAAATGATATTATCAAACTCAGTAAACACCAATGCATACTACAGAAAAGCAGATGAGCACAGAATATGAACGCAACGCGTTTAATTAAGACAGTGGTATTAAAAGACCAAACTCAGGAAACACCGTAAATAAAGCGTACAGAAAGGCATTTGAGCACAGAATATGAACGCAACGTTAAGCATTTTCCTCCCATAGAAAACCAAGAAAACGCTTAATGAGGCTTAATGGACCAACAGTTAAAAAAAAAAAAAAAACACAATTTGTTATACATAATTAATAAAACACAGGCAGCAGGTTTATTTGCACTGAACACATTTGCTTTCTTTCGTCATATTCTGTGCTCATCTGCTTTTCTGTAGTAGGCTATGCATTATTAGTATGGTGTTTACTGAATTTGATAATATCGTTTATTTCTTTTAATATCAGTCTAAAGCATAGAGAGCCTAAGTCCCTCCCCTTCCGGTTGACCACCATGGGACCTTAATTCGGAAAAATATTGTATGGTAGTCAATGGCGAGAGACAACAAATATTTTGATCTCGTTTGAATTGTGCCCTGAATTACACATATGATGTTTGTCAATTTAAAATATACATTTTAAAGTCAAGAAAGTCGCAGTTTGATGTAAAACTGTTGTGGTATAAGACTGTGAAAATGCGTAATTACAAAGACTACAAACCCAAAAGGCGCACGTGTGACGTCATACCTTTTCTCTCAATGCTGAAGCTAACTTTACTGAAGCTAACGTCTGTCATTTTTTCTATAGTCTTACGTTATAATCGTAACGTTACGCCGTCATGCCTGAGTGTTTTGTACCAGACTGAACACATACGAGCAACGGATGGTGACGTACATAGTGCGAGACGAGAGATGTAGTTCATTGAGCGATTTTCACATAAAACTAAATGTTACTCTTCTGTTTTATGACAAACTGTGACTTTCTTGACTTTCATAATTATCTTTTAAATTGACAAACATCATATGTGTAATTCAGGGCACAGTTCAGACGGAATAAAAAGATAAGTTGTCTCTCCATACATATTTTTTCCGACATAAGATCCCATGAGCCGGAAGCGGAGGGGAGGGACTTAGGCTCTCTATTAAGCCACCCATGTTAGCGTTTCAGTGCACACGGGTTTCGTGACATCATCGCGTAATCATCCTTTGAACACGTACATGTTCACGTACAAGTACGAATATTTATTGTACAAGTTCTCAAATTCACATCTACGTGCTCTCGAGTTTTGCAACTCTTTTACCTTCATAGAAAACCTATACTTTTGAGTCCAGATTTGTAGAAATTATCACCTTTTTTAGCAAACTGATAAGGCAGAAATTACAGAAAACTCTGAATAATTTTTTCCAATGTTTGAACATAAAAGACCAGCTTTATTTCTGTAGAAAATATATTTACTATAATAATAATAATGGTTGAAACCAAGATGGCTAGTGCATTTTGTTTCTTGTATTAAAGTGTGTGATTAAAGCTAAATTCACCGTAAAACATACTGTGACGGCGGTATTATGGGATGCCTGTATAATTTATTTCTTATAATTGTATATTTCATTAAGTGATATGATGTGATATGATCAATCTACTTCAAATGCTTTTACCTTTCAAATGTACTGATAATTACTGCAATAATACAGGAGGTTTATTAGAAAGCCACATTTATTAGAAAGCCACATGAATCAGAGTTCTTTATAAGTAGCCTGTCCATAAAACATGGCCAATATTCACATATAGGAAAACAAAACACCATCAGGGTAACACACGACACCAAAATAATGCATTAAACGCATTAACTTAATAACAGAAAATGTAACAAAACAACACAAAACACAAAAAAATATAATTATATGTGATGTCACGTAGGGACTTCTAGAAAATATGACTGTTTGTATTTCCTTTCTGTTTTCCACTGTAAATTATGGTATTTCATATTTTTTACTTCTAAAAAAAACATACATTTGACAGTATTTTACAGTACAGTACACACAAACTGTATATATAATGTCATGTTAAACCATTTACAATTTTTCACAGCACTCTAAGAAAGAAAAGTCGTAAAAACATGACAAATGTGCGTCCCAGTGTTAATATGAAGCAATTTTTCATATTGTTTTTTTCTGTTTTACCAGTATTTTGAATTACATAGTCCCGTTGCATTGTTTTGTGTTTCAGGGTTGAAACTTTTCTCAAAGGACATTATTCCGTTTTTCTTTCAGTGTGTGTATATAATAAGGTATCATAGCCTATAGTTAAGCATTGTGTTTACATTAGCATTTTTACAAGAAATTACATGAATTACAGTGTTGAGGAAACATGCTTGGGTGTTCAAAACTTGTTGGCACTTTGCCACGTTTTTTTTTAGCATGTTTCTATGTAGTTTTTGGGACGCGACTTGGTGATATCATTTTTGCCCGTGGGACACAAAAAGTTTAATGCTTAGAGTTAGAAGTTTGTTTAAATCACTAACCCTAAGCCTGAGCAAGCACCAGTAATGAAGTTTGCAGATTGATGAACCGGAGAGAGCAGCTTTCATTTTCCCCAAATGATTACTAAAGAGGGTTGCTGAGAAAATAGAAAAAAAGGGAAAACATAAGCATGCTAATGCATCTTCTCATCTCTTATTTGCAGGAATCGACAGCCTGGGTTTCTGCTTGATGTTGAAACTTGTAGTCATGCTCAATCTGTTTTTTAAACAGCTTGAAATAGAAAGCATATTTATTTGAGTCATATCACAGGAAATGACATCAAACTCTTTGCTACTTGCATCACTTTGCACGTTCTCTCACATAAGGAGTGATATCACATTTCAGATTGGGTCCTCAGATCAATCGCGTAGAAACTTAATGATCTGTACCGACCATGTGGATTGGTGTCTGTTCTCACTCTCGTTTAAGGTTCTGCTGCATTTGTTCTCGTTCCTCAGAGGCAAACAGCACTTGGTGCATGAAAGATGGAAACCCTGCTCTCTGGCCCTCGTGTATGAGTGCTTACAGTGCTTAAGTGGCCTTTACTCCAGGGTAGCAGCTAATGTGCTGACAGTGAATACGGTCTAGTGTGCTTTGTGTGTGTGTTGTAAACCCGTGTCTACACTGAGAGAGAAAACCCAGAGAAAATGGAAATGGGGTTGAGCTGTGTTGTTAAGTAGAAGAAACATACTTTGTGACATCTCTCATGATTTAAACATCTGCTTTCCACTCAGAGATGATTTTCATGAGCTCAACATGAGAGGAAAATGGCTTTGTCATGTATGGGCTTACGTAAGATAGAGTAGAGAGTGCTGTTAACCTTTGAGATTTGGTTTGATTCAGTCTTTGGTTTTGGGGATTTATATGAAACCTGTGCATTGTTCAATTTTTGTTTTGTTGCAGAAGCAGTGTGATACACTTTGTGATATAATGTTTTAAATATACAATTTAAATCAAATAAAATGTATTCACTGAATAGTTTAAAAATACAAAACTGAATTTTATTTTATTGCAATTCAAATTTTGCTATTGCATTCAATGTACAGTTTCTGATAATTAAAAGATGATCTAAAACCTTCACTTGATTACCTCATTTCCCACGAAGACTGCGTTGAATTTGAAACCCGTGAAACCCTGCATGCAGTAATTAAGCAGAGTTAATTAGTCCTGAATGCGCACTGGGTTCTGATCAGTCTAGATTAAAAGACAGCAAATCTGGGTCAGCCACTTCTCACTTGTGTCATTCGAATCCTCAGCTCGATTCCTGCTGCAGGAGAGGAACAGAAAGATGAGAAAAAACACGGTCAGCCTGACGTGCCGCCCTGCTCACATCCTCCAGAATATGAGCTCTCTCCTGATCTCAAACAAAAACAGGTAAGCCCCAACGGACAGGCATCTATATATCTATATGATATATCTATATCTCTCTATCTCTCTATCTATCTATCTATCTATCTATCTATCTATCTATCTATCTATCTGTCTGTCTCTCTGTCTGTCTGTCTATCTATCTATGTATGTATCTATCTGTCTGTCTATATCTATCTATCTATCTATCTATCTATCTATCTATCTATCTATCTATCTGTCTATCTGTCTATCTATCTATCTGTCTGTCTGTCTGTCTGTCTATCTATCTCTCTGTCTGTCTATCTATGTATCTATCTATCTGTCTGTCTATATCTATCTATCTATCTATCTATCTATCTATCTATCTATCTATCTATCTGTCTGTCTGTCTGTCTATCTCTCTGTCTATCTATCTATCTGTCTGTCTATATCTATCTATCTATCTATCTATCTATCTATCTATCTATCTGTCCGTCCGTCCGTCCGTCTGTCCGTCCGTCCGTGCATCTCTCTGTCTGTCTGTCTGTCTGTCTGTCTGTCTGTCTGTCTATCTATCTATCTATCTATCTATCTATCTATCTATCTATCTGTCTGTCTGTCTGTCTGTCTGTCTGTCTGTCTGTCTCTCTGTCTATCTATCTATCTATCTGTCTGTCTATATCTATCTATCTATCTATCTATCTATCTATCTATCTATCTATCTATCTGTCTGTCTGTCTGTCTATCTATCTATCTATCTATCTATCTATCTATCTATCTATCTGTCTGTCTATATCTATCTATCTATTTATCTATCTATCTATCTATCTATCTATCTATCTATCTATCTATCTATCTATCTATCTATCTATCTGTCTGTCTGTCTCTCTCTGTCTATCTATCTATGTATCTATCTATCTGTCTGTCTATATCTATCTATCTATCTATCTATCTATCTATCTATCTATCTATCTATCTATCTATCTATCTATCTCTCCGTCCGTCCGTCCGTCCATCTCTCTGTCTGTCTGTCTGTCTGTCTGTCTGTCTGTCTATCTATCTATCTATCTATCTATCTATCTATCTATCTATCTATCTATCTATCTGTCTGTCTGTCTGTCTGTCTGTCTGTCTATCTATCTATCTATCTATCTATCTGTCGGTCTGTCTATCTATATATCTGTCTATCTATCTGTTTATCTATCTATCTGTCCGTAGATAGAGGAACTGGAGCAAAAGTACGGTGGTCCTTTGATTTCCCGGCGTGCGGCCTGTAAGATTCAGATGGCGTTTCGCCAGTACCAGCTCAGCAAGAACTTCCAGAAGATCCGTAACTCAGTTCTGGAGAGTGGGATCCCGCGGCGTATGTCAGTGCGCAGGGTCCGGGTGCAGAGGGAAAGTTTCTCTGCTGAACGGGCGCTGATGGAAGGATGTTCACTCATGGGCATCCCGCTCACACACTCCACGTCACTGCCGGTGGCCACAACAACCACACTCACACACCTGGAGGACACATTCACCGAACAGGTACAGTTACACTATTAACACACATGATGATACAGCATGAATTCTGTGCAATCAGTTCAGCCTATTTACTGTAGTTCAAGTACACATACTACTCTGTTCTATTCATACTATTTTATTGTTTGATTCTATTGCATTTGTTCTTTGTCCTCTGTCCTTTTGATTTGTTGTATTCTGTTCTATTGTATTCCGTTCCATTCTATTCTATTGTATTTCGTTGTCTTCAATTCAAATGTTTTTCTATTCTGTTGTATTAGGTTCTATTATTTTCAGTTCTACTTCATTAAATTCAAATGTTGTATTCTGTTCTGTTTTATTCAAATTTGTTCTATTCCATTCCATTCCATTCCATTCCATTCCATTCCATTCTATTCTATTCTATTCTATTCTATTCTATTCTATTCTATTCTATTCCATTCCATTCCATTCCATTCCATTCCATTCCATTCTCCCTGGCAGGTTCAGACATTAGCACGGTCTATTGACGAGGCTTTGAGTGGCTGGAGTTCTATTCGAGACGGGGAAGGAGAGAAGTCTTCTGCGGCCCCTCCCTCTGGATCCCATCCCGAGGGGCTCCTGATGGACCCCAATACCCTACAGGAGGCCCCACCGGGCAGCTGTGGGGAGAGCATACCACGCAGCGCCAGTAAACTCATGATGGCTTTCAGGGATGTGACTGTTCAAATTGATAACCACAACTTTCGCCTCTCCTCCTCCTCCATGCTGGAGTCAGTTTCCCTTGGTAACGGCATATCCAAGGAGACCGGCTCTGAAGCCCAAACGGGGGGAAAGATCGCAGGCCAGTCAACATCGTCAGCCACGGAGATGCCTGAGTTTCCACCTCCGCCACCCAGCGAGGAAGAGAAAGAGAACCAACAGCCAACCGGATCGGATGCAGCACCGACAACAGGGGCGGGCCTGGAGAGGAAACAGACCAATCAGATTGCACCCGAGACGGCGGAAAACAGCTCAGAGCCCGTCAGTAGCAGCAGCACCTCGACATCAGCGTGCGAGACGATGATTCTGTCTCTGCCCCGCCCACACTGCCAGGACACACCCTGCGGAACGCTGTCGACGGATATCGCACGCAAACGCCTTTACCGTATTGGACTCAACCTCTTCAATGTGTGAGTACAAAGGTTAAAGATAAATCTTTCCATTTAAAGTGGCTTTTTTAGTGTGTGTTACTGGTTTTGCTGTTTGTAAGGCTCAGATGTCCCCACAAAGACAGTGAAACCTACAAAAATTCAACGTTATTTTAGTAATTTATTTAAATTCATATAACTATAATATTTAACTAGAAAAGCTAAGTTTTTCATTGTAAATTTTCAATTTTGGCTTTTCAAAGTCTTATTTGAAACTTAGTTTTGAAGAAAAAAAAGGTTAACAGTGTAAAGGTTTATAAGCCTTGCGAACAAATAAACATTTGATAGATTTGTTCCAAATACTAATCCAAAATATGAGCAACAGTCATAGTGACGTGCCCTTTAGCCAGACGGTAAGACCCACTAAATCTAATATAAAAACAATAGAATTTATTGGTGGGTACATTTGCTGTAAATAAAAATATGATTTCACAAAAGAGCTTTTGTTTGCCGGGTTAGTTTGCCCATGACTAAAGAGTTGAGTGCATTTTCATTATGCCTGCTGATACACACTGACAAATACACACACACTTGCACATGTATACATACACACATACTCAAGAAGACTATATTACACTCCCTCAGGGGTGATTGTGAAGCTCTTTCTCTGCTCCATTTTGTGTGTGTAGCTCTTTCAGACAAACACACACACACACACACATACAGAGAGAGAGAGAGAGAGAGAGAGAGAGAGAGAGAGAGAGAGAGAGAGAGGGAATAAAGCCAATCCTCAGAGGATTCAGAGTGCATCAGCACTCAATTGAAATCTCAGATCAAATTCACTTTGACATGCTTGACGTGAGTAGTGCCACGGTTGCCATGGTAACCAGGTGATCTACACTCAAGGTTTTACTCAGGCTGTGTGACCAAGGGACAATGTTGTTTTTACAAGGTTTCTGTCAAGATGTATGCAGGAATTGTATTTTTTTCAGCTGTTCACTCACAATGAGTAAGGGCAACGTAGCACGTTTGGGGTGAAGCACGTGTGTGTGTGCGTTTGCCAGTATAAGGTCAGATGTGACCTGAGAAGATGTTCGGAGTGGTGGAAATAATGCACGTTACAGTGATGTCATCTCGGAGTCTGATGCTAAAGAAAGCAAGAAACAGAAAAATACAAAGAGAGACTGAGAAGGAAATATCAGTATTATTATAAATGAACATCTCAATGCAATAGCGCAAATAAAACAGAAGCTTTCACTGATGTCCATTTCAAAAAGGCCATATGGCTTGTTTTTTCCCTTAAATCAACTTATAATGAAGCAATGTCCTGCTCCACTCCAAGTTTTTCATTTCACACTCCTTGCCTTCACTACTCGCTTTACTTGAAATGTCTTTATAAAGGTCTTTACTGTCACTTTTGATCAATTTAATGCATCCTTGCTGAATGAAAGCAATTTCTTACTGACCCAAACTTTTGATTAGTAGTGTACATACATAAATATAAGATACTCAGTCCAGCTGTTATTGGCTGAGGGCTGCTAATATAGACGTTGTGATGCACATATGGACATGTGCGTCTCTGAAACAGAATGATGTGATTCGATGTGGAAAGAGTAATCTGAAATATGCTGTATGTTTTTAGCTATGAATATCTCTCCTATCACATTTATATATGCGAACCTGCGCACAAGCACAGAAACCTCTTCAGGGTTTTTTCCCCCCCTGGAAACATAATAACTTTCACAGACCCAGACTAAATGCAGATTGTTTGTGTATCTTCTGTTAAAAGGGCAGAAATCTGCAGAATTTTGTTGAATGTTTTTTAACATGTTAAAATATGTCTGCAAAAAATCATTCAATTATGCTTAACAATTCATGTACACTATTGGTCAAACGTTATGCGCATCATTTATTGGCTCAAAAATACAGTAAAAACAGTATTATGAAATATTATTACAATTTAAAATAACTGTGAATAATATTTTCCATACAGTATTTTTTAAAATGTAATTTATTACTGATGCAATTTTCAGCATCATTACTCCAGTCTTCAGTGTCACATGATCCTTCAGAAATCATTATAATATGTGGATTTGATGCTCAAGAAACATTTCTTATTATCATCAATGTTGAAAACTATTTTTGTTTGTAATATTTTTGTGGAAACTTGTGGAAACAGGTAGTGTACATTTAAGTATAAATAAATATAAAAAATGTATATTAAATGTACATGAAGGTATATTGTATCATAGCATTATATAATATAATGTTAGCTAATTGTCTAAATGATAGTTATTATAAAGTGTTAGCTCTAGCTTCTTTAGAAAAAGAAAAATCATTTGTTAGTACTCATCTACATCTTTCTTGATCTTCCTGCAGAAATCCAGACAAAGGCATCCAGTTCTTGATATCCAGGGGCTTTATTCCGGATACCGCCATTGGCGTTGCTCACTTCCTGTTGCAGAGGAAGGGTCTGAGCCGACAGATGATTGGAGAGTTCCTGGGTAACAGCAAAAGGCAATTCAACAGAGATGTGTTAGAGTGAGTCATGTCTTCATAAAGTTTTCTATGTATCATAGTAATTTTGCAGACGATCTGTCTGATGAGGCAAATATTTAGTCCAAAATCCTGTAAAACATCTATATAAGCCCTATATCTATCTATATTCCCCCATCTATATAAATTATTAAAGAGAATCAGAACCAGAATGAGATTTATAGCCAAGTACAGTATGTTTACAGTATGTTTGTCATGGTGATAAAAAGCTTCCAGTGCACTGGAACAGCAACAGGATAGTAATAAATAAATACATATTAACAATATAAACATAATAGATGAATAAAATAGACCAAAACTATGTACAAATATACTATATAGAAATACAATTATGCAAGGGATTGACAAGATTATGCAAAAAAGGTCAGAATTGTCAATGGCAATAAATAGAAAATCTAAATAAAAAATATTGTGTCAATAAATAATATTAAACTATAATATTAATTAACGAACTATGAAATTCTATTCTTGTTTTGAAAGGGAAACATTGCGATTAGAGTAAATAAGACGGCATTAACCAGCGCATACATATTACTGCATATTCAGGATTGGGGCTTATAATTTAAGAACCAACCACTGAAGGTAATAACGGCACATTTTCATTTCTTACAGTGCTGGAGCTTCATAAATTGGGCTCTTAATTCAATCAGAGCACATTTATGAGGTTTATGTGGCCTCTCTCTCTCTTTCTCAGCTGTGTGGTGGATGAAATGGATTTTTCTATGCTGGAGCTGGATGAAGCTCTGAGGAAGTTTCAGGCTCACGTGCGAGTGCAAGGAGAAGCTCAAAAAGTCGAGAGACTCATTGAAGCATTCAGGTGAGAATCACACACACACACACCAGTAAAGAGTCATTTCCTAAACACACATGTCATTTTTCAGATTAACTATGGCAATTTTATCCACAGCTTTTACTGGGTGCGGTACATTTACTATAATGCGCATTCCTGTGTAATCTGTTGCTCCTTCTTTCAGTCAGAGGTATTGTATGTGTAACCCTGACGTGGTGCAACAGTTTCATAACCCCGACACCATCTTCATCCTGGCCTTTGCCATCGTGCTGCTGAACACAGACATGTACAGTCCCAACATAAAACCAGAGCGCAAGATGCTGCTGGAAGACTTCATACGCAACCTACGAGGTGTGTTTTTGTGTGCTTTAATTAAAACCAGAGCGTGTTGGTGTTTTGAGGTCAGAGATTAAATATTTGATTTTGAATCTTGCCGATTTTAATCAGCTTTCCATCTCCATGTTTAAATTAGCATTTTTTTTCATATCAAAAGAGTCACTTTGATTATCTCCTAGGAGTGTAGGCAGTGTGTGTGTGTGTGTGTGTGTGTGTGTCTTGGACAGATTCCTGGTGTCTGATCAAATAATTTTTGATCTGTTGCCTACTTCCTGCAAACACATACAGTATAAGAGAGCTCTTCTTTAAAGTGAATGTAAAGACATGGGGACTGGAACGAAATCAGCTTGTTATTAGTCAAGCTCTAGTTTATAATAAGACTTTTCCATAGAGCCAAATAAATCCTCAATTTAAACAGCAACAAGTCACCTAAAAGTACACAGTGACACCTTTGCTTTTCTATATGCCGTGGTCCTTGTTAACAAAAGATTTATTTCTATTACACAGGCTACACAGTTTTTCCTGCCTTAAAGGGATAGTTCACCCAAAAATAAAAAGTCTGTCATCATTTACTCGCCCTCATGTTGTTCCAAACCTGTATGAGTTTCTTTCTTCTGTTGAACACAAAAGAAGATATTTTAAAGAATGTTTGTAACCAGACAGTTGACAGTAGCCATAGTATTTTTTTTAGCCATCAACTGTTTGGTTACCAACATTCTTCAAAATATCTTCTTTTGTGTTGATCAGAAGAAAAAAAAAAACATACAGGTTTGGAACGAGTAAATTATGACAAAATTGGCATTTTTGGGTGAACTAGGCCTATCCCTTTAAACTATATTTTTACTTTTGAATTATGATGTAAAAAAAAGAAAAAAGAAATAAATTCCCCTTCAGGAGTGGACGATGGGGCAGATATTCCACGGGAGATGCTAGCCGGGATTTACGAGCGGATTCAGCAGAGGGAGCTGCGCTCCAATGAGGACCATGTGACCTACGTTACCAGGGTGGAGCAAAGCATTCTTGGAATGAAGACGGTGAGTCAGTTCTCTACCAATTAAACAAAAAGGTCATGTAAAAGTGAAAAGTGCATCACCTTTTGGTTCGGTTTGTACCAGTTACAGATTTGAAAAGGTGATTAGAGACAGTGAGAGAGCTGACCAAACTGTCTTCTTAACTTTACAGTGGGTCTTGCTGAGCCAAACATTGCCATTACTATCACTCATACTAGCGCAGCGGAGGGCCGACGTCCTGCAGAGATTTATCTCCAGCTTGCCCCAAAACACCTGCCTGGAAGTTTCTAGAATGCCTGAAGACCTTGATTAGTTGGATCAGGTGTGTTTAATAGGGGTTGGAGCTGAACTCTGCAGGACAGTGGCCCTCCAGGAGCAGGATTGGACACCCCTGTAGTAGTGTAAGTGATCTGAACAAACCCAAACACACTAGGTATTGAACTTATCCAGCACCGTTTATGTCCAGGGATCCTTCTTAACCATTTTAAGGAACAAATATTTAGAAAAAACAAGTATGAAATTGTTATTGCCAAATAATGATTGATATATATATATATATATATATATATATATATATATATATATGAAGATTAAGTAAAGATCATGTTCCATGAAGATATTGTGTAAATTTCCTACCGTAAATATATTAAACATTTATTTTTGTGAGTGAATGCATCTCAATGACGAACATAAATGGACAACTTTAAAGGCGATTTTCTCAATGTTTCGATTTTTTGCACCCTCAGATTCCAGATTTTCAAATAGTTGTATATCGACCAAATATTGTCCTATCCTAAGAACCATACATCAATGGAAAGCTTATTTATTCAGCTTTCAGATTAAGTATAAATCTCAAGAAAAAAAAAAAAAAAAGACCCATGTGACTCAGGGTCACATATGCATTTGATTCACTAAAAAAAGCTCATAAGAGTCATTTGTTCAGGATTCAGGCTATACTGGTTGTACTATACTGTATGTTTTTTAATTCACTGAAAAGAAACGGCTCATAAAAAAACATTTGTTTGTGAAGCGGAATACACTGGTTGTGCTGCATGTTTTTTATTCACTAAAAAGAACCAGCTCAGTAAAGAGTGATTTGTTCTGTAATCAAAGTTTTGCGCTATTAACGGACAAGGTTCATAATTTTTTTCTTATGTAAATGAACCTGGTTCTGCATAAGAACTTGCTGAAAAATAAGGAAGGTAAACAACATGGTTTTCATATACAAGTCTGAAACTTAAATTTGATCATATTTTTAACTTATATGACCCCAAAAACTTTTGCAAGTCTGAAGTTTGATTAACATGATGAAGTAAAAATAAACTTCAGCCAGTTAAATTCACATTACAGCTTCTGGTCATTATTTTTTCCCACCTCTGTATGCCAACAGCTGAGTGAATCAGTTTATAAAAACAGGTATAAAAACAAGGAACTTGTGACTGAAACTGCTCATTAGTTTGGTGCTGTAATTTTAGATTCCACATGACAGCGCAGCAAAACACTGTACCTCCTTATGAAATATTCATTTCTTTCATCAGCCCATGCTACATCAGAAATCCCTCTTTTCATTTCCTGTGCTGACGGAAGCTGTACCTTCTGAATTGAATTCACCCGATATTTGATCTCTCTCTTTCTTCCTCAGATACTGTCGGTTCCTCACCGTAGGCTGGTGTGCTGCAGTCGACTCTATGAGGTCACCGATGTAAATAAACCGCAGAAACAGGCTTCGCATCAGAGAGAGGTGTTCCTCTTCAATGACCTGATAGTGGTGAGAGACACGCAGATGAAAGCATATTCGCACACGTACAAACAAACAACTGAAAATAAACTAAATCTTTCTTGTGATGTTAGATCCTAAAACTATGCCCTAAGAAGAAGAGTGCCGCAACATACACGTTCTGCAAGGCCATGGGTTTACTGGGAATGCAATTCCATCTGTTTGAGAATGAGTGTAAGAACACAAGCACACACAAAACAGTTAAATGTTATATATGTTAATATTTTACTGTATTTATAAATACAGTTACAGTTATAGTTGTCCATAAAAGTACTACAGGAGGTAGTACTACCATGGACTTGTATGTAAAAAAAAAAAAAAAGATCTAAAATGTCTAAATATTGAAAAAACATTACAATAATTAAATAACCTTTTATGTCACTTTTTATACAATTCAGCTGCTTCTGAAGAATGACCAAAATTTTACTTTGAAGTACCATTTTGTTAATTTTTAACCTAAAATTCACAAATCCTCAAAGCAGGACCTTACTCAATACTTGGAGTATCAGATGTGTGATACACAGCGTGTTTTCTCCATCACAGATTACCCTCATGGAATCACGATATTGTCTCCGTTCTCGTCGGAGAAGAAGCAGGTGGTGAGTTTCTGTTCTCAGAGCTCAGAGGAGCTGCTCAAGTTTGTAGAGGACCTGAGAGAGAGCATCGCAGAGGTGGCAGAGATGGAACAAATTCGGATTGAGTGTGAGTGTCTTTGCATGTTACTGCTCATTTTGCTCATTTACTCCTGTTCACATGCTTTAGCTTAGTGATAGTCACATTTGTTAAATTCTACATAAAAAAAATCTGTGTTTCTGGACGTCCATGTTTTTGTCTAAAATACATCCCATAGATTTACATTGAAAAGCTAAAATCTGGGGAACAGTAAGAAACCACCTATCAATCACATAGCAACATGTTTAACAATCTTAGTGGTGAGTTTTGCACAGGCAAACATCACTCACATTTGCTTCAGAAAAGTTTTGATCTATTCACTCTTAAAAATAAAGAGTTCAAAAGAAGGTTTTGCAGCAATGCAAGCAAACCATTTTGGGTTCCCCAAAGAACCTTTCGGTAAAAAAATCATAAAAGAACTAGGGCTGTGAAACGATTAATCGCATCCAAAATAAAAGTTTGTGTTTACATAATATATGTGTGTGTACTGTGCATAATTATTTTGTATATATAAATACACACACATGCATGTATATATTTAAGAAAAATGTGTTATTTATATATAAAATATTTATATTTATTTATAATACAAATTATATATGTATATATATATATATATATATATATATATATATATATATATATATATATATATATATATATATATATATATATATATATAAGCAACTAGGCCTATTTCTTAAATATATGCATGTGTGCATTTATATATACAAAATAATTATGCTCAATACACACACATATATTATGTAAACACAAACTTTTATTTTGGATGCGATTAATCGCGATTAATCGCTTCACAGCCCTAAAAAGAACCATTTTTTAGTGCAAAGAATATTTAAATAATCTGAAGAAACTTTCAACTATAAAGAACATTGTGCAATGGAAAGGTTCCAAGGATGATAAAGGTTCTTCATGGAAACCATCGATGCCAATAAAGAACCTTTATTATTAAGTGTGTTTGTGCTTTTTCAGGTTAATAATAGCCACATTATTTATAGTACATTATTGTGTATAGGCTGTATGTGTGGGCTATGCTGTATGTAATAGAACAGTGTTGTATATTAGCACTATAAATAATTAAATAATTTGTAACATTTTAATTCATTATCATTTTCTAAAGGTTAGCTTGAATAAAAATGAATTCTCTACATTCCTCTGAGGTTTGAATGCTATGGTTGTGGCCAACATTAAAGTGAATTATGCATGTGGTTCTCAGGGGAACTAGAAAGACAACAGGTTGTGAGAAATCAAACTAACAAGAATGGCACACAACTAGACATCCACGCTGGACCTAGTTCTGCTTCAGGTACACACACTTACACACACACACACACACACACACGCACGCACACGCGCGCTCATACACAACAATAAGACTGTTTTTCATGTCTTGTGTATTTGTATGGCTTGCAGGGGATGATTTTTATGAGAAAACAGGAAGCAACACAGTAGAGGTTTGTATCAGTATATCGTGGTGTGAGCGCAGTGCAAATTATGTTCCGATTCTGTGTGCATGTATTTATAGTGTCCTCAAAAATTTTGGACCCCTAGGCAAAGTGTGGTTTTGGATAATATCAGCATAATTCTGTATTATTTTTAGTGATGACTTTGCAATGATTAAGTTGCAAGGGACTATGGAAATATATAAATATATATATCTATATATAAATATATAACTATGGAAATGTATTTAAAAGAATCAGTGAATTCAGAGCATAGAAAAATACCGTACAAGAGCAGTTTATAAAGCATCTTCAAACTGTGTTCTGATTGATCTGTTGCTCTGCAAATCAATCAGTGAAGCTAAAAAAATGTGCAACCAAGAAGAAAAATATTATTGTCTTCAATGATAATTGCATAATACGCCAATGCATTTACACCAAAAATGTTGAGGATTTTTATGCTGATATTGTCCCATTTTTAAACCTAGGGTGTTTCCAAAATTTTTGGGGACATTGTAGGTGGTGACAGCATGTATTGTAGTTAACATCACTATCTCCTTGCAGAATCAGAGATAACCTCCCCACTGGCCCCCCACTCCCTGCCCTTTGACCCCTTGAGCTCACTCTGTCCCTGTCAGAATGGAGACGCCCGCCCTCGGTGTCTTCACTGCAATCACACACCACTCGTGCAGAGCAATAACGGCACTTCCGCCCCTCAGAAAACACCACCCCACTGCCCCTCGTCGTGATCTATAATCTATGGCTTCCCACTACAGCTGCTGTTGTTGTGGTGAAATTCTTTCAACTTAAAAATCTTTATGCCAGTGGAAATTATGTCGATAGTGTATTCAAATAAGACACACTGATAAGCGCATTCACACATACAGGGCCCTATTTTAACGATCTAAGCGCATGGTCTAAAGCACATGGCGCAAGTGCACTTTTGCTAGTTTAACGCGCAAGGCGCATGTTCTAAAAGGGTTGTCCCTATTCTCTTAATGAGTAATGGGTGTGTTTTGGGCGTAACATGCAAAAACCAATCAGAGTCTCATCTCCCATTCCCTTTAAAAGCCAGTTGCGCTCGTGCCATGGCGGATTCGCTATTTACATGGCGGAATTTGCAAGCGGAAAAACTGAATGCTTCTCCAGAGAGGAAACGGATTGTGCGCGAGGTTAAAGCTCGCAAGCAGACCATCTACGGGACAAGCCTGATTCCACCATATCTTTATGTACACATCTTTTACATTGTAATCCTTTTATTTTTAATATTTGGCTAGTTTGTGTGCTGTTGCGCGTCCCTGTGTGTGTAATAAGCAGAGTGTATGTGCATTGTGCACCCGCCTATAGGCTCATATTACTAATGTGCCCTTTAAATAACAAAAAAATACTGCGCCATGATGAAGTGCGGCCAAGTGAATGAATAGACATTCAGTTGGTGAATGTCTATTTCAGTTTCCTCAAAATAGCAACGCGCCAACAATGCAATGTGATGGGCGCACAAATGGGTGCATTTGCTATTTAAACAACGTGGTGCAGGACGTGAAAATGATAACTGCGTCGGGCTGAAACTAGCAAAAAACACTTGTGTCAAGCCTGGCATTGTGCCGGGTGTATCAAATCAAATCAAATCAAATCAAATCAAGTATATTTGTATAGCGCTTTTCACAATACAGATTGTATCAAAGCAGCTTCACAGTATTAAATTAAAATAATACAACAAGGTTTGTTTCTAGTGGAATTTATTGATTGATAGAATAAAATTAAATATCCCCAAAATATCCCCAACTGAGCAAGCCAAAGGCAACAGTGGCAAGGAACCGAAAAAACTCCATCAAGTGACCTAATGGTGTCCTAAAACTCCATCAGGTGACCTAATGGTGTCCTAAAACTCCATCAAGTGACCTAATGGTGTCCTAAAACTCCATCAGGTGACCTAATGGAGAAAAAAAAAACCTTGGGAGAACCCAGGCTCAGTCGGGGGCCAGTTCTCCTCTGGCATTTATGAACTAGAGGCCGGATTGTAGTTTGAACTGTAAGATTAACAATATTATATGAATGCCTGGCCGAAAAGATGCGTCTTTAATCTAGTTTTAAACTGGGAGAGCGAGTCCGAGCAACGAACAGTATCAGGAAGACTATTCCAGAGTTTCGGAGCCAAATGTGAAAATGCTCTCCCTCCTTTGGTTGATCTGGATATCCTAGGTATGACCAAAAGCCTCGAATTTATTGATCTTAAAGAGCGCGATGGATTATAGGGCGATAGAAGATCCGTTAAATAGACTGAAGCTAAGCCGTTTAGGGCTTTATAAGTCAGTAGCAATACCTTATAATTAATACGGAACTTTATAGGTAGCCAATGTAGTGATGATAAAATCGGTGTTATATGATCATATTTACTTGATCTAGTAAGAACTCTAGCAGCTGCATTTTGGACTAACTGTAGCTTGTTTATTGAGGATGCAGGACAACCAGCTAATAAAGCATTACAGTAATCTAGTCTCGAGGTCATGAATGCATGAACTAACTTTTCTGCATCAGAAACTGATAGCATATTACGTAGCTTAGCAATGTTTCTAAGGTGGAAAAAGGCTGTTTTTGTAACATACGAAATATGATTTTCAAAAGACAGGTTACAATCGAGTATAACACCCAGGTCTTTTACTGTAGAGGATAAAGTAACAGGACATCCTACGATGTCAAAGTTGTATTGTGAGAGGTTCTGTGGGCGGTTTTTTGAACCGATAAGTATTACCTCTGTCTTGTCTGGATTTAATAAAAGAAAATTACGCGTCATCCAATCTTTTATATCTTTAACACACTCTGTCAATTTGGATAATTTAGCGTTTTCATCCGGCCGTGATGAAAAATATATTTGAGTGTCATCAGCATAACAATGGAAACTAATTCCATGTTTCCTTATAATATTTCCAAGTGGCATCATATATATTGAGAATAATAGAGGGCCTAACACAGATCCCTGCGGCACTCCATAGTTTACTGGAGTTATGATCGATTTTTCTCCATTTAAATAGACAAAATGGTAGCGGTCAGATAAGTATGATCTAAACCAGCTTAATGCTTGTCCTTGAACACCAGTATAATTTTGTAGTCGATCTAAGAGTATTGTGTGATCTATAGTATCGAACGCAGCACTAAGATCAAGTAAAACTAGTATTGAGATACAGCCTTGGTCAGATGCTAAAAGTAAATCATTTGTGATTTTAACAAGCGCAGTTTCAGTGCTATGATGCGGCCTGAATCCTGACTGAAACTTTTCATAGATGTCATTTTCTTGCAAGAAAGAGCCCAGTTGAGTGGACACAACTTTTTCTAGTATTTTAGACATAAATGGAAGATTTGAAATGGGTCTATAATTTGCTAGATTATTATGATCTAATTGTGGTTTCTTAGTGAGAGGTTTTATAACTGCCAGTTTAAATGTTCTTGGAACATGACCTAAAGATAAAGATGAGTTAATAATATTGAGGAGAGGTACTTCCACTACAGGTAACACTTCTTTCAGTAGTTTAGTTGGTATAGGATCTAATAAACATGTTGTTGTTTTAGATGAAGTGATAAGTTTATTTAACTCTTTTTGTTCTATAGTTGTAAAGCACTGTAATTGTTCTTGCGTCGTGATAATTGAGGCTGAATTATAAGGCGCGATTGAGGATTGAACGTTTACAATTGTGGTTCTGATGTTTTCTATTTTCTCAGTGAAGAAGTTAATGAAATCATTACTACTAAACTGTAACGGGATATTTTGTTCGGGTGACGTCTGTTTATTTGTTAGTCTAGCCACGGTGTTAAATAAAAACCTAGGATTGTTTTGGTTATTTTCTATTAGTTTGCGGAGGTGCTCAGCCCTGGCCGCTTTTAGGGCCTTTTTATAACGTGACATACTGTCTTTCCACGCGATTCTAAAGACCTCTAAATTAGTTTGTTTCCATTTACGCTCTAAATTACGGGTTTCTCTCTTTAGAACATGCGTAGTATTATTGTACCATGGTGCTTTACTTTTCTCTCTGACCTTTTTTAATTTAATGGGTGCAACAACATCCAATGTTCTAGAGAGAATGGTGCTCATAGTGCTAGTTAGTTCTTCTAGTTCATCTGTTTGTTTGGGTTCAGGCAGCAGCTGAGACAGATTAGATAAGCAATTTGAGAAATTATCTATGGTGGATGGAAGGATTGTTCTGCCTGGTCGATAACGCGGGTATGATAGGGCCCACAGCCTAAACTGGAACTCTCGCACTGGAACTCATTAAAATTCAAATACTTCATTACGAAAAAGGAATGAGCAGTGGTTAGTGTGGACCGACAGGCTACTTGAGTTTGCTTTCACGAGATGCCTCGCACATAACATACCGGTACACACACACACACAAGGTCTGTCAAGACAAGGTGCAAATTATCCAGCATGCAATAAAGACCCTCGCTCCCAAGCGTCTAGGCCCTCCAGGGGCACTTTTAATGCTTCTTACAGACGGATAAAAATATAACAGTCTGATTAGCAGCGCGGTAATAAAAGGAAATGCATAAAATAGCAGTTAATTATCCAAATCCCGGCTGTTCAAGTAGGAAGTCGCCCTGCTTTCACCCACTTCGACTGTGCTGCATGTACGTAGTTGTGTCACGTTCTGCCGCCTGCATGCTCTGTGGCATGGCCTCGTCGTGTGATCCGCACCAGAGGGCCGTGAGAGTGCAGCAGGCCAGGCTGATAACGCTTCCTGCTTCTGGCTGTTTCTAAACTAGGTGTCAATTCACAACAGGCTCCAAACATACCAACTCAGCTCTCCTCTGGCCCCACCCAGCGCTCAGCAACACCTGGCCGTCCTGCCTAGCCCCGCCCCTGGCTCCGCCCTCACCATCTCCCCAGACACCCTGATCCAGTGCCAGCAGATCGTCAAGGTGATCGTCATGGATGCCGCCGGGCGTGGCCACGTGGAGGCGTTCCTCAGCCACAACCCCGCCCACCGCCTCATCCAATCGGCTGTGTCCACGCCAACCAGGTCACGGGAGGGGGGCAAGCAGCAGCAGCAGCCGCCCCTCCCTCCCCCGCCGCCTCCTTATCATCACCCGCATCAGTTTTGCCCCCCGACCCCTCCACCACCACGTCACCTGCTGAGCCAACGCAGGTACTCCAGCGGGACACGCAGCCTAGTCTGAATAACACACACTCAGAGACAGAGATGAGTTTATACCTGTTAAAAGGACACATCCCCTAAATTGAACATTCTGTCTTTATTTAATCACCCACATGTTGTTCCAGACTCATGCTGCTAACATATATATATATATATATATATAAAATCACAATTAAAGTACTCTATATATAATAATTAGATATATATAATTTGTGCACTATATTCCAAGTCTTCTGAAGCGATAAGTGAGCTTTGTGTGTCACTGAAAATCTCCACTGTAATTCTAAAATGACTTTCACTGGCACATTTAAATGAACTTTAGACATTTTAACTAGAAGAAATAAGACATATTTGGCAGTTTATGAAGTGTCAACTGTCCAGTATTATTTTGTATTATTATACTATTTATTTATATATTAAATGTATTTATTCATATATTAAATTTGCTTTTATTTTTATATTTACATTTTTCCTTTTAATTTTAGTAATTATGTTATGTGCTTTTAACATTTTTATTTCTATTTAGCTTTAATTTAGCTTTAGTCATTTTAGCACTTCAACAAAAATATTTGAAATTTATAATAAATATTTACAATAAAAATATTTTATTTCAATTGGTTGGCAAGGCACCACTTCTAATGTTTGTTTAAACTTTTTAAGTTTAAGTTTTTCATCTAATATTTATATTTTATTCCAGCTCCATTTCAATTAACAAAAGCATTGAGATTTTTTTTAATGAACTATCATTGCATGGAAACAAGCTATAAAAATTATGTTCCTTGAAAAAAAAAAAAAACAGCATATGGATTTTAAAGCAACATGAGGGTGAATAAATATTGATGGAATGTTCATATTTATGTGAACTATTGCTCTGAAAACTAAACTATCATGTACACTCTTTTTCTGAAGACACAAAATAGCACAAGCAACCCAGTCTGAACTGTTAGGCTCTGATCGCTCAAAAGAAGCTATTCTTAGAATAGTTGGGTCCTCATGGCCTTAAAGTGTGCATTTAAAGTGAGTAGATGTATAGTATTTTTTTAAGAGGGTTTTTTTCTCAGATCTTTTTTGTGTGTGTTCACCATGTCCCTGCATTCAAATTAAGTGTTTATATTTTGATTTCTCCTTAAACACCCATGTCATGTGACCTGAACTACAATAGATGGATGTAGTATAGAGAGAGTGCTTGTGAAGGTGAATTTGTTCAAAGACACTAGCATTAAATAATGTTTGCAATTATATTTATGTTCACATCATATTTTGTATGGAAATAGGAAATCACCACCCTCTTTCAAAGGTCTTACCTGTTAGTCTAAATTCCAAAGACGAAATCCAATTCCAGTATTTGGATATACATCATACCTCAACATTTCTGAAAAAGAAAAATGCAAAAGTAACTTGGTTAGATAAGAGAACACCCCTTGAGCTAGTTTAGATACAACAATAAACAGTTTGTGCACACGTCTTCTGCTTTCCCATTGGTGGTTGTCACATCATGTGAATCCACATTGGCATTCGAATGGCAGAAAATGAATCTTTTAGTGAATTATTTAAACTGTGTTGTGAATGTCCTGAATCCAAAGATTTTGGATGATATTTAGGTCAGGACGTGGCCACTAAAAAATATCTAATTTCCAAGATAAAAGCTACAGATTATGTCTGTATACGGCATCATCTACTGTCGTTTTTTTCCCAATCCCCTGAGAAATTGAGGACGCTGCCATCCTGTGTGGAGGAAACGCTTGATCGTGAGAGCCGTGCACCTCATACCTAACAAGGGTGTTGACTGAGCTCTAGAAACCCTTTAAAACGTTTGGACACCCGGCTCTAGACTCGTGCCTTCCGACAAAAGTATTTTAATGTCCTTTAAAAAGCACATTTGAATTGCTAATCAGTGTTGAAACCAACTTCTATGCGATACCTGCTTAGTGCTTACTTATCCAAATCAGGTATTTACATCACTGACAAGCATTATATACTGAAAAACTTAATTAATTTGCAAATAGTCAGAAATTACTTTTTATTTGATTGATTTATTTTAATATATATATTCACATTTGAATGTACATCAAGTGTTTGGCATTACTGATAGTACTGGTATAAACAAAAGTTACATGTATAAAAGCGTTTCCAAATTTCATTTTCTCTTTGCTAATGCATTTTTACAACATATTTTTAGAGCGACACAAAGCAAAAAATACAAAATTTGAACGAGGGTGGTGAGATGTTTTACCAATAGAGCCAGGGGCCGGTTTTAACCCAGCGAATCATCTCAAATCAACCTGTTTATTTTGTCCGGTCCTAGAGCGACTCTCTGTAGCGTGTTACTGTGATCAAGCCTGGTGCTCAGGTAGCTTCATGTGAAACCAGGTGCACATCAAACCTCTGAGAAAATATCAAATGTTGTATACTACAAGGCTATGACTGAGAAATTGTATATTTTTAAAAATGTATCACTTAAAATATTTATTAAAATCTTTTTTTTTTTTTGTGTGTGTGTGGGGGGGGCGGGGCATTTGTGTTTTAAAAGGATCTGGTGGATTATGTTTGTGTTTGCCACTTTGAACTCACGTTTTCTGTAATGCATGTCATAAGAGATTCATATGTTTATGTGCAGATATCTATAAAAAGATTTTATCGGGAGTATATCGACACTAATATTTATGTTTCTATTTTCTTTGCTTGGTTTTTGAATCGCAAAACTAGTTTTTAATAACAAATATATCCGTTTTTTTTCCAAGGCATTATTGGAAATGATGTCATTCTGTGCTTAGACACAGAAATTACAGAAAAGCAGCAAAAAATAATAATTTATAAATCTATTTATTCATACAGAGTAGGAGAATGAAAAGCTTTATTGTATAATTTGCACAGCTGTTTATTCATTATGCGCTGATCCAATTCAGTCTTTTCTTGGTGTACACCTGCTCTGACATGTTTCTGGGACCATTCAAATCATGTACGCTCCTCTACCACACACCACGACGAGTCAGGAGCTATTCATTTTCTAGGTTAAATTAGTACGTAGCAACATATTTGTTTCCAAGAACATCCCTGACACATTTAAACCCAGCGAGGGGCTGTATTCTGACTGTGAAGTTGTGAACATGCACTGCATTTTTGTGAAAATGCACCATAAACTGCATCGAGTCCATATAGTTTCAGTCTAATGTGAATTTCTTGACTCAAATTCTTTCCCAGAAGTTCATTATAAAAAAGAGAGGCTAAAAAAGAAGTCAGTGCTGAAATTCATGTATAACTTGACAAAATATGGCCTTGTGATGGTCATTGCAATGGTCCCATCTAATAGGTTTTTACGATTTATATTTATATTGAACACTATTATGAAGTTTTATATAGTGTGAAGACACTTGATACGCTCACATTCATATCCTGTATATGCAATGTCACTCAATCATATCTCAACAATCATTAAACGTGCAGAAAATAGAAAAACTTGTGTGTGTCTTGTTTGTGTTTCAGTACTATTGTATTTAAAAATCATGATGGTATTTATGACCCGCAATCAGCAGCCTGTTAAATAATATTGGAAATCTATTGTTCGGCTAGACCTTCTCAAATACTATTGACTGGATACATTAAATGCAGCTGGCATATTGATTAAACTTGACATTCAAGAGTTTGCTCACTAATTACTACTAGCTGCTAATTATAAACACAAGCTTTACGAGATAAACACAAACATTATCAATTCCATTTATCAAAATTATTAGAAATAAGATTAGTTGCATCCACGTACAAAAAAAACTGCCGCCCATTAAAAAACTGAGGAAACTGAACAAAAAACTAATTATGAAAAAATGCCGACCGTCACATGAACAAACAGGAAAACAGGTCTCGTTGTGACCTCAACGAGTGGTTATATCTAAATGTAAGTGAAAATATAAAACAACAAACTGTTAGATATCAACCCGAATATGCGATAGACATCGGTTATGCTTATCTTTGCTCGTTTCTTTGAAGACATCTGCTCTATATTTAACGACCTGAACCGGAAGTGATGCGACCTGTTTTACAGAATACGGAAGTTGTTGTGCTTAAACCCCATTAAATTTATATAATTTATAATTGTAATAAAAATAACAATTTACATAACTGTACCACATACACTACCATTAAAAAGTTTTGGGTTAGTTTGTAAATAAATGAATACCAAGAATCCAGTCCAGCAAGGATGCATTAAATTGATCAAAAGTGACAGTAAAGACTAAATATTGTTACAAGAGATTTCTTTTTATAAATAAATGCTGTTCTGTTATCCTCTTTTCATCAAAGAATACCAAAAATATTTCAGTTTCAAACTACTGTTTTCAACACTGATAATAAAAAGAAATGTTTCTTGAGGATCAAATCAGTATTTTAGAATGATTTCTGAGGGATCATGTGACACTGAAGACTGGCGTAATGATGCTGTTTGCATCACAGGAATAAATTACATTTTAAAATATAATCAAATAGAAAACAGTTATTTAAAATTGTAACAATATTTCACAATACTACTGCTTGTGTTTTTTTCCCTATTAATTATCATCAAATAAATGCAGCCTTGGTGAGCATGAGTGACTTCTTTAAAAAAACATTAAAACATCTTACTGACCCCAAACTTATGAACAATAGTACTTTCTTACTCAAAGTTAAGAAATGTAAAATAGTAGATATGTACACCTGTGCTTTCACATCAGTTAAATAATTAGATTTTTTTCTGGTTATTTGTTAAACACTGGTGTCACTGTAAAGTAAGGCAGAGCCTCTAATGGCTTATTGTTTTATTGTACCCCCAATACCTGTCCTGAACCGTCCTCTCAAAATAGGACCTTGTGTTCTCCGAGCGTCCTCCCTTTGTTTCGATGGTAAGCTTTAGTGCTGCTCTCCAGGGTCTTGAATTGCTGCTTTCACACTGGATGCTCTCTCACTCTTCAAAGCAACCATACAGAGAATGACAGTCCTTTCACTCTGGGATGTCTATGAAATTGAGCTCCTGAAATAATTTCAACAATCAGATATTTTGGAAACCTTAAGTTAATAGTTTTTTTTTCTTATTCTTTTTTTTAAATACATCAACACCAGAAAATTTCCATTACTGTCACCATTTAAAAAGATTTAATTTACTGTGTCATTCGTTCATCCGTTCATCACAAAAGGTGATTTTTTGACAAAAGTCGAGCTCAATCTTTTCAGTATACAAAAAAGAAAATAGAAAAAAGAAGAAGAGATAAAATAAAATAAAAATATCTTAAAAGCACTATATCCTGGAGTTATATGACAGCTTTGTGTGAAGAACAGATCAAAATTGAACAATCAGGAGTCAAAAATATCTGCAGTGATCTTCAGAAGAAAAATATATATTTATTTCAAAACACAAATACTGTTGATTTCCAAATACACACACAACAAATTCATCTCCTGACACTCATTTGGCTTGATAATAATTTATGCAAAAGAAAGATAACTTCTGAAAGAGCTTTACAATTTTGTGAGATAACAAATGTTGGTTTGCTCTCAGTAGCCTACCTGTGTAACATTGTAACGGTCACCAGCTGGAATGCCCTTGAGAGCCACCAGAGGGCACTCCACATAAGACTATTGTCATTCCCCACAAACTACATTTCCCATAACTGCCCAGACTCTTCATCCATTATCACATTCACCTGTGTCTCATCTTGTTTAGCTCACCCCATATAAGCCTGGTTTTCTCATTGATTATCTACAAAGTCTTGTTTAGTGTTTATACTGCATTTCTGAGCATTCTCCCTGGTTTCATTGTCTCTTGGTTCTTGGATTTTTGCCTGTTTCTTGGATTCCCCTTTTGCCTCTGACCCCTGTTTGTTTGTTTTTTTGTTTGGACTACCTTCCTGTGCTTGACTATATTTGCCTGTGTTTGATTACGATTCTGGATTACTCAAATGAACTGCATTTGGATCCTCAACCTTTGTGTCTCAGAGCAGTTCGTAACAAACATGAACAAATGAAGCAATAAAAGAAAAATGAACGACTTAGCCTATAAAGTTGTTATTTACAAAAGAATTAACAAATAAAGTTTGTAAAGGGATTCCAACTGAATTAATAACTAAAAAGCACCATTGTTCGAAACTTCAGAGATGATAGTAAAGAGATGCCGTGTGAAAGATATTTCTTTCAAACTTCACAGTTATTGATTAGTCAGACATACACGACACAACTTTCGTATAAAACAACAAGTGCGGTTTTCCTCCCATTGTGGGTAAATATCATTCATGTCATTGTCAGGCCTCTCAAACTATCTAGACTAATGTCCAATTCACGCCAAGAACGATAACTATAACCACAAGGTTTTAAAAACCGTTCTAAAGTCCAAACCAGACCACAACTATAGCGATAACGACGCGGTGGAATGGTATTGTTGGGATCACGGGGATCACGACATTCATGTTACGTTGAACGTAAAATATTGACAGCCAATCAAAAACCACCAGACAGTAAAGCGTGTGCTGCGATCAGCTTCAAAGAACGCAAATCAAGCGCAATAAATGGGCTTTATCTCGAACTTATATTAAACGTCATTGTCCGTTGATGTGGACGCTAAAATAGTTTTAGCAAAATAGTCTTTCAGGGCGACTTTTCCAGCTGATGAACGATAAAACATCAACAGATATTCAAAATCTATGCGACTTTAAAGCGCACGTTACCCACAAAAAAACAAAAAACAAAGTGTCGTCCCAAATCCGGCCCGCATCTGGTGCACGTGGATTCCACATGGCCCAGATGTGGGCCGGATCTGGGCCGACACTATGTTGCTGTCTGGGTAGTTATGTTCACAGAACGTATCTGGAGCGCGCTAATAAGCAAAGTTATTGTCCGTTGATGTGGACGTGTGAACATTATAGTTTTCATTCTTGGGAGTAAGGAAGAATAAAAGGAGGCATTTGTTCATGTTCTATGTGAATAAAAAGACTCTTCTGCTGAAATAATCTGACCAAAAAAAATGACCAAAAGAATCATCGTTTTGGAACCAGTATCAATATATTCTTAATGACTCTAATCCCTAATAATTGCATTTAATAATACATCTGAAAAAAAAAACTAGTTTCTTCCTCCTGGCTGCTGAATATTCGTACTTTCTCCAGAACACATCATTTTGAAGTGTGATCCATTTTGATTCCATTTTGCTGAAGTAGGTAGTGCCTATATTCTACAGTAGGTAGAGATAAAATAATTACAGAAGTTGGACAAGAACCAGACAAGAAAAAAACTTTGATGGATGAGAGTGTCTCCTGGATGTAAATGAGAGATTGTGAGTCAGAGTCAATCCATTTAGGCGAGAATATTTGAGTTTGCTTCTGAATCACTTCTATTCCTCGTTTTATCCTTTGCTCAGTGTTTGGCCCCAAGCTCCAAAGTCCTAGCATCTGTGTATGGATTTCATGAGTCTCCATGTCTCCTTCACAACCAACAAAGTGACAGAACGCAAGTGTCCCTTTTACATTGTCGTCTCTTCCCACTCCAATTCAACATCACCTGAGAGAACAAACGTGACAAAATACGGTTCCATCAAGACGAGACAAAAGAATGACAGACATCTTTAACCATCAGCTTTAATCGCACTGCACAAGGCATTGATTGTAGGATATATTTTACCCTCCATCGCATCCAGCGAGTCCATCTTCTCCAGAGCGGAGTAATTTACAAACCAAATGGACTGACTGTTTCCTTTTGCAGAGAGCAGATCCAGAGTGCTTTGATGCAGAAACATGTACTGAGCCTGAGAGAGAGATAGAGAGAGAGGCAGATATCAACATCTGAAAAATGATCCTCTCACTCTAGTCTACACAACTACTTTTGCAAGATAAAATGAAATCTGTCAGTTTTTTAATGGGTTTACCAGGTTTTGCACCATGCACATCCTCTCACTGCGCAGTTCTGCGACCAGGCCATATATATCCACAAAGTCATGATCCCTCAAATGCTGAATGAGATGATCCAGGGCTATAAACACCCCAGTCCTGCCCACACCAGCACTGCACATACACACATTAGATATTATTAATACATAATATCTATAAACATGTTAAACTACAACCATGAAACCTTTTTGTCAACCTTTTTTTTTAACTTGAAATAAAACAAAAGTTAACTGAAATCCCCCAAAAAAACAAAAAAAAAAACAATTTATTTCAGCTAGTTGCTGAGGAAAGTTTCCTTATTTAAATTAAGTTTATTTTTGTGTACTAAAAATGAATAAAAGAAATGAATAAAAACGATACAGACACTGAAAAAAGTTATAAAAATGACAAAAACTAATTTACACATTTAAAAAAAAATCAAAACAGAAAAGACAAAAATAAAAACGAATTCAAAATAATAAAATCTATAATAGTATCTCATTGATAATAAGAAAACACTGGTCAGTTTTGTAGAAGCCTTTTTGCCTCAGATTAATAAAAAAAATAGGTAATTGTGAGTTTAGAAATAAGAATAGTTTAAAATAAGAAAAGACACATTGTGAGACAAAGCAGAAGTAGAGAGACAATTATGAGAAATAAAGTAGTAGTTATAAGTCAAATTGTGAATATAAAGTTGTAAATACTAGAAACTTCCGAAAAAATAAAGAAATTAAGTTGTAATTAGCTTTATCTTTTACTCTTACTCCATGCAGTCCGAATCAGCTCAAACATAAAAATGGAAGCAGACTATAGAGAAAAGCTTCAAGACCTCAGATAACACACACCTGCAGTGGACAACGATGGTTGTGTTTTCATGGCCTCTGTTGGAGCGGACCGCTTTGACAAACTGGATGAGTGTGGAGCTGGACTCCGGAACGCCGTGTTCTGGCCATGAGGTGTAGTTGAAATGGTGAACAATCATGTAGTTGCCATGCTGGAGAGAGAAAGAGAGAGAGAGAGGAAGGGCTAAATGTGTCCTTGGGGACTAATTATCCATCTAACCACCCACATCTGTGTGTATGTGTTGCTGTGCATTGTTAGGACTCCACAAAAACACTCAAGTATGTATCCACAGACCCGAATACTCAATCAACACAAGCAAGTGTGTCAAAAAACCTCATTACTCCAGGGGCAACAGAGTTTTCTTTAAATTAAACTGGATGCCATTTAACTGGATGTGTAAATTTAACCAGCTTGAAATGTTGGCAACTTTAACTCTTAAACTGTTGCTCTGCTATGACAGTAGTTGAGCTGAAAGATAAAAATGACAATGTAAAGACAATGCTGACAATGTAAAGATGCACATTGTTTTACCCTCTCCACTCTGAGCGCCCGGATCGTCCAATCAGGGCGCACGTCCTCTGTGAGTTTAGTGATTATGATGTCAGCAAAAACAGTGACGGGTTTATTGTCCTCTGGCCAGTACTGATGACAACGGATCTGAAACATACAGCCACATTACTTGTAACGCATATATTTCAGCAGATCACTGTCAAACCTTCACATGTAGTGTTTTGGATGTAAATTATTCATATGGACTTGGCCATTAATAATAATTAATAAATTAATATGGATAAAAGTCTGAATTAATTAACAGTATATACTACATATTATACACTCTGAAGAGTAAAAATAGTGAAAAAAATGTGAAAAAACCCCACAAATAATAAAGATTATTATCAAATCAAATCTGATATTATTACTGTTTACTAAAGACTTACTGGAAATCTATTAACAGGTTTTAAGTTTCTCTTAAGGTTTATACATCAAACAACACTGTAATGGTGGCTAGAAAATTAAAAGAAAGCAATTATTTTCCAGAGAAACATTTTCCAAAATTATATTTTTCACTGTATAAAATGGGTTTTATACATTAAATAAATAAATAAGTAGTGCCGTCAAATCGATTAATCGTGATTAATCGAATCTGATATAAAAGTTTTTGTTTACATAATATATGTGTATATATGTTATATTTAAACACTCATACACACCCTGCCCTTCTCGAAGCATTGAGTGAGCATGACGATGGTTTTGGTCCCCGTCTCCCAGATCATCCTCCAGAAGTCTGCGACAGTACTAGGCAGAGGACCCTGAGTGGCTATAAACTCATTAGGACACAGATAGCCCTGAGACACAGAGACGAGACAAAACAGAACAGGAGTTTAGGCCAATTCAATTAAAGTTGTGCCGCAGTATAAAAGGAGAGACAGCTGATATGTGGGCCGGTCTCAAGCGCTCACAGAGACGAAGCTGGCATTGACGTAGTCAGACCCCGGCATTCCTGGCTCAGACAGTAACTTCACTCGGTTATTGTTATCTAAAAAAGACGTGTTAAAATATGTGTTAACAATGTTTGTATAAAGAAAGCCTGGTAAGTTTTAAAATTAAAATTCTGTCAGCATGTTCTTACCCTCATGTCGATCAGAACCTGCATGACTTTCATAGAACAAAAATAAAAATATTCTGAGTAACGGAGACGGTTTTTCCATATAGCATAAATTATATTGCACCCCAAATGACATAAAAAGCTTTATAAAAGAACTATAAAAGTAGTCCATATGACTTCACAGCAATCCAATTTTTCTGAAGCCATGAAAACTCATTTTTAGATCTATCTATCTATCTATCTATCTATCTATCTATCTATCTATCTATCTATCTATCTATCTATCTATCTATCTATCTGTCTGTCTATCTATCTATCTATCTATCTATCTATCTATCTGTCTATATCTATCTATCTATCTATCTATCTATCTATCTATCTATCTATCTGTCTGTCTGTCTGTCTGTCTGTCTATCTCTCTGTCTGTCTATCTATCTATCTATCTATCTATCTATCGCTTTGCATCACAGGAATAAATTCCGTTAATAAATTTAAGTTATTTTTAAATTGTAATAATACTTCACAATATTACTGTTTTATACACAGTTTTTACTGTATTTATCATCAAGTAAAAGCAATTTTGGTCAGCTTAAGTGAAATTAAAAGATCATACTGACCCCAAACTTTGAATGATAGAGTAGCACAAAAGTCATATGGGATACGTCTGAGGTGCTTTTATGTCCTTTTTGGAGCTTGACACCACGTAATCATTGTATTATTTAATTATGGGATACTGCAGCGCTAACATTTTCTTAAACGTCTCCTTTTGTCTTGCACAGAACAAAAAGGTCATACAGGTTTGAAACGACATAAGAGCTACTAAACAATGACAGAATTCAAAATTTTCCATACAGGGTTTAATGTTTGTGAAGCGATTTTTGGAGCGATTCCAGGGAAGGTCAGCGTCTGAAGTGGCCAGATCCTGAAGCAACTTCGGCAACTCCTGAAACACACCGTAGAAAAGGTTAAGAAAGAAAATGAATCAACCACGGAATAGATTTTCTAGAAAGACATACACCATTGAGCACATAACTCTACGTGCCCAATCAGAATGATGTGTCACTGAAACTCATTTTACAGTTCACTAGGGCTTTCTTTCTCTCTCACCCACCTACACACACACACACACACATTTAACACTAAAACTTACAGCAAACTCCTCCTGAAACTTGGCATTGTCGTTGGCACAAAGATCTTCCACATGCTGAAGAAATGATTTCTTACTGATTGGCCTGCAAATGTGTTAGAACAATAAAGAGAGCATAAAAATACCCACAAAATCATAAATAATCATCATCTTTTTAATTTTTACCACAGCAACACGCATTATTTCTACAGAATATGTATCTTATGACCTCTAAACAAACCACAAAAGACTAAAGAGCAGGTGGTAAAGGGTAATAATCATCTGTCTTTGGGACTTGCTTATTGAATGATACTAGACAAATAAATAAGAAAAAAATAGGGAAATGAGGAAAACATCAATCAATCCATAAAGTCTCCTTCACTTACTTGAGAGATTTCCTGTAACTTAGCAGCCTGGAACATTAGACAGTAGAGAATTATTATGAAATTGGCCTTGGACTGAAAAAATTAGGTTACTTTTTCAAATCCATTGATAAATAAGAAATGAATCTGAGTGAAGTTCACTACACGATCTAATTAGACGAAGACACACAAACATAAAACGAATCGGAGAGTCACTCCGATTGATCTTTCAGGCAGAAATACACAAAGCAGAGCAGAGCTGCAGAGCAGAAGTATGAAACCAAACAGCCACAAATTATGGCAAGGGAGATCATTTACTTTGGCACAGTCATTCATAATAAAACAGATTCAAAGCCAGGAACTAACAGCACAACATGCAACTGGGAAAATAAAACGTTTAAAGGGGTCATATAATGGTACATGCACTTTCACAAGTTGATTGTACTGAAATGTGTGTTGGCAGTTTTTTTAATCTCCTTATATGTTCTCAAATCAAGCCGTTCGATTTTGTAATGTCACAAAATTGACGTCCCTCCCACGATTGTTGATTGACAGCAGCGTTTCAACACAGACCCGCCCTCGCTCGTGAGCGAGCTGTCAATCATAGTCCGCGCGGACCGGCGCGGTCATTGTTGATACGCTGGAGCACTGTCTATGAGCAGAATGGCGTCTAAGCGATTGTGGTGTTCTGTTCTTGGGTCCAATAAGGAACACAGCAGTCATTTTGATGTTCCTAAATCCGAACCGCTGAAGACGCAGTGGCTGAGTTTTGTTTTCGAAGGGAATATTCCCCACGATCAGCGTCAATGCTTTCATGTTTGCGCGAATCATTTCACACACCAGACTGCTTTACAAACGAGGTCAATATAAAGCTGGTTTTGCTAAGAAGCTCCTGAAAAAAGGATCGGTACCAACTATTCGTGTTCCTGCTGCACCTCCAGAATAACTGAAGTGAGTGTAACGTTTTATTGACCTTTATATTAATATTTATATTTATCTTTGCAAATCGCTTCCACGCTTCACGATGAGTGCGGCTGTTTACACTCAGGGTACATTACGGCATGTTTTCTATGTATGACGTTCTCAATATAATTCACAGAGAACAGAGGGGCGGGGTGAGCAAAGCTCATTATCATTTAAAGACACATGCACTTAAACGGCGTGCTGAAAACAGAGCTGTTTTTGACCAGGTAAAATTAGTGTTTTCTTACAATACTAATGAGAATTTTTAATTAAAGTATATTACAAACTTGTAATTTAGACCCTAAAGAATCATATTAGCTTGTACAAAAATGGCATTATATGACCCCTTTAAGTTTAAAACGAATGAAAATACTGATACAACACATCTTGTAATGTCATGCATCAGCTAAACACCAACATCACTGTCTACTTACTGGATGACAAAAATCTCCTTCCTTCTAAAGAAAAAGGAGGAGTACCTGAGAACAGAGGATAGTGAGTAAGTGTGTTTGGTGTTTGATTGGATTAGTGAGAGTGTATGACTGAAAGAATGAATGAGTGTGTGAGTCAATGATGGAATTAGTGAGTCAGAAAGTGCAGATTAAAGCACATATATCCACATGTAACTAAAGCCCACTGCTCATGTACAGTGTATGATATCTCACCGGTTAATCTTGTCCTCTTTGAGCTCCAGGTCGGCCACTGCAATGAGCTGATCCAGCTTGAACTTTGTCTCGATAATCTCAGCCTCGCGTGGAGAGTACGTCCCACCTTCCTTCTGCCTGCGGTGGATCCTGGGATCAGAGAGAGAGAGAGAGAGAGAGAGAGAGAGAGAGAGTCTAGTTGTTAAACCAGGAAAAAACTGGGGCTTTTTGGGAAATACTATTTGAGTATGTTGTTGAGCCTCTATTTACAATAACAATCAACTTACCTCACAGATCCATAAATAATCAGAATGAAAAACAATGCCAGGAAAAAAGACAGCAGGACACCAAGAATGATCTGTTCATTTCTGGTTAGCAGGCGGTCATCTGAAATCAAAGTCAATATTTATATGCAGCAGAAGCAGTATTTGTTTACAAATAACAATACATTTATTTGATCAAAAATCTAGTAAATTAAAATGACTGTTTTCTACTTTAATATATTTGTAATGTTATTTAATCCTGTGATGCAAAGCTGAATTTTCAGCATCATTACTCCAGTCTTCAGTGTCACATGATCCTTCAGAAATTCTAAAATGCTGATTTGCTGCTCAAGAAACATTTCTTATTATTATCAATGTTGAAAACAGTTGTGCTGCTTAATATTTTTGTGGAAACAGATGAATAGAAAGTTCAAAAGAACATCATTTATTTGAAATAGAACTCTTTTGTAACATTATAAATGCCTTTACTGTCACTTTTTATCAATTTAATGCATCCTTGATGAATAAAAGTAGCAATAATAAGAGAAATGCCAACAGAAATATCATAAGGCAATATAACGATATTTCTATTTGAAATGTTTTGGGGGAAGTGTATAATAAAAAGTACAATACTAAAGAAAATATAATTAGTAATAAGCAATAAATAAAAACTAAAAGTTTAGTGAGTTAAAGAAATATATAGGAATAGTTTACCCAAAAATTGTAATATCAGAGGAAGTGACATCATTTAATCACCCTAAAATTGTTTCAAATCTGTATGACATTCTTTCTTCCATGGAAAACTATATATATTTTAAATAATGAAAGTGAATAAGGACTGGGGCTGCCAAGCTCTAAAATAAAAAAGCACCGTAAGAGGATCATAAAAGTCCATTCAATGGTAAACAATGACAGAATTTTCATTTTTGGGTGAACTATCCCTTTAACTGAAAGTATATACAACGAAATACTTAAAGAATGAAAATTGGAGAGGAAAAAGGGTAAATGTAAGTGAGAAATCAGTAGTTCTTGGTGGATTAATACTGTAACATTAGTTTATAGCAACTGCGTCCATACCTGCCGTTCTGACCCTCTCTGAGTACTCAGAGTCTGTGTACTGCCCACGGATGTTTGTCGCCCGAAATTTGAACCTACAATACAAAAATAAACAGTAAAGAACAGGTTAAAAAGATTCCTGGATTAGGATATTTACAACCCAGTTTAGTCGTGTGTGCATATGTCTCTCACACATAATGTGTTTGGGGTTTGAGGGGTCCGTTGCAAAGAGTCTTGGCATCTTCAGACAGGCAGCCCTCGTCTGCTCCTATGGTGTATGTGTTAGTGTTTGTGCTCATGCGCTCTGATTTCTTAAAGCAGCCTGGGTTCAAGAAGCCCTCGTCGGTCAGGTACGGAGCGGTAGGTTGGTGGAAAACACTCTTCCAGTTGGACAGATTACCGTAGTCCATCACTGCATCAACATTAGAGCAACAATTTAACAATAAACCCTTCAATAAAATCATTTTACTACACATGATGTAAAAAAATTGTTTGTTTTTAAATAAATTTTTAACATATTGTACTGTACAAACGTACTCTAATGTTCACACAATGCCTCTGTGTGTGTAGCTATATGTGACCCTGGATCACAAAACCAGTCACATGTCACACGGGTATATTTGTGGCAATAGCCAACAATACATTGTATGGGTCAAAATTGTCGATTTTTCTTTTATGCCAAAAATCATTAGGACATTAAGTAAAGATAATGTTCCATGAAGATATTTTGTAAATTTCCTACAGTAAATATATAAAATATTTATTTTTGTGAGTGAATGCAACACAAACATAAATGGACAACTTTAAAGGTGATTTTCTCAATGTTTCGATTTTTTTCAACCCTCAGATTCCAGATTTTCAAATATTTGTATCTCGGCCATATATTGCCCAATCATAACAAACCATACATCAATTGAAAGCTTATTTATTCAGCTTTCATGTGATATATACAACTCAATTTAAAGAAATTGACTCATGTGACTGGTTTTGTGGTCCAGGGTCACATATATAGCACATAAACTAAAGGGTAAGATTTTAACAAATCATGATACATTTGATGAATAAAAGTTTTTTTGAAAACAGCATTTATTTGAAATTATTCAAACTCTTTTGTAACATTATAAATGTCTTTACTGTCACTTTTGATCAATTTAATGCATCCTTGCTGAAAAATTATTAATTTCTTTTAAAAAAATCTCATAAACATGGCTTCTTGTGCTTGTTGTCATTATTGCTATATTGTGAATTGGATTAGTTTTTCCCAATAATGCTGTATATATATATATATATATATATATATATATATATATATATATATATATATATATATATATATATATATATATATAGATAGTGTTAAATGTCAGATTTTAATACCTGCTGGTTCAGAAACTATGACCTGGACTTTTTGGATTGGTCCATGGTCATCAGTGAAGAAACATTCAGGCATCTCGATTGTGATGGTCTTGGAGGTTGCAATGACGACACCAGCATTGTTCAGAGCAGCCCGTGGCGTCATTGTTGGCTTGGGTGGTGCTAAATAAACCCATCAGGATCTTAAAGTCAGTCACTTCAACAAAATAGAGCAGATGATTTACTCAAGTATTATGTTTTCTCATACCTTTCACACCGGTGGTGACATGAACCTCAGAACTTGGGCCTAAACCTGCTCCATTCACGGCTGCTATCTGCAACAAGTAGAAAACAAATGCATTTGGCCTAATTGTGAAAGTCAACAAACAACTACAAGTACCATTTTGTGCAAGCAATATTTGAGTTGTTACTTAGATATGATTTGAAATAGCTGCCGCTAGTGGTGTGGTAATATTAGATATTAGATGATCTAACGTACCACAGTTCAGTATGAAAAAGAAAGAGACCTGTGCTTACAGGCGAAGAAGCTGGAGTTGAACCAAGCAATCAAACCAAGTATGAAAACACCAACAAAGTTGGTTTTAGTTTCCTACCCTTATGCTGTAATTGAATCCACCCTTCAGTCCATCTATAATGGCCGTCATGGTGTTATTATGGTTGCTGATCACAGACAGGCTGTTGATGTAGAAATCCAGTTGTCCGTTGCGGTAGATGGCGACACGGTAGGAACTGATGTTTCCGTTCGGCTCATCCGGTGGAGAGAATGTTAGATATACACGTGTCACTTCCTCTGGAATGACCGTCAATGACAAATTTTGGGGAGGATCTTTGGGCTCTGGAAAACACAACCGTAAATGTCACACGTAGCGCAAATAAGTATCTGAGAAACAAGCATGCTCAAACGTCCTCACCATCCTCCAGGGTTCTGACGAGTACGGGTTCAGATGCTTTTCCGTCTCTGCGAGCGTTGGAAAGCTGCCCAGTGAAGGCGGTGATGGTAATAGAGTACAGGGTAAATGCAGTCAGGTTCCCGACAACCACCGTCCTGATCTCCTCTGAATACCGCACTAAGCTAATGTTATATCCCAAACCGTCCAACTGCAAGAGAACAAAGAGAAATTGAAGTAGAAACTATCAGAAAGTGAACAGATGAACAAGATTTCTAAAGTTTATGAACTCACGGCAGTGATGTCAATGATGTATGAGGTGGGCCCTGAGATGACCAATGGTTCGTCCCACTCAATCTTTAACCCAATGGCAGAAGGAACCACTGAGATGGCACCAGGAGGGGCATCAGGGTCTAAGGTAAAGAGGTAGAGATAAAGAGCTGGGGCTATTTTGTTGTTATGCTATATGTATGTGACAACCCAGAGGAACATTTTATTGCTCAAAAGCTCAGGAGACTTAATGAAGGTTCCCTTTAAGCTGCACGTGTACACAGTCATGATGCTCTTTGCAAAAGGCAAATGCTCAAAAATGTGTGGAAAATATGCTGATCTTGAGATGTCTTGAATCAAAGTTAATGGATTGGGCAGAGCTTCAACAACAGTCCATTTATTTTCAGTATGGAACTAAAGCTGTGAGAACGTAGCTGATTCACAAGATACCTGCATACTGCAGAAATCTCATAGAAGCGTCAAAACAGCATTGAAAGATAAATTATGTATTCCAAACTCAATGAAGGTCATGCACAGAGGTCAGGTCATGCATTATTACTTTCCTTTCTTACTTTCTCTAATTTTCTCAAAATAACAAAAGTCATTAACAAAAATACTGATACATCAAGTTAGATGAGAATACAAGAGAAATAATAATGTATGACCTCTAGATAATGTTTTATATCTTTTCTACACATTCATATAAATATAGATTTCTCAATCAATAAATATATACAGTGCAATGCATAAGTGAATACACCCATGCTAAAGTTGACTAAAAAGAGGAATAAAAAATCATATTTTGGAAATTGAACTTAATGCCTTAATTTAAAAAATTAGGAAAAATCCAACCTTTAAGGACACCAATTTTCTTTGTGAATGAATAATGTATCGTAAATAAATAAATGTTCTTCCTTAAAATACATGGTGCATAAGTGAGTACACCCCTATGTTAAATTCCCATAGAGGCAGGCAGACTTTTATTTTTAAGTATTTTTTTTAATTTTTTTTTAGGATACTATGCATCCTGATAAAGTTCCCTTGGCCTTTGGAATTAAAATAGCCCCACATCATCACATAGCCTTCACCATACCTAGAGATTGGCATGATTTTATTTCAGTTAGCCTAAAAGCTAGTTTGATTTGCATTGAGAGATGATCTTATGGAAAGTACCCCATGCCAATCTCTAGGTATGGTGAAGGCTATGTGATGATGTGGGGCTATTTTAATTCCAAAGGCCAAGGGAACTTTATCAGGATGCATAGTATCCTAATTTTTTTTTTTAAAAAATACTTAAAAATAAAAATCTGCCTGCCTCTATGGGAATTTAACATAGGGGTGTACTCACTTATGCACCATGTATTTTAAGGAAGAACATTTATTTATTTACGATACATTATTCATTCACAAAGAAAATTGGTGTCCTTAAAGGTTGGATTTTTCCTAATTTTTTAAATTAAGGCATTAAGTTCAATTTCCAAAATATGATTTTGTATTCCTCTTTTTAGTCAACTTTAGCATGGGTGTATTCACTTATGCATTGCACTGTATGTTATATATATTTATATTTTTTGTTTTTTAGAAACTATAGACACATTCTGAAAAAAATAAATTAAATTGCACAATTACATTTAAATAATTCTATTTTATATTAATCAATCAATAAATATATTAATATTTTAGTTTATTAGAAACACGTTCTAAAAATTAAATTACAAAATTGCATTTATATAAATATAGTATGCATATAACTCTATATACATCTATATATTCCTATATTTTTAGTTTATAAGAACAATTTAATTACAAAAATGTGATCATTTGAATTGAACAAAATTAAGTATCAACTTTGCCTCAAAAACCTGACATAATAGAATTGCAGACATACAGTGAGACTATAGAATCCAAATTAATACGGTTAGTGCTTTGAAAGAATTTAATGATAAATGTTTCTGAAGAGTTTTTGAGTTTGAGATCTGACATTGTTGGGATCTTTTTCTCAAGGGAAACATCTGAGAAGGAGATTCATGCAAAATTCTCATGTTGTGGTCAAGGAGAAACATTTGAGATGAAAACATTTCGGTCTCATTTGTGATTCTGTTTTTTTATGAGAATGTCTATAAACACACAGGTGTAACATACTTCCCGCGAGCGTCTGTGTGTGGATCCACTCTGAGGGTTCTCCGGCCCCAGCCCTGGTGAACGCCACCACTCTCATACGATACTCTCTATATTTGAGCAGAGGGGAAAGTGTGACTCCGCTGGTTTGTCCTTCAACCCACTCCACAAGTTCTCTCTCCACGCAGGACTCCACGGGCTGCTTTTGCTCGCAATTTCTTGCCAATTGCTTAATTTCTACATTAAAACCCTGCAGAAGACCAGGAAGATGGACGGGACGTTGCCAGCTTAGAGACACACTGTCAGAGGTAACGTCGATTATGGTCAGCGACTGGGGAGGACCAGGAACTGCAGAAAGAGAAAGAAACAATCTGCATGATCATGTCTGTAGCATAAATGGTGCAGAGCAAGTTGCATGCCAAAGTACTTAGCATTGTTTTGTTTTTTTCAAATCATACATATGAGCAACCAAATGAAACAAGACCTGACTCTGGTGGAGTGTGTGCCGTGCAGTTGGCTTCCTCCCCTATTCCGGCTGAATTAACTGCAGCCACGCTGATGACATAGAAAACGTCAGGCGACAGGCCAGTGAAAGTGTGCGCCACTGTGTATGTGAGTGTGAGAGGATGGGCCTCTTCCTCCAGATCGCCAGAGCGAATGAGGTAGTGCAGAATCTCTCCGTTAGGATGAATCGGAAGCTCCCATTCCATGTACACTGAATTCCAATCCAATCCAGAGCAGGACAGATTTCCAACTGAATCTGACACTGCAACATACACACAGACACCACAGATATATAACAAACACACTTGACAATAAAGAATCCAATTTTTAACAAAAATGACTTTGCAGTCTAATGCCGTAGGTTAAGGTCTTTCACATTTGGCATGTTTAAAAAAAAAAGAATACTTATATTAATCAATGATGCATTAAATTGATCAAAAGTGACAGTAAAGTACATTTATAATGTTCCAAAAGATTTCTATTTCAGATAAATGCTGTTCTTTCTATTTATCAAAGAAACCTGAAAAAATGCAACACAGTTTCTACAAAATCAAGAGGCACAAATGTTTTCAACATTGATATAAGAAATTTGGTCACACTTTAGATTAGGTTCAAATTCTCACTTACTATTAACTATGACTTTTGCCTCAATAAACTCTTAATTACTGAATATTAATAGTTAGTAAGGATGTTGTTAAATTTAAGTATTGGGTAGGATTAAAGAATGTAGAATATTGTCATGCAGAATAAGGCATTAATATGTGCTTTATAAGAACTAATAAACAGCCAATATCCTAGTTATCTTTCATTCGGCCTGTAATCAATCATTCCGGTGGCCATCTGCGTCTGTCTCTGTCACGATCCACACACGAAGGAACGGGAAAAGGGAAGATCCAATAACAGTAATATATTTATTGGGGAATTCCGTAAGCATAAATCCAGTCCAGGCAATTAGTCGTCATCATAAATCCATCCAAAAACAAGAACACAAACAGGAAACACAGGGAACAGAAGTGGCGTGATAATAGACAAGGAATCCGTAACAAACACTAGAGAGGCAGGGCATATATAACAAAGAACTAACAATGAATAACAGGGAACAGCTGGGTACAATGATGACGGGGAACAGCTGAGTGCATGAACAGTGATTGGTACAGACAAGGATTGTGGGGAATGCAGTTCATGAATAGGATGACACCGTGGGGAAGAGGACCTCTAATGGACACCAGGGATACACAAACCAGACACTGTGACATAACCCCCCCTCTACGGAGCGGCTACCAGACGCTCCAAGACGTAACAACAGACAAAACAAGAGTCCAGGCGGGAGGTGGAATGGTGGAGGATCAGGGGGAGGGATGGAGGGCCAGGTCCATGAAGGGGAACAAGAAAAGGGGGTGACGGCTTAGCCGACGGCCAGGGCAAAACAGACGACCCATCGGGCGGCCAGGGCGGAGACGACAGTCCATCGGGCGGCCAGGGCGAAGCAGGCGACAGTCGACCAGGTGACCAGGGCGGAGACTTTCCCTCGGGCGGCCATGGCGGAGACGACAGTCCATCGGGCGTCCGGGGCGGAGACTTTCCCTCGGGCGGCCAGGGCGGAGACGACCCTTCGGGCAGCCATGGAACAGGTACCAGCTCTGGAACAGGAACAGAAACTGACACCAGCTCAGGAACAGGAACAGACACCGGCTCAGGAACAGGAACGGACAACGGCTCAGGAACCGGAACAGTCTCTGGATCGGCAGACGTGACGTGAACAGTCTCTGGATCGGCAGACGTGACGTGAACAGTCTCTGGATTGGCAGACGTGACGTGAACAGTCTCTGGATCGGCAGGCGTGACGTGAACAGTTTCTGGACCGACCGACGTCCTGTGCCTCCTCCACGCATGCAGTACCGCCACTGTATAAAAGAGGAAAACCGCCCTCTTGGCCGTGGCCGGACTGATGGTGGGCAGTTCCGAGACAATCTCAGGGATGATAGCGGGCTGCACGGGAATGATCTCCGGGACCACAGCGGGCTGCACAGGAACAGACACCGGCTCAGACACAGGAACAATCTCTGGATTGGCAGATGTGATCTGAACCGTTTCTGGACCGGCCGACGTCCTGTGCTTCCTCCACGCATGCAGTACCGCCACTGTATAAAAGAGGAAAACCACCCTCTTGGCCGTGGCCGGACTGATGGTGGGCAGTTCCGAGACGATCTCCAGGATGACAGCGGGCTGCACGGGAACGATCCCCGGGATGACAGCGGGCTGCACGGGAAAAGGGACCACCGGAACAGAGACCACCGGAACTGGGACCACCGGACCTGGGACCACTGGACCTGGGACCACCGGACTCGGTACCACCGGAACAGGGACCACCGGAACAAGGTCCACCGGGACAGTCGCGGAGGGAGTCTTCCTTCTCCTCCTCCGTTTCGGGACCACCGGAACTGGGACCACCGGACTCGGGACCACCTGAACAGGGACCACCGGAACAGGGACCACCGGAACCAGCGGTCAAGGACGCTCGGGGCTGAACATCACCGGCCCATGGTCAGAGAATGACCGAAATGGAGAATGCTGTCGGTGCTCACCTCTAGTATCTCCTCCCCTGCGTCCTCCACGAGTTCCCCTAAACTTGACCAGACGGGTTCCCCTAAAAGACTCTCTGTCCCAGGTGGAAGGCTGCTCAGGGGACTTGACCGCCACGGCCTCCTCAGTCTGGCGGTTCCATAATGCCAGGCACTGAAAAATGTTCATACGAGGGGGAACCTCTTCAACTCTTGAACTCCCCCTCTGCTGCCTTCTCTCTGACCTCGTGGTTGAGGAAAACCCACAAAAATCTTTTCTCATCTTTTACCCTTGACATCTCCCGCAAACATTTATTTGTGATCTTGTCTCTTCGAGTGACTCTGAGCATTCTTCGCTCCATTGCACTTTCAGTTCCAGTGAGTTTCTGTTCATCTGTTCTAGTTAGAGACCATGTCTCACTCCTGTATAGTAATGCTGGTATAGTATGGAGGCATTGAAGAGATGGACTCGCAGGGTTGGGTAGTAACTATTGACTTTGTCAATCTTTTCAGAACTGATATAGATGGAGCTATTCTTGACTTGATGGTTTTTCATCCACATTTTCTTTGATTGGTTAATTTGGAGTCCGACCTTTGCACTAATCCTAGTAATATGCATGTTAATTAGTTAATAGTGAGAATTGGACCCTAAACTAAAGTGTTACCTGAAATTTTTCTTGAGCAGCAAATCAGCATATTAGAATGATTTCTGAAGGACCATGTGACACGGACGGATGTGTAGTGAGTATTACCTGATTCATTGGTGGTAAATATCACAGGCAGGCTGTACTGATCCCCATTTCCTGCTCTAGTGAATGTGCACACACTGATTTCATAAGAATTATGAGGCCTGAAGTCACTCAGTTCTGCTTGTGTAGACGCATCTGATGAGTTCTTGAGTAGACAGAGGCATGTGAGTTTAATTTACACACATAGAAAAACCAAAGATCATAATCACACATATACTGTACATAGATGCACTACCTGATATCTGAAAGTGTATGTGTTCAGTTCGAGTATTCTGAATCCGTAGTGCTGGATTATTCCATTTGGCTCTGGACTAGGTTCCCAGTGAAGCCATACTGAATTCGCAGTGTGGTTAAAAATACTCAGATTGCGTGGTGGAGACATTGGACCTGGACACACAAATAGTCCCATTAGACATTAGACACCTTAAGTCTGCACATTTAAACTGTAGTTGTATGAATTTACAATGTAGGCCATTTCAAATTTCAAAGCAAAAACTTAAATATTTAAAGTTCAACAAAAGTTTAAACTTTCAAAGATCAAGCATCAGCCTATTCAAATTATCTGTTTTAAATGTTCAAATTTTAAACAAACTCCAAATTTCAAAGCAAAGAATCAAAGATTTAAATTTTAACAGATCAGTTAAAAGAATAGCAATAAATATATGGCTCTGACCTGCTTCATCAGTATGTAGTGGAATAATCACGGAGGGGCCGACACCTTGGCGAGTAACCGCAGCGATGGAGAGATTGTAAGTTGAAAATGGAGTGAGTTCTGAGAGAATTAGGTGCGTTTCAGAGGTGTAGGTTCTGTTGACGGCCCCAGGACCCTGTAAAACTACAGTGTAATCTATAATCTCGCCATTGGCCTCCACTGGGGGGAACCACGACACATGGATGGAGGTGCTGGAGAGATTTCTACTAGCTCCAGGCAATGGAGGAGAACTTGGGACTGTCAGAACACAGACACACAAAGACACAATCATGAGTATACACAAAAACACAATCATGAGTTTACAATCAGTAAGTAACCCTCATGCTTTATATACATGTGCATGTAAAATACAGCAAATGATGAGCACCGTCTTCATCTGTTCGAAGTTGGAGGGTTGCAGTGTGGTTTACAGCTGATCCCGCACCGGTTGCTGGGGTGACTTTTATGATGTAGGGAAAATACTTCCTGAGCTTGGTGAAGAGGTAGATGGTGTCTGTGGTTGTCTTGGAGATGGTGATGTTGACCGTGCGGTTGATGGACGGGTGGGTCGTTCCCGCCTCTTGCAAGCTCAGCTGGTAGAAGACTCTGCCGTTGGGCTCCAGAGGAGGGTCCCAGCTGATCACTACAGCCGTAGAGCTATAGATCGTAGCGGTGAGGTTGCCGACCGGACCACTCGGCACTGCAGCAGGGGAAGGGGGCGGAAGACATACAATTAATATATGTGATGAATGGCCAACAGTTACACTTTAGAATGGGGAACAACTCATTGCAGTCCAAACAAAAGATGTTGTTTCAATGTGGAATCAAGAAATGGAATGAGGCTTTGTTCCCCAATCTAATGTGAAACGTGTCTTTGTGACAAAATAAGGGTTCATCTCATGAAATCTGCCAATGTTAGGACATATTTCACCTCAAAAGAATAAAAAATATTTTACATGAAAACTAAGCCTATTAAAAGGACTGTTAAGAGGTTTTTCACCGTTACACTCATCATCACGATTAAGCACATTTTCCTCTCCAAATCTCAATAGCCTACTGAAATGTGAAAAGAGTCTCATTACTGCAAAAAACAATGATAACGAATTAAATTGGTATTTAAATTGTAATGTTCATTTGTAAAATAAAATTGAATTGATTAATTTAAAGATGATATTCAAGGGTGATTTTTGCATTGCAGTAATGAAAAATTTGGGGATGAGAATGAGCTTAATTGTAAAGAAAATAGTGCCACAAAGCTCAAAACTCATAAAAGTCCTAAAAACAACAACAATAATAATAATTAATAAATAAATACATTGTAATTATATAAATGATAAAATTTACATAGACATGACAGTTAAACTAATTTATAAAGAAATATAGAAATTTATTTCTATATATAAGAAATAAATGGCATGCTGCAACATCTAATCACTTGATGTAATGATTAAAAGCAGTGAGAATAAATATTGTATCTTGTATCTAAAATATTCATACTGTACACAAGAATGCATACAACACACAAATACACATAAATTTCAGCATTCACATTACACACATCTGTAAGTCTGTGGAAATTAAAAATGGTAAATAAACTCCTGCGCGGCACCTGCAAAATTCAGAGTCAAGTTGAAAGATCACAGATATAGGAAAGAAGAAGGAATCAGAGAAAGACAGGCAAGTTATGTTAGTAGGAAAATCCTTTTGGAGCATGTTCTGTGTCCGAGATATTGCTTTGGGCTGTACTGAGCCGCTGAAGCTGGGTGATTCTCCAGTAACTGCAAACCAATCAGATGCAATCACTCACAAAGAACCAAACAGGACCATAGCATAATTTATTCATATAGAACACTTTCAAAATCTCAGACACCAGGGGAGAAAACCTTTATCTATTTCAAAAGGTCACCTCTGCACCATTTTTCCCAAAATCACACAAAAACCATTTATTATGATTCGTTCACAAATCCTTGACATATAGATATTGAAATTAGGTCAACATATTCACTTGCTAAGTATCGCAGGGGGACATTTTAATGCTCAAATGTTGTTCTTTCATAGTTCAGGAGACCTAATGGAGTTCTCAGTATCAACTTAATGTTTCTTCTAACAGGATATAAAGGGCAAGATTTACTAACAGCTTGCGCCAGCGTAAACCCTCTTTTGGCGATAAAAAAAACTACTGTCATGATTTATTAAAGACACGCTGTGAAAAATTAGCACTGTGAAGGCGTGGACAGGGTTATTTTTGCAGCTGATCTTATTGCATATGCATTTGTAGGAGTTTCCCTTTCAGACGCAAAATTTATGGGAGGAGTGTATTTAAATGAATCATGCAAGGTGATTTAATAAGGTTTGAGCTAGTCAATTTAATGATATTGCGCCATTATTTACCGCCCAAAAAAAGCATGTCACCAGACGCTAATTTGCGCTGCTCTTGGTAGATTGCGTTGGTCATTATGGAAATGATCCGGCTGCTTCTGTGTTCTTTAATTTTCAGAACTTTTCACTCCCATCTGCGCTTTTATGGAATTGTGCTCTCATGCTAATTTGCCCTGTTTAGTAAATCTGGCCCCAAATAGACAACTGTTGTCATAGAGTAAGAGTTTACAGCTACAAAACGTTTATATATCTGTATAGCAACTCTTATTATTTGCTTAAATTTGGAAAACTTGAAGAGAAAGTTCATATTGAGTTTATAATGTAGATTTTGGCAAATCTGAGCACATATTGAGACATTGTTGAAATCTCTTTTGAAATTACTGGGCTCTTTTTCTCAGGACAAACATATGAAGCAGGAGGCTTTAGCAAAAGAAAGTCTCCGATAGCTGTCGGACAAGAAGTTTTATGATCATTCAGATCGACACATTTACAATATCTTTGAAGACAAATATATAACATGCTACATAATGTACCCAGAAACTTGCCATTGCGCTATTTTCTATTTTTCAACAAATCCTGTGAGAGGAAATGCAAGCTGGGATAGTCTGGAGACCATCAAATAAAAGGCTTTGAGATCAGACACACTCAGTCTCGTGGTGAGGGCTCAACAATCCCAAGTTTGCAGCTTGGAGGAAGTTGTCTCCTTTCACAAGACATGCTGAATATGTGCTGTGTGTGTGTGTGTGCGTGTATGAGTTTCAGTGTGATTTTTGGGAGCATAATCATTTGGAAAAGTGGTGCAGAGCTGAACTTCTCCCCTGAGTGTGTGAGGAGACTGACCGTCCTCTAATGTGGTGAAGTTTAGACGGGGGCTGAACACTCCCCCATCACCAACAGAAGTGCTGGAACTCAGCCATACACTGTACTCCTGTCCTGCCATCAGATCAGACAACACCAGCCACTGCTCTGAACCTGGAACCCTCTACAGTGAGAGAAAGAGAACCTGCTCATTCACTGCATGACATCAGCATTTTATTGTGAGTTTGAAATGTGTTTATGAGATTTTTGAATTGATGTAGCTATTCTTATGGAGATCGAATCCCCGACCCTTACAGAATGTACTGTGCTGGTTTCATGGTACAAATGCTGGTATTAGATAATAATAGAATCCCAGCTAACAGGGAACATCCTGAGAACTTTGTGGCGAGGTTCTCTCAAAGTTATTAACAAACATTCTTCCAGTAACGTTAAAGGTAGGGTACGCAATTCTTTTCATAAACACTTTTTGTTATTCTGATTTAAACTCTCTTCACATAGAGTTGAAGACATACCGCAACAAACAGCAGCCAATTTTTACAGTTCCCCCTGAACCAAAACAACGAGCTTATGCTGAGTTCACGCCAAGGTGTAACCGTAATTACGAGATGGAAACCCGTGACATTCTACCCGGAGCTGTTCACGTCCTCAGACTCGGATTTATGAGTTTCTATGTCAAACACGATCAATGCCGAAACGAATCTGCAGCAGTCAGGTGGTACAATTAGAGCTCTGTAAGTTGTTTACGTTCATTATTATTGTAATGTTATGTGCTTTGATACATGAGGTAACTTAACGGTGTATCTTATGACACTTCGCTGAATCTGCTCGGGCTGTGTGCGACCTGCGCGTTCATGTGTTTTGAAGGAGGCGTGGCTTTGGAGACGCTCTGAAGGGAGGGTGGGATCTCATGCTTTCAAAGCTAGCTTGCTACTGCTAGCATCTCTGAAATTCAAAATTCAAAGTTATCTGTTCTTTAAAAATGTTCTCAAAACGTTAGAACAAAAACATTATTGATGCATTGTTCATGGAAAAAAAATCATTGTTTCCAGTTTCCACAAAAATATTAAGAAACTATTTTCAACACTGATACTAATAAGAAACGTTTCTTGAGCACCAACTCAACATCACAGGAATAAATAAATTTTTTAAAATTCTTTTTATTGTAATATTTCAAAATATTGCCGTTTTCACTGTATTTTCAATCTAATAAATGCAGCTTTTGGTAAATATAAGATGTTTTTTTTTTTTTTTTTTATATATTAAGAAAGCAACCACAAACTTTACACTATATGTCACTTACTACATAGCTGTATTAAATTAGATTTAACTGTAGGCGGAGCTACCCAGTGCTACAGACCATCAAAATTACTTATAGGATTTATTTTAAAGTCATTTTAATAGCTTGTCACATTATCAAGGTGTACCTTGATATGACATAGTATTTAGTGTCTCCAAAAAGATCAATACACATCTGTGTGAGTGCATACCTGTGTATACTCTGTATAATTGTCTGTGTAGTAGATAGTGTAGTATTGGATGATGCCGTTGGGTTCATTTGGAGGACTCCAGCTGAGAAGCACTGTAGTGGTCGTAAGGAGTGTGTATAATACATTCTGTGGAGGGTCAGATGGGGCTGCAAAACAGAAAAAGAATTTAACATTATGAATACAGGGGCAATGCTGTTTCATGCTATTATTATGTATTATGAATCCTTTTCAAACCTAGTGAGCTGCCTCACTCTCTAGCTACCTTCTAGAGCAGCATTCTAACTGAAACTAAACTTTACAAGTGACCAAACTGACATGCCCTGAAACAAGTTAAATGTTGCTCTATTTTCTATCAATGTTTTTAGTGCAGAATAAACACTACCGTACAAAAATTCAGGGTCTGTAAAATTTTCAAATGTTTTTTGGAAGAACTCCCTTATGCAGCATTTATTTTATCATTTGATCACAATTTAAAGTAACTTTCTTTTCTATTTGAATATATTTTCTTTTCTATTTGAATATAATTTGCATATTTGAATATATTTTAAAATGTAATTTATTCCTGTGATGGCGAAGCTGAATTTTCAGCAGTCATCAATATGTATTATTAATATCGATGCTGAAAACAGTTGTTTTCTGAAAAGAAAATATATATTTTTTAAAAATAGAAATATTTTGTTACAATGTAAAAATATTTACTGTCAGTTTTGATCAGTTAAATGCATCCTTGCTGATTAAAAGTGTTAATTTCTTAAATAAATAAAAAAACCTTACTGACTCCACACTTTCAAATTTAAATCTGATGTTTCCCTCATCTCCAATATTTTTTTCCCCACAAGTTTATTCAATGATACTTGTGATGCAGCCTTAGATTTTGGGCAAACATTTGGCATATAAGCACAAAGCAGCACTCTTCACATTATAAATATGCTTATGATATCTAAAAGTGTTGTCTAGGTTGTTTGGAGCAGAACGTGTTTGTGTTCACCTGATTCTACAGTATTGAACGTGATGTAAATCAGTAGCCCTCCGTCTCCGAGTCGAGTCCAGCTGCTAACGGAGGCATTATACCGGCCCGGCTCCTCCACACTTACCACCACTGACGTATTCGTCACATTGGCCACAAATTCAGAGCTCAGATTCCTAATAAACGAACATACATGTAAGTTTCAATCTAGTATGACTGCAGTCTGGTCTATGGTAAAAACTGATTTTAAATCGTCTGGACTTACCACACTCTCACTATGTAGTATAAAATCTCAGAGTTGGCCTCCACGGGAGGTTTCCAGGACAACTCTACCTCAGTATCTGACAATTTCCTGGCGATTAGGAATTTTGGAGGGGAACTGGGTACTGCCGTTTAGGAAAAACAGCTATTATAGACCCAAAACCGAGGAAAATTACTTTACTCTCAAACATGATAGTGATTGGGGTTAGTAAATGTAAGACATGGTCTACCATGCCATGTGCATTATCCGCATATGTCCATCTTGACAACTGATAATGGAACAACTAACCAAACAAACACAGAGAAACAAACAAAAACATTGTTGGTAAGCTCCTCTGACTCCTGAGGTAGACAGATTAACCTGCTTTAAAGACAAAATTGATCCATAACACTCCCGAGTGCTGTCAGAAATGTATTTGGGAGAAATAAAAATAGTTAAACACACTCCCATTTCCGTCCACCGAAAAGCTGTAAAAAGGAGAAATGTTTACATGTGACCCAGATACTTTCGCCAGATCCAGACATATTCACTTTGATGACTGACACTGAAAAGGAAGAATAGCTTAATTAAACACCACAGGGTCTGTTGGTTAAAAACAAGCACTCACCGTCCTCCAGTGTGGTGATGTTCAGGATCTCGCTCGTGTGGTTGCCCATGCCGACCTGTGTGGCAGCCTGCACGCTGATGCGGTAGCGCGCATACTTCCGCAGGTTGGACAGGACAACATAAGGCACATGTGTGGTTTGGTTCAGACTGTGTGTGGCGTTCCAGTATTCCACGTTGTAGAACAGGATGATGCCGTTTGCGAGAAGCGGTGGCACCCACGACACGTTCACCTCGCTGGATCCGATGCTCTCATAGGTCAAATCATAAGGTGGGCTGCCAGGCACTGCAACAAACAAGAAAAGTCAGCACTCGTGCAAATGTTACACAACAGATAAATAAATAAGATGGCCATAATGTGTCTGAAATATAATTCAGCCTGCAAATTTCTGATATTCAATAGAACCCGTGTGCTTTATGAATAAAGTCTCTTATGATCACCAAGCCTGCGTTGATTTGATCAAAAATACAGTAAAATCAGTCATATTGTGAAATGTTATTACATTACATGTTATAACAAATTAAAACGTAATTTATTCCTGTGATGCAAAGCTAAATATTTAGCATAATGTCTCCAGTCTTCAGTGTCACATGATCCTTCAGAAATCATTCTAATATTCTGATTTGGTGCTCAAGAAATATTTCTTATTATTATCAATGCTGATAACAGTTGTGCTGCTTAATATTTTTTGTGGAAACCGTGATACATTTTTTTACAGGATTCTCTGATAAACAGAAAGTTCAAAAGAACAGCATTTATTTTAAATAAAAAAACTTTTGTAACATTATACATTTCTTTATTATCACTTTTGATAAATTTAATGTATTCTTGCTGAACTAAAGTATTAATTTTTTTAACAGAAAAAAAGTCTTAATGACCAGAAACTTTTGAATGACAGTGTACATACAGCAACGTCATTCATCTTCATTTATGAGAGTTGATGATTTACATTCACCCTCATGCAAACTGAGTAGAGACGCAAAGAGTGAATAGCAACTGGCATACCGACACTAAAGTTCATGTGTTTCAATGCCTGATAGAGCTGGAGTAGAAGCATCTACTAGAAAACAAAGATTTAATCTCAAGTATGTGTGAATGACCCTTAATTGTAGGAACCTTTTGAAAGGGAAAGAGTGTGGGATTTTTTCAGTTTTATGTTTCTTCTAGTTTTTCCAATTAAATACGAACACGAACAATGACTCACCATCCTCCCCGGACAACATCTGTAGAGTATCAGAAATCCGGTTCCCGTGTCCATGCAGCGTAAACGCACGGACAGTCACATTGTAGTGTGTGTACGGCTTCAGGTAGTGCAGTGTGGCGCTGAGTGATGTGCTGTTGACGGTGTTGCTGTATGTGCCGTTTGTGTATGAGACCTCATACAGGCGGATGATGCCGTTGGGCTTCTCTGGAGGAGACCAGGAGAGAGTAGAAGTGGAGGAGGTGGTTTTCACTACGACCAGATCCCGTGGGGGTGAATCCGGCTCTAAAAGACAGACAGAGGCACACTGAGAGATCTCAAGTGTGTGTAAGAGCACTTCTGAATGAGTATGAAAAATAATTTTCTCAATACCATCCTCTAGTGTCACAATGAAGATGTAGTCTTCATCGGTCATGGGGCTTTCCCCCACGGCTGTAGACGCCGCCACACGCAACTTATAACTGCTGTACTTGTCCAGACCTGTGGATATGACCATAAATAGTGTCATACACTGGCCTCAAAAACTATTTAAACACTTGGGTCACTCTTAGAATGTCTTAAATATATCTTTTGCTCACCAGGGATGCATTTATTTGACCAAACTACAGGAAAACTGAAATACTGTAAAATATTATTACAATATCTAAAAACTATTCTAAAATGCAGTTTATTCCTGTGATGCAAAGCTGAATTTTTAGCATCATTACTCCAGTCTTCAGTGTGACATGATCCTTCAGAAATCATTCTAATATGCTGGTTTGCTGCTCAATTTTGAAAACAATTGTGCTGCTTTTTTTCCAGGATTCTTTGATGAACAAAAAATGAATTCATGTTTTACCTGTGAGCACTGCAGTGGTGTTGTCTGTTATCTGTTGTAATTCCTGGTTTGTGAGGAGATTTTGTGCATACACAGCGTAGTGCGTTATCTTGCCGTTGGGGTTGAGGGGCGGCTCCCAGGTAACACAGATAGAGGTGGAGGTAAGATTCTGATAGGACACATTCTGAACAGAGCTTGGCACTGTGGGAAAACACTGGGGTTACTTTATACAGTGGCAGTATATTATAACTACTGTAATTCTACTCAGAGGTCTGAAGTTATTTTACCCTGTTCAGTTGTTTTCACTGTTACTTGTGCGGAAGGTCCGTCACCAATGATGTTTTTTGCCGACACGTTAAATGTGTACTCTGTGAAAGGGCTCAGTCTTCTAACCACATATATGATGTGATCAGATGACAGGTCTGCTGTCTCCTCAATGGCTGGTAGAACTGTCAATCAAAAAACAGCACACAGGCACAACCAATCAGAAAACAGAAAGCACAAATAACAAATAACAGAGCGCAACAATGACTGCCCACCTTTTAGTGCCCATGATTTTCAATTTCCCTTTCATTTTCTCCATTGTGATTTTAAAAAAGTCTTCAATAAAGAGTTAAAAAATATTTACATTTATATAAAAATAGTAAAATACTTTGGTATCTTTTGACCAATATCTATTTTTATGGCAACAGTGACTAAAATAACACAGTAGTTCTGTCTTGAAAGGTTTATTCACATTGCTGAAAAAAAATATATTTTAAACTGAAATTATGAGTTGTTATTATAATTGTGCTTTAAACAGTCCTGTTAATACCCAAATCGCAAAAACCTTGAAATGTGAGTGAGGTCATAGTGGGTGGAGTCAGTGGGAGGAGTTACTTACCTTCTATTCCAATGGTAGTGGCAGCTCTTGTTGGGAGGTTCGTCTGCTGCCGGGTGTAATCTGTGGCCACCGCCCTAGTGACGCGACGGGGCTGGGAGGGGCTTAAGTTAACCAATGGCGGTTGGTCAGTGCCAAGAGTGAGAGGTGAAAGTTCAGTCAAAGGGTCCTCGGTTACAGCCTCAGTCTCAGCCTGAACAGATGCATTGGTTCTGTCGTTGGTGACTGTGAGCCAGGGTGGAGGCGTGTGGGGGGTGCTTGGGGTCAAAGGAAGGTCAGAGGTCAGTTCCGAGTCGGTGTTGGTAAAACCGCGACCCAAAGTGAGAAATGTTCCATGTGAGGCGAGAGTGAATGCAGATTCTGTGGTGATGTCAAGTGACCTTGCATTGCGACGAAGTCGTCGAGAGACAGCGTTCTGTAACGACAACATTAAATCAGTGAAGCTAAACCAAACAAAATGCAGTGAGTGTGTGCATGCTTGTGTAATTTATTGTTTTACCTGTCCTCTTAGGGTGATGTCCTGTACAAGCATAGTACGGTACAGCACTAGAATCCGATAGTGGCTTATCAAGCCGTTTGGTTGGCTCGGGGATCTCCAGGACAGATGAACCGACGTGGAGTCCACAGCCTCCGCTGTCAGATGAGACACAGCACTCGGGGCTAACATGGAAATAAATGCACACACACATACAGTTATTAACACACCTTGCCGTATACTTAGCCAAGGCCCTCAGCAAAGTCCGAGGGGGGTCGCAATATGACTTAAAATTACTTAAAAAATCCTTTAAAATAAAATTAAGAGCCATTTTTTCCCTGATAAATTTTCCCAATTGTACAACTCATTGCTGAGAAAAATGCAGCCCTTTATTTATCACACATTTTCGGCATTGGATGCTTTGAGGCTTTCGACCAAAATCTAATTTTAGATAAAAGCAACCCTAAGTGAACAAATAACCTTTCTTCTTTTTCCATGCATTTAATGAGCATTCAGCTATGCAGCAACAACTGGCTCTGTATGAAAAAGTCATTTCCTCCAGCTAAATTAACCAAATTAAAGGTATAATTAGAGATAGCTGATTTCAGACCGACTTAATTATAACCAGACCAGCTAAATATAAACCTCATTTATAACTCTCACTTATTTTGACCCCCAAGTCTGAACACTTACAGAAGTCACAAACACGTACACATTCCCTTTTGAGAGTATGTTCTCTAATCTCCATACAGATGAGTCAAAAAATGTAATTGCTTTGGTCAACATGGCTCCCAATATGCTTCCTTCAAGCATACACAAACACAGTTTGAGAAAACACGACACCAACAATCAATCAAAATGGAGGTCATGTCATGAAAACCTGAATGCCACAACTGAAGGAATCATTAATTCTCCACTGTAGTGGAAAATACATGAATTTAGATGAATTTGTGGCAATTCATCCATAAATCACAGCTAAAGCGTAGCTAGGTCATGCAGTAAGAAAATTGGGAGAAAAAACAAAAGCAGTTCCACATCAGCGGAATCAAAAGTGATTTAATGCTTATTTAAGTTGCAGTCAGTACAGCTAAATAGGGTTAATCTAGGTAATGCATACACTTAATTTTGATTACCATTGAAACGTTTTGGGTCGGTAAGATTTTTTTATGTTTTTGAAAGAACTCTCTTATGCTGACCAAGGCTGCATTTATTTGATCAAAAGTGATATTGTGAAATATTATTTCAACTTAAATTATTATAAAATCTATTCAAATAGAAAACTAGTTCATTTATAATGGCAAAGCTGAATTTTCAGCAGCCATTACTCCAGTAAAAACATTTTCACACAGGGAAAGTTGGTTCCGTTTAACTTGACAGTAATATTTTGACAGTCGTTTTTGAACAAAATCAGTTCAGTTATATACTTTGTTCACTCAGGTTCTCTTTATCTAATATTATATAATGTCTAAAGGTTTAAAACATCAACTGTGACATATAAAAACCAATGAAAGACATCATGTAAGATCTGTAAATCTATTATCATCTATAGTACAGAAACAATTTGTTGTTCACAGAAGTTGACTAAATCTGATAAAACCTCCCTTTAGGAAAATATGGGGGGTATATACAGTGAGGAAAATAAGTATTTGAACACCCTGCTATTTTGCAAGTTCTCCCACTTAGAAATCATGGAGGGGTCTGAAATTATCATCGTAGGTGCATGTCCACTGTGAGAGACATAATCTAAAAAAAAAAAATCCAGAAATCACAATGTATGATTTTTTAACTATTTATTTGTATGATACAGCTGCAAACAAGTATTTGAACACCTGAGAAAATCAATGTTAATATTTGGTACAGTAGCCTTTGTTTGCAATTACAGAGGTCAAATGTTTCCTGTAGTTTTTCACCAGGTTTGCACACACTGCAGGAGGGATTTTGGCCCACTCCTCCACACAGATCTTCTCTAGATCAGTCAGGTTTCTGGGCTATCGCTGAGAAACACGGAGTTTGAGCTCCCTCCAAAGATTCTCTATTGGGTTTAGGTCTGGAGACTGGCTAGGCCACGCCAGAACCTTGATATGCTTCTTACAGAGCCACTCCTTGGTTATCCTGGCTGTGTGCTTCGGGTCATTGTCATGTTGGAAGACCCAGCCTCGACCCATCTTCAATGCTCTAACTGAGGGAAGGAGGTTGTTCCCCAAAATCTCGCAATACATGGCCCCGGTCATCCTCTCCTTAATACAGTGCAGTCGCCCTGTCCCATGTGCAGAAAAACACCCCCAAAGCATGATGCTACCACCCCCATGCTTCACAGTAGGGATGGTGTTCTTGGGATGGTACTCATCATTCTTCTTCCTCCAAACACGTTTAGTGGAATTATGACCAAAAAGTTATATTTTGGTCTCATCTGACCACATGACTTTCTCCCATGACTCCTCTGGATCATCCAAATGGTCACTGGCAAACATAAGACGGGCCTTGACATGTGCTGGTTTAAGCAGGGGAACCTTCCGTGCCATGCATGATTTCAAACCATGACGTCTTAGTGTATTACCAACAGTAACCTTGGAAACGGTGGTCCCAGCTCTTTTCAGGTCATTGACCAGCTCCTCCCGTGTAGTTCTGGGCTGATTTCTCACCTTTCTTAGGATCATTGAGACCCCACGAGGTGAGATCTTGCATGGAGCCCCAGTCCGAGGGAGATTGACAGTCATGTTTAGCTTCTTCCATTTTCTAATGATTGCTCCAACAGTGGACCTTTTTTCACCAAGCTGCTTGGCAATTTCCCCGTAGCCCTTTCCAGCCTTGTGGAGGTGTACAATTTTGTCTCTAGTGTCTTTGGACAGCTCTTTAGTCTTGGCCATGTTAGTAGTTGGATTCTTACTGATTGTATGGGGTGGACAGGTGTCTTTATGCAGCTAACGACCTCAAACAGGTGCATCTAATTTAGGATAATAAATGGAGTGGAGGTGGACATTTTAAAGGCAGACTAACAGGTCTTTGAGGGTCAGAATTCTAGCTGATAGACAGGTGTTCAAATACTTATTTGCAGCTGTATCATACAAATAAATAGTTAAAAAATCATATATTGTGATTTCTGGATTTTTTTTTTTTAGATTATGTCTCTCACAGTGGACACATAAACTACTTGCACATAAAAAAGCAAAAATGTTCTCTTATTGCGGTTTGGATTTGGGTAAGAGTAAGTCTGATGTCCTGGTAAGCCGCGCGCATGTGTGTGTGGGTGGGTTGCCAGGTAAACCCTATATTATGGGGACAAGATGTCCTCACCAAGATGGCAGTATCTGAAATCCTTGTGGGGACATTTTTTGGTCCCCATGAGGAAAACAACTTATAAATCATACTAAGTGATGTTTTTTGAAAATGTAAAAATGCAGAAAGTTTTCAGTGATGGTAGGATTAGTGTAGGGGGATAGAATATACAGTTTGCACAGTATTAAAATCATTATGTATATGGAAAGCCTCCATAAAACATGAAAACAGAACATGGGCCCTATCTTGCACCCAGCGCAATTGACTTTGTACACAGACGCATGTATCATTCCTATTTTGCACCCGCGCACAGCGGACTTTTCCCTCCACAGACGCACGTCGGTAAGTTAGGAAATGAACTTGCGCTACCGGGGGCGGTTCAGCGCAAAGAGGAGGCGTGTTCCGGCGCAAACGTTCCCTGGTGCTATTTTGCAGTTTCAGAAAACAATTCAGCCACAGACCAGGAAAAACCTAGTCTAAAGTCAGTGGCGCGTTGCGTATGTTATTCATATGCTATTTTAAGGGCGCATGCTTGGCCATAATCAATGTAGAGTGTGCACAACGCGCATACACTTTGCTTGTCTTAATATCGACACACAGATGCAGCAGTTTTCATTTTTATAAAACCATACATTATTACGAGGAAAAATATTAACACACAAGGGAAATCATTGTGGTGTCCATGAAGATGTGAAAAAATAGGCATACATCTAGCCTACACATTTACCCAAATTATTATATGCCTGTTTAACCGAAGCTAATTTGGGTGTGTTTCTCCCATCCCCATACAATGTCACTTCTCTGTCTTTTACGGCCGTGACGAGAACGTCTGTCTCCTCGGCTGTGAACTGCTCCTGGCATGCGCCTGGCAAATCCGCCGTTATAATAGCAATCCGCCATGGAAAAAGCGCCTGCTCTTAAAGGGAATGTGAGATGATGCTCTGATTGGTTTATTTCACGTTACGCCCAAACCACACCTATGAATAATGAAGCTACTTCAGACCAACCCATTTTAGATTTGCGTCGGGCGCAAGAGTCATTTATCCCGCCGGTATAATAGCAACAGCGCCCAAGACCCGCCCACAAAGTTACTTGCGTTTCACTCTTGATACTTACTGCGTTTCAGATCGTTAAAATAGGGCCCCATGTGTGTTTGTGTGTTTACCTTCTGCGTTTGTTGTAATGTTGACCACTGCTGCCGGTCCTGTGGCCCCCGAGGATTTGGCCATCACATGGATGTAGTATTGTGTGTATGGAGTCAGTCCAGTGTAAATAAACGCTTGATCGATTGTGCTGTTCTCACTAATAAACCCTGAAATACACATATACATGCACCACATTAACATACAAACAATGAGAGGATGTGCTTTGAACTAAGTAGTCTGGAGCATGTGCTGGTTTAGGATAAGGGCTTGTGTGTGATGTCTGTCTGATAGTACAGTATTAAAGGGATAGTTCACCCAAAAATGAAAATTAACCCATGATTTACTCACCCTCAAGTCATCCTTCTTTCAGACGAATTCAATCGGAGTTATATTAAAAAATGTCCTGGCTCTTTCAAGCTTTATAATGGCAGTGAATGGCTGTCCATAAAAGTGCATCTATCCATCATAAAAGTGCTCCACGCGGCTCCGGGGGGGGGGTTAATGAAGGCCTTCTGAAGCGAAGCGATGAGTTTGTGTAAGAAAAATATTTTTTACTTTCTAAAGTAAAATAACTATAGCAGTCTACTTGAGTCTAAAGCGCAACTTATGCAACTTGTGACGTTAGAAGTAGTGTAGTGCGTCATGGCGCAAAAGTTAGATTCCACGTAAGTCTAAAGCGCAACTTATGCGAGTAATGCGACGTACTGCTGATATTTACGCTACGCCATGACGCACTACGCTACTTCTAACATCACAAGTTGCGTAAGTTGCGCTTTAGATGCAAGTAGACTGTGTATGGCCGGAAGCTAGAATCTTACTTTGTAACATGTTAAATATGAATATTTTTTTACACAAACGCATCGCTTCACTGCCATTATAAAGCTTGGAAGAGCCAGGACATTTTTTTAAATAACTCCGATTGTACTCTTCTGAAAGAAGAATGTCATATACACCTAGGATGACTTGAGGGTGAGTAAATCATGGGCTAATTTAAATTTTTGGGTGACCTATCCCTTTAATGGTAAAGACATTGGTTTGATGGTCATGGGGTGTCAGAAAGTGTTACCTTCAGAGCTGTGGAGCTGGATGACGTAACTGAATCGTCCTGTGGTGATCTTTGGTGGGTCCCAAGTTAGAGACAGAGATTTAGAAGTGATGTTTCTTAAAACTATGTTTTGCGGCGGGTCTTCAGGGGCTGCAACACACATTTTTGTCTTTACATTTTTGATTCGTTACAGAAACTTGTAGAAATTGCAATTATTTGAACAAGACAACATAAAACAGAATTTGCAATACAATTAAGCTTCTGTATTGTCAGGTATTTCCATAATTTCATGTATTATTATATAAAAAAACATTCATGCAAGTAAATAGACTTAATTTTGATTAACATTTGGGGTCGGTAGGATTTCTTTGATATATTTGATCAAAAATGCCATAATAACAGTAATATGAAATATTATTACAATGTAAAAACTATAGATTTTATAATCATTTATGATGCAGTATAGATTAATTTTATAATTTGGTGCTCCAGAAAAACATTTTCTACTATTTTCAGTGTTGGAAACATTTGTGCTGCTTGACATTTTTGTGGAAAACGTGATAAGATTTTTCAGGATTCTGATGAATAGAAAGAACAGCATTGAAACAGAAATCCTTTCAGAGGCGGACAGAGTACACAGCTTCATTACTTGAGTAAAAGTACAGATACCCCTTGCTAAATTTTACTCAAGTACAAGTAAAAGTACTACAGTCAGATGTCTACTTAAGTAAAAGTACTAAAGTACTTGTTTTTAAAAGTACTTGAGTATCAAGAGTACATTTTCTAAATATTGCATTACTACTGCCACAGTGCTTACATTGGTAAACACAGCAAACACTTGAAGCGAAAACTATCATTAACTTGTTCAGAAAATTGAAATAGTCTGGCGAGGTGGGGCCACGGGTTTTCCCAGGATGGTAGGGGAAGACTCATGAATATTCATTAGGGAAGTCATCCCTGATTGGTCTGATGACCTACCCCTAACCACACCCCTAAACCTACCCGTCAATGGGGGTCTTATGACCTCCCTAACCCCGCCCCTAAACCTACCCGTCACTGGGGTTAAGACCAATCAGGGATGACTTCCCTAATGAATATTCATGAGTCTTCCCCTACCATCCTGGGAAAAAAAATACTCCCGGGATGGACCTGCTGCGTCTTCATCCATTGTTTCGTCCATGGTTTCGTCTCTTATCTAAATCTGACCATGGAGTTGACTTTGGCGGAAAGCTGAAGGTGATTGCTTGCTGATAGGCTGTCCCAATCAGTGGCGCCTGCACAATCCAATCACATTTGAGAGGGAAACAACAAATTGAGGGTTTCCGAGATGTCCGAGAAGATTTTTTTTTTTTTTAGAAGAAGTAGTAACGGGTACTCACAGTTATGGATAGAAATGTAGTGGAGTAAAGAGTACAATATTTGCCTCTCAAATGTACTTGAGTAAAGTCATGAGTACTCCCCAAAAATGATACTCGAGTAAAGTACAGATCCCTCAAAATTGTACTTAAGTATTGTACTCAAGTAAATGTACTCCGTTACTGTCCGGCTCTGAATCCTTTATACCAATATAAATGCCTTTACTTTTGATCACTTCATGCATCATTGCTGAATAGAAGCATTCATTTCTACTCTAAACAGTAATATACATACATATATAATATATAAGAATAAAGTGTGTGTGATAGCATACCAGCCTCCGGCATGCGGACCATAGTGCTGGCAATCTGTCCCTCCCCTTCACTGGTGAACGCGGAGACTTCAAACACATAAGGTGTGTAGGGACGGAGCTCATCAATCTTTACACTGATTGGAATGCTCCAGACGGAGGCGGGGGGAACGGCTGAGAGTGTAACAGAGGGCAGCACAGCAGACGTCAACTGGGAAGACTCGGACGGGCTTGGAGTTCCACGAGATAAGATGTCTGCTGCATCCTAGGAGACACAAAAACACATAAACAACCGAAACTAATTGCAAAGAAATTGCTAGATCAATGCATATACCTCTAAGGTATTTTGAATTTGGTTCAGCTGTCTTGTATCACTTCAAATAAACATTAATACAAGCAAAGACGTACGTTGCAGTGAGGCAGAGCTCCGCTCATGATGTCCTCTGCATTGAGGTCCAGTGTGCGGACAATCTGGCTTGTTCGGGCATGTTTGACTTTAACTGCGAACTTAGCGATAAGGCCATTGATGCGTACGGGGAGAAACCATGTCACTACCACTGATGTGTGATCATCAGCAAACGCTGTGAGGTTTGACACCAGACCAGGGGCTGAGATTGAACATAAACACATGGATTAAAACATATACACACTCTAAACAAGCAGAATGAAAATATCTATACACATTTGTTTAAAACCCAGTGAGCTCCCCACTTAGTCATCAGTATTCACACACTAGGTAGCAAAATTATGCTAGGGGTCAGTAAGATATTTAATGTTTTTGAAAGTAGGCTCTTATGCTGGTCAATGCTCAAAAATTCAGTAAACAGTAATATTTTGAAATATTATTACAATTTAAAAGAGCTATTTTCTATGGAAGCTGGTTTCCGCCACAGAATAAAACATTTTTAAAAGATAATTGCGACTTTTTATCTCACAATTGCGAGTTTACGTTTCAGAATTGCGAGATATAAAGTTAAAATCGCAAGGTATAATGTCAGAATTGCTAAATATAAACTCGCAATTGCGTGTTATAAAGTCAGAATTGCGAGATATAAACTTGCAATTCTGACTTTTCTCGCAATTGCGAGTTTATATCTTGTATCTTATATCTTGTATTGAGATTCTCACAATTTTGACTTAACACACAATTGCGACTTTATATCAATCAATTCTGAGACAAAAAGTCAGAATTGCGAGATGTAAACTCGAAGTTGTGAGCAAAAAAAGTCAGAATTGTGTCGCAATTACCTTTTTTATTTATTTTTTATTCTGTGGCGGAAACAAGCTTCCAAAATTTTCTATTTTAATATAAAATGTAATTTATTCCTGTGATTTATTCAGCATCATTTCTCCAGTCTTCAGTGTCACATGACCCTTCAGAAATCATTCTAATATGCTGATTTGCTGCTCAAGAAACAGGTCTTATTATCAATGTTGAAAACTGCTTTTGCTGCTTAATATTTTTAATTTCTTTCAGAATTCTTTGATGAATAGAATGATAAAAGTACTGTAGACTCCGATGCACTTCACAGGAGGAGAGCCAATTGCGTTTTATACGTGTGATCATTAACAATATTGCTCATGCAATATTGCACCTTTGATGGTAGCTACCTCTCTAGACAGTAAAGCAGCTCATTAGGGTTTTGAAAACAGTTTATATGAAATACATGGATAGTGCTTACGGGCCTCTGCTGTTTTGTAGTAAAGAGATTGGCTAAAGGGTCCAGTTCCTGCTTTGTTGACTGCTGCAACCTATAAAGAAAAGACAGAAGAAAAGCTTTTGAAAAGCAATATACTCAAACCGCACACAGTATAAGAACGTCTGGTTGATTTATCACCATGACTTAGCAGAGGTGGTTATAAAGACACTGTGAATGAAGATTCCAATGCAAGGTGATCTACTCCAGACAACAGATCCATCAAAGACCGTCACACATACAAACACACGCTCACACAATAGCTTAGAGAGTCAATTCAGAGTTCACGGTGTACCCAGCCAATGAATTCACGAGACAAATGAGGGAAAACAGAGATCCCTCGTGGATCCAGAGTTCTCTGTAGGACATGAATAATTCACAGTTGATAAATTATTGAGTGAGATCAATGGAATAGAGGCCACTGGCAACTTTCCCATGGATAGTTAATCCAGCGGTGTCTGCTGAAAGCTGGACCAGTTTAATGAAAACCATTTTCAGAAAAGTTTTTGCTTGCTGCCGTTTCATTAGGTGACAAAACATTACCTGACAAAGACTGAAATAAATGGAAAATACTAAAAAGGGAAGTAAAGGGGGCGCTAACATTTCAGATAAACATGGGTTGGATATAATATCAGTAATAACATCTATAATTGTATTAATTCCCAGGTCTTGTGCTTTTGCCTTCAGAAGAGCTTCAGTTTCTTTGGGGAATAGTGAAATTCAGAACTTGAACTGTGGGATATTGCACCATTCTTCAATAAGAAGTCTGGAGTTCTTTGGAGTTTGAAAGGAATTGGAAATCTATAGAATTTCCCATGATGTTTAGACATTTGGAGTCTTTGTAGAGTATATGGAAGGTAGTTTCTCATGATGTCCCATCAGAATTTTATCATGAAGTTGCATGGAAATCACCCTCTTGTTTGTTTGTTTTTTGGCATTATTATGCATCATATACACTACCATTCAAAGTTTGGGGTTGGAAAAGATATTTGAATGTTTTTGAAAGATATTACTCTGGTCTTCAGTGTCACATGTTCCTTCAGAAATATTTCTAATATGCTGATTCTTATTATCAATGTTGAAAATAGTTTTGCTGCTTAATAGTTTTGTGGAAACAAAATTCTTTGATACAATATTATGTCAGAAATATTTTGTAACATTATAAATATCTTTAATGTCACTTTTGATTAATTTAATACATTCTTGCTGGTATAAAGTGGCACATTCTTTCAATATACAGTCGTGCTCAAAAGTTTACATACACCTTGCAGAATCTGCTAAATGTTAATTATTTTAACAAAATAAGAGGTATCGTACAAAATGCATGTTATTATTTATTTAGTACTGTCCTGAATAAGATATGTAACATAAAAGATGTTTACATAGTCCAAATTGATGAATTTATAAAAATGACAGAAGGAAACACGATGCATTAAGAGCTGGGGGTTGAAAACGTTTTGAATTTGAGGATCAAGGTAAATTGTACTTTATTTGTCTTCCGGGAAACATGCAAGTACTGTACAACTTCTGTTGCTTCTGAAGGACAATACTAAATTGTTTTATTTTTTATATTTAAACAAAATAAGAAAAATTTGGACATCTTCATCCTGTTCAAAAGTTTTCACTTTGAACCTTTTTTAACAGTTGTGTTTGAGTCCCTCAATTGTCCTCAGTGTGAAAAGATGGATCTCAAAATCATACAGTCTCTGCCAGAAAGGGTTCAAACATGCAAAAGATGCTGGAAAACTGAAGAGTTAGATTTTTATGAAGAACATTGGCCAGTTTAATTGCTCAGGACAACAAGGGACTCAAGAACAACCATCAAAAAAAAAAAAAAAAAAAAAAAAACCCAGATGTGGATCATCCAGGTAATGAGACACAGTATAAAGATTGAGGGGTATGTAAACTTTTGAATGGGATTTTTTAAATATTTTTTTATTGTGGACTATATGTAAACACCTTTTATGTTAAATATCTTATTCAGGACAGTACTAAATAAAAAATAACATGCATTTAACATGCAATAACAGCACGACTGTATATAGTTTTGAGCAGCTTATCAAAACATTTGTATTTTTGTCCCTTTCTGTGTGTGTGTGTGCTCCTATGGTTAACAGGCTTTATGTGGCTGTGACAAGCAATTTCATTAAGGAAGTCTTGTATTTTTGTGACATTTAGAAACTATCCAATGAAGTCTGCTGGTTCTTGGTGAGCTTTAACCACAAACTATTATTTTTGACACTTTAATTTTATAGTTTTTCTGAACAATACATTTGCGGCCGGACCGAGAATTTGTATTTTCTTCAAGTCTGCGTCATTTGTTATTTCAACTTTTTACAGTTCCTACAAAAAAAAAAAAAAAAAAAAAAAAAATGCAGTACAAGTACATTTTGTATTATGGTGTTGTGTACATTCTTTAATCAGTTTAAAATACACTATATTCTGATTCTATAATGTGAAAATCTATGCCGTGGTTAAATTAGACTTTGTGAATTTTTGCTTTCACAAAAACTATTGAAATGTGTGAAGATCAAGCGTGCACCTTGATGTTGTACGTTGCTCCAGGGGTGAGTGTGTTCAGGAGAGTTTCTGGGATGTCCAGGCCCTTGGTGACCTCAGTGAAGGTAGGGTCGGGATATGGACACACCTCCTTGTATTTGATGACAAATGAGTGAATTGTGGGGTCAAGGGGCATCGGCATCCGCCAGGACAGCAGGATTCCATTGGAACCAACCCGCTCACCTTCTGGCTTAGAGGGGGCCGCAGGTACTACATACACATACATATAAACACACGAAAAACTTGAGAATCTTATGATGCATTTGATATTTTATCCTATTTTTATGACAGCTTTATTGATTACTTGATTCGAATTGGTTGATTACAGCAATTTTTTTCATGTCCTTTTTTAAATTGATTGTCACTTCTTTCATTTGTGTTGCCATTATATCCTCATCTTCTGCAATGAAGCAGGACGGATGTTGTTACTCTAACCAAGATATAGTATCGTCCAGGCCATTATCAAACGTAGAGGTCTTTCAGAAGGTGCTTGGCTCGCTAACAGCTAGTTGTTGTAGAGGTGTCAGCCATTTAGGAGAATAACAATACAATATAAAGCCATCAGAAAGCGTGACCCGCCCATGCCATTCCCATAGAGATGAGCAAACCAGCGACCCGGGAATATGATACCAACCTATCAAAGCCTGGAATCAGCATCAATTATGCAAACATAAATGTACACACATACACACACACACTTCAAATGGAAAAAAAATCCATATGGATTCCTGTACATTACATTACTACATATAACATTACATTTGTATGTTATTTTATTACATTTTCTACATTAATATGGTAATTTAGGGCATTTTTGTTAGTGTGACATTATTTACAATATTTGTTTGACTGAATAGAATGTTTTCACTTAATAAAGTAGTCTAGAGGAATATATAGGAAGTATGGGGAAATACACATAAATTATGAAAGGAAGGCATCATTTTTATTAAAAGAAGATAGTGGTTTAAGAATGGAACACACAGACTTACATGACTCAATAGTGGTGACAAGTATTCGGCTGACAGGTGAGCTGAACCCTGACGAAGCCACTGCATTGACCGTGATGGTGTATGATGTTCCAGGGGTTACACTGGACACTTGAGCCTAAAACATAGAATAAACACAATACATATACAGGACGAACATAGATCTACATCTACAATGAAGATATGGGTCATTCTCAAATATGGTAACAGATACGGTTCTTGACAAAAACAAAATACATATTTAAAAGACATATTTATACAATATTTAAAAGACAGAATTCTATAACCATTGTTTATATTGGATAATATAAAAGACACTGTGTTGTTTAGCGCTTTTCCCCCCTTGTATTATGTTCGAATTCTGGGTCCAATTTTTATGTTGCAGGTCAAATTGACACTAATTGGATTCAATCCAATCACAATCACACACATTCTCACACATTACATCAAAAATAAACACGTGTTTAACAACTATTTTTAACCATTTGTTTAATTGTTTTTAAATGGTTTTTGTTTCAATTTTGTGTGCTTTCCTAAAACAGTAGAGCATGGTGCTACAGTAGCAACGCAAAAATCATGCGTTCGATTCCCAGCAATATTAACATTCTTGAACTGATAAAAATGTATGCATTTAACGTAATGTGCATTCCTTTGGATAAAAGTATTTGCCAAATGCATAAATGTACATTTAAATACTCTCAGAGGGTAGTTGAGGAACTGACATAAAAAATACATACATTTTTGTATTTTTATTTTGGGTCTGTGCAGCTGCAGTTAACCATGAAATTGTGGGTCAGATTAATCATCAGAAATTATGTAAACGCAGTCCACCAATCCCTACCCCGAAACGTAACCCTACCCATAACCTCTACCTAAAATCAGAGGGAAATGATAGGTGTGGAAAAAATAAAGACTAAAATAACAAAGAATATAACATTTTGACATGTAATACATATTTATGATAAGCTTTTATGTTAGGAAATTGAACTATTCAGTGTTTTATAAGCCAAAAAGTCAACAGTTTTTGAGAGTGACCTTTATAATGGTAACATCTTATGTCTTCTAGTTACCAATTTTGTTGGTGTTGTTTTGCACCTAAAATTTCAGGATTGTAAAAAATCTATTTAATAGAGAAATAAAATCTGTGCTTATTTTGATTTAGTTATTGCATTTTACATTACTGAATGGTGTACAATTTTTAAAATAAAAGGGCTCATTTTCAGTGCATAAAGCGTAGTAATATCTCACAACATATTGCTAAGTCATGTCTCTTCTGAGAAAACTGAAGCATATCATGCTATAAAATAAACCTCAGGTAAAACCAAAAAGTCAGCACTAGATACTAAACAAATTACAATTTGAATGCGATCAGATATATGAATTTCTGACTGAAGACAATGACTTACATTAATCAAACACATCGCATTATTACTCCAAAACACCATCATGCATCAAACCACCCTCAAAAACACAAGGAATTTTGTACATCTACTGTATAGATACCATCAATAATCCATGCACCTCAGACACTCCCACAAACAGACACACAAACACACTTTTTGCAAGCGAATCTTCTTGAGCCATTACTAGCAATAATTCAATAGCAGAAATCATTTGTTCATATAAATCATATATTAAAAAGCATCTTTTGTGGTCTTCTGTCACATGTTCACAAACACAAAGTTTGTTGAGTAATGTAACAGCGGCAGGCTAAGTTACCATACGTGATGTCACACCACTTGTTCCAGAAAGACAATAGTCTTATCAGATGTGAGGATAAAATGGCCTGACAACACCAGTAAAACAAGATAACATGGCAAAATCGAATCCTTGCTTACATGCGTTACATAACGTATATGTATATATATGTATAAATATAAACCACACTTCTATGAATTTCACTGCAAATAAATAAAATATCTACCAATATATTTGCTTAGAAGAGCTTTTCTTAAAACTAATTTCTCTCTTCTGAGCCATTTTGCAATTTAACTAATTCCTAAAACACCAAAGCAAGTTACTTTCAAGTTCACACAGGGGAAAATATAAATAATAAAGAAAATATAAATTATGCAGAAAATGAAGCATACGGGTTTTAAGCGAAACTTTTAATTGTTGATGGCAACTTTTATCAGAAATGTTATTATGATGTTCAATTATGAATGCTCTACAAATTAATGCATAAAATGTAAAATGGAAATCCTTTACAAATATACAGTCCCGCACAAGGAAGACGAGTCAGTGTTCAGTGATATTTATCACACACTCAAGTCTTTGTGTGGAAGAATTTCGTATTTCTTAATTCTAAGAAACACAAGCCAGTTTAAGAATTCCTCCAAGGTCGTGTAGCGTCTCACCATCACACTCAAACAGACCAAAGAGTATGTGTGTGTGTGTGTGTGCGTGTGTGTGTGTGTGTGTTTGTGTGTGTATGTGTAAGAGTTCAGCAAATTTTTATGAGAATAAATCTCATAAATTTTATACAAATTTTTTTTGCAGGGATGAAAACTTCAAAATGTTACAAAATTGTCTCCCTTTAAGTTCCTGAGTTGGAACTTTAATTTAATTTCAATTTCATTCAATTAATTTCACTGAAAATCATTTGATGATTTGAACACATGATGTTCAATTGGAATTTAAATCCAAATTACAACAAAAAGAAAATGAAATGAAACATAAAGGGGTAATTTACTTTGGGGTAAATTGGAGTATTATGTGAAAAGCATTATTTTCCTAATACGACCATAATATTAAAGTTTAATTTATTAAATATAATGGAATATATTATATTTGTAAATTGTAATTTCAAGGATTACAACATTCTATTTTAATTCTACTTTTTAAAACAAATGTGTTTGGTACATCAATTCAGTTTCACAAACTGAATTGGTTTTTAAAATAATTCTCAATATACTTCTGAATGGCATCCAACACTTCTATCTTGAGTATTTAATGCATGTCATGTAATGCAAAACCCATGCAATGCAAATATGCAATTGATGCCTACCTGAACGTTACCGAGGCCCAAGTACAGGATAACCAGCAGGGGCAGACAGGATGGCATGATGGCCCCTCACTAAGAGAGAGCTGCTGAATGGGTAACTAACCACTGGTATGCGAATGATCAGAAACAAACTAGTCCCACCACCAAAAACCTATTATTAACGGTCTTCTCTCTCTTTCACTCTCTACCTTGTTCTCCAACCTTCCTCCACACACTCCGCCCAGCTGACACGGATACTCTTCTACCTGACACCTGGCATACGGCTGTGGGAGAGGTCTGTGAGTGACTCAGGGTGTGTGTGTGTGGGGGGGTGGGGGTGGGGGTGGGGGGGTGTACCTGGACGTAGCTGTCTGCTGTGGTGGTGATGGTAATATTGCCGTGGTCAGGAAGCACTTGGATCAGGTAGTTCTTATCACATCCAAGTGATGCCAGCCAGTGGAGAGAGAAAGCACGAGGTGACACACTGATCACACGCAACCCTTCAGGACTGGCAGGCACTGAAACACACAGATTTGGGTTTTGAAAAAAATAAATAAAATACATGTATTTATTTTACAGACAGACAAATGCTAAAAATTCAATTCAGCTCACTTTAGTTTAAATTAAGGTTAAATTAAATTTCATTCATTTTAATCAGGTTTGGTTAGATTAATTTTCACTCACTCACCCACCGACTCACTCACCAATTCACCCACCCACCCAACCACCCACTCACTCACTCACCAATTCACCCAACCACCCACTCACTCACTCACCCACCCACTCACTCACTCACTCACTCCCCCACTCACTCACTCACCCACCGACTCACTCACCAATTCACCCACCCGCTCATTCACTCACTCAACGACTCACTCACTCAACGACTCACTCACTCAGCAACTCACTCACACTCAACGACTCACTCACTCACTCACTCACTCACTCACTCAGCAACTCACTCACTCAACGACTCACTCACTCAGCAACTCACTCACTCAACGACTCACTCCTTCACTCAACGACTCACTCACTCAGCATCATTATATCATTCTAATATACTCACTCAGCGACTCACTCACTGACTCTCACTCACTCAACGACTCACTCACTCAGCCACTCACTCACTCAACGACTCACTCACTCACTGACTCACTCAACGACTCACTCACTCACTGACTCACTCACTCACTCACTCACTCAACGACTCACTCACTCAACGACTCAATGACTCACTCACTCACTCACTCACTCACAATTTATAAAGCACCTTTAAAACAAAACCACTGCAATTCAAAGTGCTTTACTAGCGTAAACAAGCAATTGCCATTAAATACAAGCAATGAAAATAACACTAAAATAGTTTAGAATAAAACAGTAAAAATGTTAATGTTAAGAATATTATAAAAATTATCAACAATGAAATGTTCATAAAGCAAAATTGATTAGAAATGAATGATAGTGTTGTTGATAAATTGTTTAATTTGATTCATTTTAGTTTGGTTCAATTCAATTTGATTCAGTTCAGATCGGTTCAGTTCAAATCAATGCCGTTGAACCAAGCCAAACTTAACTGTTTTTAATCAAAATTAATAATTAATTTCAGTTAAGTTCAGTTCAATTTATTGAAATGTAATATAATTTACGGTTAAGGTTCAGTTTGTTTCAGTTTGTTTCAATGCAGTTCGGTTCCATTAATTTATGTTTGGATCTGTTCAATGCAAGTTTCAATTGCAATTCAATGCAATTCAATTGCAACTTAATGCAGGGTGAATCAGTTTTGCTCAATTAAAATAGATTCAGCTCGGTTCAATTCAAGCTTCATTTGACAATACAAACTGTTCTAAAACAGTTTTAGAGGACCTTTCATTATACCAAGTGCATTTTGGGAAACAGTCTAACCTGTGTGTATGGTGATGGTGGCAGCGGTTCCACCGATGGTGTTTCTGAAGCGTTGTACAGTGGTGTTGTAGGAGCAGCCGCTCCACAGGCCATTGACGGTGACCTCCTGCAAGTGTGGACTCACGTCTAACGTCCAGATTTGAGAGCCATTACTGATGGTCACTTTATAAAAATCAAAATAGCCAGCAGCTGGTGCCCATGCCACTGTGGCTGATGTGATGTTGACGTGAGACACAGAGAGTGAACACACGCCTGCTGGCTCTGGAATAAAAAATTAAATAAAAATCAGTGCATAGAATTATCTTTCTTATTAATATGTGTTTATGTATTGTATTTTTTTTTTCGTATCTATAATGTTAATGATACCAAAAGTAGAAAGTATCATTGGGAAATTCTTACTAGTAGAGATGTTTTTGAATGTGGTCTGGCTGAAATCTGACCCCAGAAAGGACTGGATCTCAAACCTGTAATCACTTCCTGGGGTCAGGTCATGAATACTGATACTGTTTCCATGGAGATCAACCTGATGTTGCAGAGGATGGTCACCCGCGAGGCCATATCGAAACTAAAGAGGAACAAATGTAAAGAAAGTAAGCAACATAAATAAAATAAGTATGGGCATAAACTTTAAACACTCGTTCAAAAGATTGGGGTCTGTATACTTTTTTTTTTTGTTGAGAGGAATTAATACTTTTATTTAGCAAGGATACATTAAATTGATCACTAGTGAAAGTAAAGACGTATAATGTTACAAAAGTTGTTTTGTTTTTGTTTTCATAAAATCAATGCTGTTCTTTTGAGCTTTCTATTCAGCAAATATTCCTGGAAAAAAAAATGTATCACAGTTTCTACAAAAATAGTAAGCAGTTCAAAAATGATAATAATAAATGTTTCTTGAGCAGCAGATCAGCATATTAGAATGAAATTCATGAAGGATCATGTGACACTGAAGACTGGGGTCATCCAGTACCTTTCATTATGCAATTCAGCTTTGAATCACAGGAATAACAATATTTCGGCTTTATTTTTGAACAAATAAATGCAGCCTTGGTGAGCATAAGAGACTTTCTCAAAAAAAAAAAAAAAAAAAAAAAAAGTACTATCCCCAGGCCTGGTTTCACAGACATGGCTTAGATTAAGCCAGGATTAGGCCTTAGTTCAATTAGGACATTTTAGCAGCTTTTATAAACGTGCCTTAGAAAAAAACATTACTGGTGTGCATCTTGAGACAAAACAATGACACTTGATATATTTTAAGATATAACAGTGCAAAGGTTGCTTTCAGTAAAAAACAACAACAACAAAAAAACAGTTCAAACATGGATTTTAGCCTGGGACTAGGCTTAAGCCTTGTCTGTGAAACCAGGAGTCAAACATTTGAATGGTAATGTACGGAAAATTACTAACAAATCAAAAAATTATGTTAGTGGCCCAGTCAAAGATCTGAGATGCTGGCAGGGCCAATCTAGAATAGGGGTGACCATAGAAGTGAGGTGCTCATTAACCGTAGGAGTCACTTTAGCCAAGGTTTTTCCAAGGGGACTTTACACTTGATTGAAAAACATCTTCTTAAGTTTGCAAAATTGGATTTTTACATCATACACTCAAACACCTTCCCTCTCTTTGTGAGGTAAAATAAAGGATTGGTGCTCATGTATTATGAGAAAGGCAGAAACCCGAGCACACAAGACTACAGGGTGTTGCTAGGCTACATTTCAGCTGAGACGGTCAGTATGAAAGTTTTAACAGGTGTGCAAAGGCTCCAACACTAGTCTAGTCATGCTTACAATTAAAAAAAAAAACTTAGAATAACTCATTCTACATAGATGAATGGGTCAGAAGGTTGAAGAGGCCATCAAAACAATCAAAGAAATCCAATATGTGAAAATACACTATCATATACAACTATCAAATTACATTATACAGATCTCGATACTGATTGGATGATCAAAAAGTCACCCTACCCTGTAACCATCCACTCTGCCTGGTGGGTGTGTCCATATCACGTACATGCTGCTCACTTCCTGTTCAATGCAAGTGAGGTCATCAGGAGGTTCTGGAACTGAGAAAAATATATGTTTTTGAAAGCATCTGTGAGTTTACAGCTCTGTTTCCAAACCCTAGTGAGCTGCCTACATAGATGGCATTAACGGCATCATAGGAACAGGCTGTTAAAAAATCAGGCAGCATAATTTTAACTAAATAGGGTGTCAGGAAGTTTGCATTTGACACTGTCCTAACACAAAGAGCCCATCCTCATGTCTCTATGCTATTCTGCCTTCTTATGGCCAATTCAAGAGTAGTATTGTATGGAAGCTTGTTTCCGCCACAAAAAAAAAAAAAAAAAAAGTAATTGCGTCGTTTTATCTCACAATTCTGACTTTTTTTATTGAGTAATATACTAAAGTTCAAAAGTTTGAGGTTGTTCAGATTTTTTGATGCTTCTGAAATAATTCTCTTCTGCTCATCAAGGCTGCATTTATTCTACCAAAAATACAGTAAATATAGTAATATAGTAAATTATTATTTCTGATTTGTTACTCAAGAAACATTTCTTATTATTATCAAAACATTGTGCCGCTTAATATTTTTGTGGAAACCATGATTCATTTTTTTCAGAATTCTTTGATGAATAGAAAGTTCAACAGAACAGCTTTTAATTGAAATAGAAATATTTTGAACAATATAAATGTTTTTATTGTCTTTACTGTCACTTTCGATAAATTGAACGTGTCCTTGCTGAATAAAAGTATTATTTCCTGTAAAAAAACAAAAATCTATTTTTCTCACCTGCCATCTTGGATTACACCCCCTCTTTAGAGTTTATTGTAGTGCATTCTGGGATTGGCTTTTCCATGAAAGATATGTGCAATGCTATGGAAGCTTGTTTCCGCCACTGAATAAAACAATTTAAAAGATAATTGCGACTTTTTTTCTCACAATTCTGACTTCTATTCTCACAATTGCGAGTTATAAAGTCCAATTCTGAGGAAAAACAAGGCTGACTATTTTCTCAGAATTGGACTTTTTAACTCGCAATTGCGACTTCAGAGACACTCGCATAAGTAAGTCAGAGACTTCTTTCAAAAGCATCAAAAAATCTAAACCTCAAACTTTTGAACGGTAGTGTGAATATTACTCAATACCTAAAACTATTGATAAACAGATTTAATCCTAATATATGATATGTATTTTTTATGTTTACTGGAGTATCGCTTTAGCTTAGTGGCACACTAACATCAAACTCTATTGAATTGGCTTCACATGAAGAGCACTTTTTGTGGGGCATTGTAAGTAAATGCGAATGGTTTGCTACCTAAGTGAAGTGTTTCGAATGAGTCATAAGGTTCCGTTTCAGTTAGCATGCTACCTTAGAGGGCAGCTGTCTATGTAGGCAGTACAGCAAGGCACTACATTTTGGAACAGAGCTTATATGTGGATTTGTGAGAGAGAGCAGACGATAAGTTCCTGCTAAGTTTTGTACCAATGTATAAGTGTAGTAACACTCACGTGTGTTAGCAATTGCAGAAGCAGGTAAACTTCGCCTGTCTCCACTAACACTGCTCACTTCAACAGTATACACACTTCCAGGCAACAGGTTGTCAAAGCGAAATGTTCTAAAAAGAGAGCAAGCTGCAGTCCAAACCTCTCTCACATAAAGAACGAATCTTCAGGGCAGATAACTGATCTAAATCCGCACCTGTCATCAGACGCACTCTGATTGGTCTGCAGGATAAAGGTTGAGTTTCTGATGGACAGGATGAATGAGTCACTGACCCCCTGGCCTGCCCTCCAGAGCACACTGAGAGATGCTGATGTCCTCTGCACAGGCAACAAGGTGACCGAACTGGGAGCTACAAACAGACACAAGGCAATTAAAGTGATCAAGCAGGGTTCATAAAACTCCTGGAAATATCACAGGATTGCACAAAAAATTATGATTTCCAGATTTTATATAAAATCCATACATTTTTCTAGATATTGCTCTTTAAAAATGTAGAAATGTACCGTTCAAAAACTCGGGTGAAGAGTTTTAATGTTTATAAAAGAAGTCTATATGCTGACCAAGGCTGCATTTATTTGATACAGTAAAACCAGAAAAATTGTGAAATATTATTACAATACATTTTTCCATTTTAATATATTTTAAAATGTAATTTATTCCTGTGGTGCAAAGCTGAATTTTCAGGATCATTACTCCAGTCTTCAGTGTCACATGATCCTTCAGAAATCATTCTAATATGCTGATTTACTGCACAAGAAACATTTCTTATTATTATCAATGTTGAAAACAGTTGTGCTGCTAAATATTTTATGCAAACTGTGACATATTTTTTGTTCAGGATTTTTTTTTTTTTTTTTTTTTTTGATGAATAGAAAGTTCAAACAGGATTTACTTGAAATAGAAATATTTTGTAACAATGTAAAATGTCACTTTTGATCAAGTAAATGCATTCTTGCTGAATAAAATTGTAAAAAAAAAAATATATAATTCTTACTGACCCCAAACCTTTGAACGGTTGTGAACTTTTAAGCCTTAGTGAATGTATGTTTACCAGCTCTGATGGCGATAATCACTGCTGGACTGTCTCTGAAAAACTCCTTCTCGGTTCGAACTAAAAAGTTGCATAGCTTTCCTGCTATCACGTCTTTAAAAACTGCTCTAGTGTTTACTACCTTCTGCACCTAAAAGACACACACAACAAAGTAGTAAACAAACTATTTCTCCTCATTTGAGTATCTATTATTTAAGGACAGCATAAAACATTGACTTTAAAATCTTCTGTGCACAATTTCACTTTAGTTTCATAATGATGATGGTGATTGTTGCATATGAGCGACTGCTAGGCACTTTTTTTCTCCATCAAATGCCGCACTGTATGAGATCATCCACTCAAGAAGCTATTTCAACCTGATCTCACTTAAAAGAAACAGACATACACAGGATGTGTACTCACAAACACAGAATCATACCATGGGAGTATCAGCACAGTTCATACACAGCGCCTCATAATGGTGGCCCTCCCCCTCGGCCCTGTCCCACAAGAGCTCTATAGAGCTGTCAGTCACAACACCAGCATGCACATGAGTGGGAGGAGCCAAACCTGTAAATAGACAAACACACATTCAAATTAAGTCCCAGAGACTCTGACTGTTTTTGGAATAGCATACTACCATTCTACGCATATCATTTCTGGAGCATGGAGTATGCATATTGTGCAAAACTACTAAAATGAAAAATAACTGTTTTTATTTTCAAAATTATAACTGATACTGCATTAAATATACAATGTTACGAGGTCATGTGACAGCAATGTAGGATTATTTGCATATATATATATATATATATATATACAGTGAGGAAAATAAGTATTTGAACACCCTGCTATTTTGCAAGTTCTCCCACTTGGAAATCATGGAGGGGTCTGAAATTGTCATCGTAGGTGCATGTCCACTGTGAGACATAATCTAAAAAAAATATTCCAGAAATCACAATATATGATTTTTTAACTATTTATTTGTATGATACAGCTGCAAATAAGTATTTGAACACCTGTCTATCAGCTAGAATTCTGACCCTCAAAGACCTGTTAGTCTGCCTTTAAAATGTCCACCTCCACTCCATTTATTATCCTAAATTAGATGCACCTGTTTGAGGTCGTTAGCTGCATAAAGACAGCTGTCCACCCCATACAATCAGTAAGAATCCAACTACTAACATGGCCAAGACCAAAGAGCTGTCCAAAGACACTAGAGACAAAATTGTACACCTCCACAAGGCTGGAAAGGGCTACGGGGAAATTGCCAAGCAGCTTGGTGAAAAAAGGTCCACTGTTGGAGCAATCATTAGAAAATGGAAGAAGCTAAACATGACTGTCAATCTCCCTCGGACTGGGGCTCCATGCAAGATCTCACCTCGTGGGGACTCAATGATCCTAAGAAAGGTGAGAAATCAGCCCAGAACTACACGGGAGGAGCTGGTCAATGACCTGAAAAGAGCTGGGACCACCGTTTCCAAGGTTACTGTTGGTAATACACTAAGACGTCATGGTTTGAAATCATGCATGGCACGGAAGGTTCCCCTGCTTAAACCAGCACATGTCAAGGCCCGTCTTAAGTTTGCCAATGACCATTTGGATGATCCAGAGGAGTCATGGGAGAAAGTCATGTGGTCAGATGAGACCAAAATAGAACTTTTTGGTCATAATTCCACTAAACGTGTTTGGATGAGTACCATCCCAAGAACACCATTCCTACTGTGAATCATGGGGGTGGTAGCATCATGCTTTGGGGGTGTTTTTCTGCACATGGGACAGGGCGACTGCACTGTATTAAGGAGAGGATGACCGGGGCCATGTATTGCGAGATTTTGGGGAACAACCTCCTTCCCTCAGTTAGAGCATTGAAGATGGGTCGAGGCTGGGTCTTCCAACATGACAATGACCCGAAGCACACAGCCAGGATAACCAAGGAGTGGCTCTGTAAGAAGCATATCAAGGTTCTGGCGTGGCCTAGCCAGTCTCCAGACCTAAACCCAATAGAGAATCTTTGGAGGGAGCTCAAACTCCGTGTTTCTCAGCGACAGCCCAGAAACCTGACTGATCTAGAGAAGATCTGTGTGGAGGAGTGGGCCAAAATCCCTCCTGCAGTGTGTGCAAACCTGGTGAAAAACTACAGGAAACATTTGACCTCTGTAATTGCAAACAAAGGCTACTGTACCAAATATTAACATTGATTTTCTCAGGTGTTCAAATACTTATTTGCAGCTGTATCATACAAATAAATAGTTAAAAAATCATACATTGTGATTTCTGGATTTTTTTTTTTTAGATTATGTCTCTCACAGTGGACATGCACCTACGATGACAATTTCAGACCCCTCCATGATTTCCAAGTGGGAGAACTTGCAAAATAGCAGGGTGTTCAAATACTTATTTTCCTCACTGTATATATATATATATATATATATATATATATATATATATACCTTTTTTTGGTACTGTAACAGCATTTGGTTTCATATTATTTGTAAAAAATAAAATAAAAATGACGGTGCAGTATAAAATGAGCAGTATGCTCATATTTCGATTCACTATTAGTCAAAAATTTGGAATCATTAAGATGTTTTTTAAAGAAGTCTCATGCATTTATTTGATCAAAATTATATCTTATTATGAGAAATGTTTCTTGAGCACTAAATCAGCATGAATGATTTCTGAAGGATCATGTGACACTGAAGATGGTCATTTTTGATCAATTTAATGGATCCTTTCTGAATAAAATCTGATTTGGCGCTCAAGAAACATTTCTTAGTATTGAGCAGCATGTTAGAATGATATCTGAATGATCATGTGACACTGAAGACCGTCAGTAATGATTCTGTAAATTCAGCTTTGCCATCACAGGAATAAATTACATTTTTAAAACAAATATATTAAAATAGAAAACGGTTATTTTAAATTGTAATAACATTTCACAATATTACCATTTTTGCTGTATTTCTGATCAAACAATTGCAGCCTTGGTGAGCATAAGGGACGTCTTTCAAAAACATTAAAAAAATCGGAATGATTCCAAACTTTTGACCGGTACAGTACTTATGTGAGCAATAAGAGTAAAAGTTTCTCAAATGTTTTCTCACAGGTGCTCACAGGTGGTAAAGCAAAACCGTCACTGCTTGTGTCTCTGCTGGTCACAAACACATAAAAGTTATACTGCGTCCCTGGATTCAAGTTGCCGACTACCACTTTGGTGCTGTCTTTTGACACTGGCGTCCAGGATCGATTATTTTGGTAAGTAATGGTGATGCCGTCATAAATGCTGTTTCTGGGCATCTGCACAAAGAGCTCCACAGAATGTGTGCCAACTGCATATGGGACAGCTATCTGGATGCTATCAGGTTCTGAAACAAGCATAAAAATACATATTATAGACTGAGACAGAGGCATCATAAGGGAAATGAAGGAAAAGGAAGATAAAAACAAACGAATCATACTCAGAGTCTTTCGTATGGAAATTGGTGCGCTTCTGTTTTTGTCCTTCACTGCAGCCACTTCCACTACATACGTCCCACCTGGTTTGAGCTGTGCAAGAGAGACGCAGGTGGAGCTATTTACCCAGAACTCTCTAGTTTGGGCCTGATCTGTTTGTGGGCGGAGTCGGATGTAATATTCATCAACTTCCTCATCTGGTGAAGGCCACCAGCACACAGTCACGTTCTCCAGACCCACAGCATCAACTGAGACCTTGCGTGGAGGACTAACCTCTAAAACACACAGACGTCAACACACAAAACATCTATGTAGATCTCCATAACCGGGTGAAAACCCAAGTTATTCAAACCCAATTGAGGGGGGAATTCATTCAGAATGATTTTATAAGCATCTGCTTATTTTCAATCATTGCCTACACTGTTTAATCACCTAATTCAGTAAAACAATATGCAAATAAGGTAATTGCATCAAACAAGGTGGAATGGGTAATTAGGACAAGCCGGTATAAACTGACATCCGACCTATACACTGAAATTTTCCAAATTTAGGGATGCAGCATTTAAAAAATTCTGGCCGATCCCGATAACTGGCTGAAAGTCAAATGTTTTGAATGCTACCAGTGAAATTAGACATCCATTTTTTACACTGTTGTGATATTCATTTTGAGATTTGCTAAAGATTATATTTAACAGTGTTATTAAATCATTACATGCACAATTAAAAAATAAATAAAACTAGGTTGTCTACATACACAAAATTGACGTTCACACAAACACACACACGTTGGGTTTTCATGTTTTATGGGGACTTTACATAGACGTAATGATTTTTATACTGTACAAACTGTATATTCTATCCCCTTACCTAAACCTACCCATCACAAAAAAACTTTCTGCATTTTTACATTTTCAAATAACATAACTTAGGTGTGATTTATAAGCTGTTTTTCTCATGGGGACCAAAAAATATCCTCATCATTAATGTAGGGTTAACGAGGACCACACACACACACAAATAGTTTAATTTGCACACAATAGGTGAGTTTGCACAGTGCTATCTTGTGTATAGTGTTTTTGTTAAGTTGAGCTGTGGTTGGCATGTTGATAAGACATAGTTTTGGATGGAAATACTGCACACAAAAATGAATTCACCCCTCAGTATCTCCTACACCCTTTTTTTGTTTTGTTTTTTGCAAAACCTACCTGTGATGACAGTCACGGACATACTGTCATTGCTTTCCACATCTTGAGCAGTGACAGACAAAACTGTGATCTTGTAAGCATGACACGCCTTCAACCCACCAATCACAGCACTCTGATTTGTCTTGTCCAACCAGATAGAATGGCTTCTGCCAGAGGATAGATCCACCCAGTGCAGGATGTATTGCTTGAATAGAGCATTCTGGGTAGAATCAGGGGCGGTCCAATACACTGCAATCTGACTAGACGTAACAGCTGTCATTGTGAGATTCTGAGGAGGATTTGGCTCTGCAACATTAAACAAACAACCCAGTTATTTTTTGGGTAAACTATTCCTTTAATGTGTGTTGGTACTGCAAATGTAGAAACTTACTTGTATTGGCGATGAAAATGGGTCCAAGTGTCTGAGACGCCCCACTGGGGCGTGTAAGAACCAGTGAGAAATGATAGACGTGTCCAGGAGAGAGACCTGGAACTCTCACTCTGCCTTGAGTGTTTGTGAGTGGCCTATTTGACAGGGTTCCATCCATTGAGTCATCTTCTGATTGTAGAGCGAGTGAAAAACCAGCAGATAAGTCAAGGTGAGATTCATTAGACCAGATAAATGCTGCTTCTGTCTCACACACACTCTCCAGGAACAGCCATTCACTACTGCTCTGGAACACTGTAACAGAAACACACATAGATAAGATTATTCTAAAAGAAAGCCACAAATGGTCCTTACAAGTGCCCCTTTACAAGTGGACATCACAGTGTACTATTACCCAACAAAATATAGGCTAGTCTCAGAGATGGGCTGAAGGTGTCATTTTGGTATCACCACTGCTTCATTTTTTCTCCCTTCAAAAAGATTCCAGTAATCACAATCTCATCTCATGGATATACTCTAGAGTTTCAGAAAAGTTCTCAACGTCTCAAACTGTGCTCAGATCTTCCAAGACACCAAAGTCCACAATCAAAAGTCAGAGACCTAAATATGAACTTAACATTTCTCATCGAATTGTTGTAAAACCAAATAATCTCAGCTATGCAATCCAAATCAGTTATTTTAGCACATTTAAATTTTATTAATATTTTGAATTATTTTACATTTTTATAGTTTTAGGTTTCAATGTTGCTAATAACAAGGCTTTCTGAATTATAGCACCTTTAAAAGAAAATCCAGAGCTATAAAAGAGCAACCTCTGAGCAATACAGTCTTCCTCAGGGCACTTCTCTGAAAATGCTTATCATACAGTTTAATTAATCAAAACAGGACATATTCCTGGATCAACAAGCTTTGTTGGTCCAGGAACAACATTCCTATCAACCCAATCAATCCTGACTCTATCCCAACCCCTTTTTCCAAGAACAACAGTGGATGTTGATCGAGGAAGATGTCCTGCTTGTGTAAATCACACCCCCCTTATCTCTTTTCTTCACTCACACTCCTCTTGACATATATAGGGGAGCTGCAGGTTACACGGGAAAGCAGTGAAGAAGTATCCTGCTCCAGTGGCATTCTTCTGCATCGCAACACAGCCTGTTTGATTGGGTGCAAGAGATGATGTCACTTCAATATTTAAGTTGTAGGCGGAGCCATCAGACCAGCGGAGTTCACCTTCTGTCTGTAGATATTAAAAAACAGAGGCTGAATAAAAAACCCATTTCAAACAGTTTTGAATTCAACAGCCTGGTTCTGGAAGTAAAACCCCCATTTATTTTCAATCAGGATATCTTATAAACAATTAAAGACAGACCTGCTGTGAGCTATGAGCTTGTTCTCTGCATTAGTCTGCATTATTTTAACTTTTTTTTTTTTTTTATAATCGTGTTTAACTGTGGAATTCCTCGTGAAAAACTACATTACCCATGATTCTGCAAAGAAAGCTCCACCAATCAGAGAATAAAAACAACTTCAGCATCTGCCTAAATCCCATAAAGTCAGTATCTTTTTCTCTGATTTTAAAATACTATTTTGCTGCAAATAAAAGTTTGTAATGTTGTGATTCACCTAGTAACTGGTTAGTTTGGTTCAACTCTTTAAAGAAGACCATTTAAAATTAATTATGGGAGAAAACCTACAGGAACCAAGGCCAATGAAAAAGTGGACGGGCACTGGTGCACTCTATTATGCTACATTGTCGTCACATGACCTCAAGTTAGTTGTTTTCCATTTTAATTTCCAATTTTGTATAAAAATGTCTTACGAAAAAGAATATTCATATATGCATACGCACAATTTGCACACTGTTCAAAGTATACATGCTGCATACTCATGTCTTTCAAAAATATAGGTACGTAATATTGTACGTCATTATTGTTTATGTGTGTTTGACGTACCTCACGGTCATTCAAAGCCGTCCACAACAGCAGAAGATGGTCACAGGACTTTAAGAAGGATGTGATGGACAGAAACTCTGCATCTGTCTTTATGTTGGCCAGATGTGACCCTGGGATTGAGCTTTCACACATTTGCTTCGCTCCAGACCATGACTTGAACCTTGGGCTCACCTTATAACAGCTCCACCCCACAGCAAGCCAGCCTACGGGACACTGACCTGCAGTAGAGCAAGTTACACTGTCAGTGTATGTGTGTGTCTTATACTATTTACTACTTAAGTGTTCATCTTCTTCAAGCATTTGTCATTCCAAATCAGCATGATATTTTATTTCATGGAGCACAAATGGAGATTACACAAAAGTAGAGCTCTAATCTACACTTTTTCATTCAACAAAAGTGAATGGTGATTTATACTGTCAAATATAATATTATATTGTCCCAAAAATTACAAAGAAGCACCATCAGATTAGTCCAAACAATTTTTCATTTTAATCTAGCTTTGAGTTATTATATTATATTTTCAGTTTCCATTTTAGTTTAAGCTTTTTAGTTTTAGTAATTTGTATTAGTTTTTTATATATATTTCAAATTAGCTTATTTTTTTATTTCAGTTTTAGTCATTTTAGTACATTAACTTAACTTTTAACAAAGTTCTCATCTAATATTTATATTCTATTTCAGTTTCATTTCAATTTACAAAAAGTATTTTTAATAGTTTAAGTCTCGTTTTTAGTCTTGCACTACATCTCAAATCTTCTGAAGTCATACGTGTCATTTTTGTGAGAAATAGACTGAAATTTAAGTTAATATTCACTAAAAATCTTGAATCCCACGACAAGTTTCATTAATAAATGTTAATTGTAATTTTCTACATAACTGGAGAGTAAAAAGTATTTGAGAAACTCTAAAAGGTTCTCTTATGGCATCAATCCCAGTAAAACAATTATGGTTCTACTTTACTTTTGAGACGTTTACCTTGATGTATTTAGCAGAAACCTTTAACTAAAGTGACTATAAAGTGGCAATAAAGGAACACAAGCAATTCATCACAGACCCAACAATATGTGTTTTTGCACATACCCGTCTTTATGGCCAGCTGAAGGCTTTGTGTAACGTTAATTTGGAGTTGAGGGAAGAATGTTTTCTTTTTCACAATGACATTGTAACGACGTCCGGGCTGTAACCCTTTCACCTGGTGGAATGGCTGAAAATGGGATGCAACCCAACAGTGCTCATCCAAACACACATCCAAGACATTTCCACCATCTAATGTAGACCAGCTGAACATGGCAGTCGTGGATGAGATCTTCATGCTTAAAGAGGAGCTCAGGAGGGGGACTAACAATAGAGCAAAGAAAGAGTATTAAAACAAAGTAGAATCTCAACGAATACAATATGAATAAATAAAACATTATGTTCATTTTTGGGTTGAAGCTGCTGCGTGTTACCAAGTTGGAAAGTCTTGGCATCCAGCAGTTCTGTGTTGTTGTATGACTGCAGACTAAATTCCAGTTTCTCATACACTTGTGGTCCTCTGAAAGTCATCACGCACTCACACACGTCTTCACAAACTGCAATACTGCACAGCACCTGACAGAGAAACTCAATTAATCAAACATATTATTAATGTGCGTGAGCATTTGAGAGGGATAGTGTTTGCTTCGCACCTTGTTTCCCAATGAAAGTGTGTAAAAATTAGCTGTCTGTGACGGAAAACACTGAAACGCCACCTGCACATGGACAGAGGATGGACTTCTGGGATATGGAAGACTGAAAGCCTGAAGGACAACAAGAGGAAAGAAAATTCTAGGGACTGGGTGCAGATCATTGTTTTTCTATCAAGCCTGTAATACTACTTCATTATGCTCCCTATAAGACCTTTAAAATCAACATGAAAAGATGTTCACATCCCACTTCTGCATGTACTACATAGGATATTTGATGATTAAAAAAGGGACTTGTATTCCAGAGGGAGGTAAAAAATATTATTGCAATATTATTGCCAAAAACTTTATTATATTATTGTTAGGCACCACTGAATTTCTGTTATCTGGAAGATTTTACAAAGGCTGCAAAATAATGTCAAAAAAGCAGTATTTAGCTTTTGATTAACATTATTTCTGGTCAATCCACTGTAAAAAAAAAGAAAAAAAAAAAGAAAAAAAAGTATTGTTGGTTTAACTTAAAAAAGTAAGTTACCTGGGTAAATATTGAGTTCATTGAAATTAAAAATTTGAGTTCATACAATAAAGGAGATTGGTTTAATCAACAGAAACTCAAAATATTTTGTTATCTGAACCACAGATCTATAATTATTTAAGTTGATTTGACATAAGAAACAAAATTTGTGACAACAAATCATGAAAATAATTTTTTACAGTGTTTACAACACGGCTGAAAAGGAAAGTCATTTCAGATGCAAAAGTTACTACGTTTTGATGAAAGATTGTATTGTCTTTATAGTCTTTCATCAAAAGTTCATTCTCATTAACTAATGAAAAATGGCACAGGAACATTTCTTAAGAAAGCTAACAGTCAATTTTGATTTCATGTTGACTTTAAAGTTTTCTAAAGAACTATTCCAGCTTAGATTTTTTTTCTAACATAAACAGGTTTTGTTATGTAACTCAGAAAGGCATATTTCTTTATTTCTTGATTCACAGCAGACAATTGCATTTTTGCACTTGAAGATGAAGGGATCCATCTCGAATGAACGGTTTAAATGAATTGTTACCTGAAAGAAGTGCAGAAGTTGCCAAAACAAGGCCAGAACTTTGTCCATGGAGCTCCATCCCATAATTCCAGTGTCCATAGACGACACCATATTCTTAAAGTAAAACACTAAGGTCTTTAGCCTTGCAGCTTGCACTGTAATAATAATCTACACTACAATATGATCAAACTTCAGCAACATCCTAAAACAGTCTTTGTGGTCACAAGTGCACTCCGTGGCATCCTAGAGCAAAAAAATTGGCTCAGTTCAGTTTACATAAAAAAAAAAACCCCAACATTCCTTGAGGGCACGCCTCCTCTGCCACTTCAGATGCCCAGGCCAGCATCTTATAACATAACAAAACACACAGAGGATTCAACCACACCTCCTCTTGAAAGCAGCTCTCAGTCAGATCAGATAGCCTCTCCACTACATGTTTTTCTTTCGTTTTTGACCGAATCGAAATAAAGTGCAGGCTGTCAAGACAACAGAGTCAGCACGTGGGAGTCATGTAGGGTCAGTGGTGAAGCGAACAAAACATGCACAAAAAAATCCCGCACTAACACCCACCAGACTCCTACATGTCACCCACTGAGAATAAAAATCAATTTATATAAGCTGTCAAGAATTAGGCATTTACAAACATTATGCAAGGTTTAGAAATGTTTACATTTAAATGCACTTGAAGTTAGAATGCAAATGTATTAATTCATTTACAAAAATGTGTTATTTGAGCTTTTAAAAATGTCTATTCCTCTAGCTTTTGAAGTGTGTACTTTTGTTTTTTATACCAGTACCATGTCCTACCCCAGATTTTTATTGTCAGTGCACTGTTGTTTTTACTAGTAAAGCTCGATGTTAGTCGATGTTATTCTCTGTGGAAATCTACAGTTCACTGTATTGAACTCGCAACATTCCTTTAAATTCTGATTCAGCAGATGTACACAAGGGAGGAGAGGAACTTTTCCAACATTTTAATTATCCGACTTGAAAGCAAAACACAACTCAGCAGGATATAACTCAAGTCATGCGTGGGCTGATCTAGTTAATAAACCACTTCTGAAATTAGATCAGGGTAAAGATCTTACTCTTCCGGTGATGGATGCCAAGATTGATGCCAATTGTTTTTTTGCAGTTTTATTGATAGTCCATTTGGTCATTTTACAGTGAAACGACTTCACACACATAAAGGTGAAATATTTTCAAATTGATTAATATCTGCGGTATAATAATCTGTGGATAATTGAGTGGTATATTACAAAATAGCTTGGTAACTCAATTGATTTGCACAGTGCAATTTTTTTGTATTTTTATTTCATTATTTAAAAAACATCGACAATAACATGCAGGTTTTTAGATATTTTACTAAATGCTAATCCTTTTTAGGCTTACACAATTTTGATCATTTGCAGCAGAAATAAAATTTTGGACATTATGGCTATAGTATGGAAAATTCAAGTTCATCAAGTTATGTTTTTTTGAAGACGGCTAAGACAGGACACAACTAGTGACAGGAAGTGTGCGCCTGTAGCAGATAATATCAGTAACACTTTACAACAAGATTCCTATTACTAACATTATTTAACAACAGTAGTTAACACACTGTAAAAAAGTTGCTGCCTTAATTTTTTAAGTACAATCAACTTTAAGTAATTTCAACTTAAATTAAACTGATTTTAAAAAATTAGTTGAATCTTGAACTTATTTTGATGAGTTAAAGCAACGTAAAAACATAAAACTTATTGATCATATAATTTTTTACAGTGCATGAACTAACAAAGAAAGAATGTTCTAAAGCATTTATTAAACTCAGTTAATGTTAATATAATTTCAAAATGTATTAATACATTAGTAAAAAAGAAAAGTTGTATCTGTTAATATTATTTAATGGACCTGAGCTAACAGGAACTAACAATAAACAGTTGCATTTTTTATTAACTAACATTAACAAAGGTCAATAAATACAGTAACAAAAGTGTTACTCATTGATAGTTAATGTTAGTAAATGTATTAACTAATGTTAACTACTGGGACCTTATTGTAAGTGTTACTGAAATATCAAATAACTACTTAAGACTGGCTCGTAATTTTTTTCCCCTCTAATTAATAAGAAATGTGATTTTGTTAGAAAAAGCACAAAGTTGCATTTAAATAAAGCATTTGGTTAAGTTAAGATCTTAAGATGTACAGTATAAGTGTACTTAAAATGTTTATGGAAAATATTAATACTAATTTGCATGTCATTTAATGTTAATACTCTAAAATCTAAACAATACACAAATTTAACAGCAGTTTGTTGTTCTTATTATAATGAATGTTTGATTAACGTATTACAGATACATTTGAGATATTAAAGACAAAAACAGTGATGTGTTAGTAGTTAGCCGTTTTACAGATGCTATACTGTATATGCAGTCAAAATCTGTGTCAAGCTAGTGCTCTCACTGAGATCTTAACTTTACTGCACACAGTCCACAAAGAATCAGTTCCACTGGCATGAGCAGTCCATTGGCTCCTGGTAGTAATAGTCCACCGTGGTGGCATTTCGAGTGCAGTACAGCTGAATGATGCGGTTTTGTAGGCCGTTCTCACGGCAGCACTTGCAGAAACGTGCGTGACTGTTAATGTTAAAATTGAAGATGGTGGCAGATGGACATTTTCCATCACATGAATACACAGTCACCTGAAGAGAAAAACCAAGAGAGATGAGGTTAGCAACTCAGATGGATGGATGGATGGATGGATGGATGGATGGATGGATGGATGGAGAGGGAACAGAACAGAACAGAACAGAACAGAACAGAACAGAATAGAATAGAATAGAATAGAATAGAATAGAATAGAATAGAATAGAATAGGTCTTCAACCCTGCTTCTGAAGGTCTACTGTCCACTGTTTAGATCCAACTCTAATCAAACACACCGGAACTAGCTAATCAAAGGATTCAGGATCGCTTGAAAATCATAAGCTAAAGCAAGCTGGATAAACTTTACAGGGCTTTGGGCCTCCAGGAGCAGGACTGAAGACCTCTGGATTAAAGAATATAAACAAACCTAATATAATAGATTAGAACAACAGAAAATGTATGTAACAATAGGAATTGCAATTTTAATGTGAATCTTTCACACTCACAGGTGCATTACTTCTACAGTCATCTTTTCTGATGGTGGTCCTGATGGCGACTCTCTTGCAGGTTTTACCATCTTCTTTGCCTACACATACACACACACACACACACAGAAAAATTGTGACTTACAAATGAACACAAACATGCACATTTTCGTTTTTAAAGCAACATTAAACAATATTAAATAAAATAATAATAACAATTTAAAATGTATTAAATAAAACATTTAAATAATAGAAAAAAAATATGTTAGACATACATTTATTTATTTATTAATTGACTATAGTTATTTCCTATTACTGCTGTAACATGACATTAACCAACATTAAATTATACTGCATTAATTATTATTAATTATTGGCATGATTTCAGAAATGCTGCATTACCTAAGCCTGAATATTTTTTATTTTTTTGTCAACAATCAATAGCCCATAAGCCCTATTTGACATCAGTTGAGGTGAAGCAGGTTCTTACATTTTGAGGATTATGAAAACTAATATTTGGAATAATGTGCTCTGATAAATAATTTGCAATGAGACCAGGAACATGCAATAAGCAATTAAATAGATGTCATTTTGACGTTCAACAAACTTATACAGTACTTTACAATATTTCTGATATTTTCTGCCATAACATTATAGCAGTAGTTGTCCCCTTTTTCAGCAGCTCTGAATCCCAAACTATTTTTTTTCCATTCATTTCTCCCGTAGGGATTTCAAAAAAGTCTTTGTTAAAACAATGAACCAAGCCAATCGAGGTGAATCACAACACTATAAACTTTGATTTTAAGTTTTTGAAAATCGGACAAAAAGACAAAGGTACAAGACTGTGTACTTAACGGCTTCAGGGAGGGAAAGAACTACAATGAAGCATTTGGTGAACAGCATAATCAAATTAAAAACTATGGATGAATATACAACTGCTCATTTACAAATTTTGATTGCATATTTAAAAAATGTTTTGAGTTTATTGCAAAATATGCACACACATATACATATACATATATATATATATATATATATATATATATATATATATATATATATATATATATACAAACATTTCAGTATTTTGAGTGTAGAGAGATTGACTTGATGACGTCATTCACAGTGCTTAATGGGAGTGGGAGGAGCTAAAGAGCAATTTTGTGTGTGTTGCTTTTTTGACTTTCTGATTGGTGTACTTCTCTGAACAGCTTCATAGATAATGTAGTTTTTCCAGCAGGAATTACTGTTAAACACGATTATTAAATAATGCAGGCTGACGGCTTCAGCAGTTGCAAATACCATGGATTAACAACTTTGTAGCTCCAGTAGGGCTGTTATTACAGGTTTATAAGTTATCGTTCAAAACCGGTTTCCCTTTGGAGAAAATGAATGGAGTTTTTACTTCAAGAATCTGACTGTTGCACTCTATTAATAATGAAATAAATGTAAAAAAAAATTATAATAAAAAATAAAGATTTAATGATGTTCAGTAGTGAATTTTCACATGATGAGGAATATGAAATATGAAAATTTGCTCCTTTAAATAAGGTGACCAGGTGTTGGTATTGCTGCCTATTGCGGGCTCTGCTTTATCAGATGGACCTCATGAGGTGCTAAGAAAACTGAGTACAGACTATGTAATCTGTACTCCCGACAGAAAGAGAAAATCTTGTGTGTGATATCTAAATGTTGCGTTCCATCTCCTAGACCAGGGTTCACCAATCTCGGTCCTGGAGGGCCGCTGTCCCTGCAGAGTTTAGCTCCAACCAGCTCCAACACACCTGTTTGAACGTTTCTAGTATGCCTAGTGAGACCTTGATTAGCTGGTTCAGGTGTGTTTAATTGGGGTTGGAGCTAAACTCTGCAGGACAGCGGCCCTCCAGGACCGAGATTGGTGAACCCTGTCCTAGATCTTTAAAGATCATAACAATCCACGAGGTCTGTATTGACAACTAAACCAAGTTATGTTTATTCTTTGTAAATACGACTGTAACAATGAGTCAAGTACACACACACAGAGTCGCACACACACATCAATCCACATTAACACAACAGGCTTAGTGACTATTATTACTGCACCTTGGAGGCTCCACTTGATTGACAAGTTAGTTACCATGGTGACATTTGTCTGACAATGATCGAGTGGCACCATTGAAAACTGAACTTTTCACCCATATGTAATTTTTGTTTGTATGACAATGATAAAATGAAAGGCATTTAATTCTTTTGAGGGCAGTGTGCGTGTGTGTATGTTGTAAATTCCCAGCTCATTAATTTTGACACTGAGATTCTGGAGGTTCAAACGGAGGACAGGTTTCAAAGATATCAGGGGGTTTCAACAGGAAATAAATCAAGACTTCACAGCTGTGTGTCTGAGATGGTGGGAGGGACAGCTGATGAGTGGTTTTGGAAAGCAGTGTTGCCTGCGTTTGAATGTTACACGGATGTTCACAAGTACGAGAATTAAAGGAATAATTCATAAAATATGACAATTCCGACATTATTTACCCACCCTCATGTTGTGGAAACCCATATTGTTGTTCTTTTTTCCATGGAATACAACAGTGCCCTGTATCAAAGCAGCTTCACAGTATTAAATTAAAATAATACAACAAGGTTTGTTTCTAGTGGAATTTATTGATTGATAAAATTAAATTAAATATCCCCAAAAATATCCCCAACTGAGCAAGCCAAAGGCAACAGTGGCAAGGAACCGAAAAACTCCATCAAGTGACCTAATGGTGACCTGAAACTCCATCAGGTGACCTAATGGAGAAAAAAAAAAACCTTGGGAGAACCCAGGCTCAGTTGGGGGCCAGTTCTCCTCTGGCATTTATGAACTAGAGGCCGGATTGTAGTTTGAACTGTAAGATTAAAAATATTATATGAATGCCTGGCTGAAGAGATGCGTCTTTAATCTAGTTTTAAACTGGGAGAGCGAGTCCGAGCAACGAACAGTATCAGGAAGACTATTCCAGAGTTTTGGAGCTAAATGTGAAAATGCTCTCCCTCCTTTGGTGGATCTGGATATCCTAGGTATGACCAAAAGCCTCGAATTTAGTGATCTTAAAGAGCGCGATGGATTATAGGGCGATAGAAGATCCGTTAAATAGACTGGAGCTAAGCCGTTTAGGGCTTTATAAGTCAGTAGCAATACCTTGTAATTAATACAGAACTTTATAGGTAGCCAATGTAGTGATGATAAAATCTGTGTTATATGATCATATTTTCTTGATCTAGTAAGAACTCTAGCGGCGGCATTTTGGACCAACTGTAGCTTGTTTAATGAGGACGCAGGACAACCGGCTAATAAAGCATTACAGTAATCTAGTCTCGAGGTCATGAATGCATGAACTAACTTTTCTGCATCAGAAACTGATAGCATATTACGTAGCTTAGCAATGTTTCTAAGGTGGAAAAAGGCTGTTTTTGTAACATATGAAATATGATTTTCAAAAGACAGGTTGCAATCTAGTATAACACCCAGGTCTTTTACTGTAGAGGATAAAGTAACAGGACATCCTACTATGTTAAAGTTGTATTGTAATTAAACACAAGGCTTTATAACATTTAAGAACTGAGGCAAGATTTCCTGTAAATAAATAGAATAATTTTATTCTATTCTTTTTTAGCTTCAAGATGTAAGGTACAGTACTATATTGGGAAAATAAAAAAAGTATGAATATTCTTCAAAAGTACTGCTTTTGTGTTCCACAGCAGAACAACTGTATAAGGAATTTGACTAACATGAGGGTGAGCAAATGATGACAGAATTCCTATTATAGCCCAAACGTCTCACACACTTAATCAATTCACCTTCATTGATTCACTCAAACTAAAAGAAAATAATGGCAAGACTGAAAGAGATAAGTAAAAAAAAATATTTTCTTAAACACACATAAAATATTATGAGACACAGATAAAGAAGATAATTCAGTAGATGAGTGAGTACCTGTATCACAGTTAGTACTAGCAGTGGGTGTTACTGGACTAACGGAAAAAGGCAACAAACCAAGTCCAGCACCTGAGAAACACACAGGGGCAGGTTCACAAACTCACAAGTCTGTAACAAACTCATTTGGTTGAAGTCGCTCGTAAAGCTTCCAGCACAAACACAAGAGCCCCCAAACCAATGCGAACACACACAAACCTGCACCCACAAGTGCCCTCATGCGTAAAAAGATGCACAGACCCACCGCTTGCACAAAAAATACATACCAGTTTGTTGAAAGCAAATTATTAGCACATAGCCAGCAAAGGCACATGCCAGACATGTGGAGTTTCTTCCTCAAAATCACCTCTGAATCCCTCTAGCATGCCATGCCAATATAATCAAAGAAAACTGTGTCTTAAAACAGATTCATGCAGCTTTTTCCAATATGCTTTCCTTGGTTTATGAGTAATGCAAAAAGAAATTTAGGCCTACACTAACATTCAAATGCTTTGGGATCAGTAAGATTTTTTTTATTTTTTTTACCTTTTATTCAGCAAAGACACATCAAACTGATCAAAAGTGACAGCAAAGACATTTATAATGTTACAAAATATTTTTATTCCAAATAAATAAATTCTGTTCTTTTGAACTTTTTTCTTTCATCAAAGAATCTTAAAAAATATATATATCACTGTTTCCACAAAAATCTTAAGCAGCACAATTGTTTTCAACATTGATAATAAGAAAAGTTTTTGAGCATCAAATCAGCATATTAGAATGATTTCGGAAGGATCATGTGACACTGAAGACTGGAGTAATTATGCTGAAAATTCTGGTTTGCCATCAAAAGAATAAATTACATTTAAATATATATATATATATATATATATATATATAAAGTTATTTAAAATTGTAACAACATTTTCACTATATTACTGTTTTATTGTATTGTTGATTAAATAAATGTAGCCTTGGTGATTAGAGACTTCTTACAAAAACATAAAAAAAAGCTTACTGATCCCAAACTTTTGAACACTGAAATACCGGCCAGGGTTGCATTTTCCACAAGCATCATAAGCCTAAATAGATTGTGGAGACCATTGTTACCAACTGTCTCTATGATCTACTTAGGTGTACAATGCTTTTATGAAACGCAATAAATCCACAAATATTTGGCTGCCCATTCGTTTTGTGCATTTTAAATAAATATTCCCACACCTTTTAACCTACGAATTCCCATAACTTTTCTATGCTTAGTTAAAGTTTACTTAATCACTCGTTGTCAACATTCAAGGTTTGCTAAAGTTACTGTTTATACCTAAAGCATCAAGCTTTGACAAGAGACAGTTAAAAACCACAAACACCAATCCCATAGCACAAAAACCAGCCTGAGCCACAGATTACACAAAAGACAAAGACAGAGTTAAGAACACATAAAGAGGGGAATTGTATAGCAATCTGGCTTTCATTGGGCTTTCATCACAGAAACCCTGTTTCGGACAACACAAGCTAAAATCTATACATTTCTTCCAAGATGTACAATCATTGTATTTTAGAGAGAATTGAGGACAAGGAAAAGCACAATTGAAATTGAAAGAAAAGAATGAAAAGGCCCATGAGATATATACAGCAGCACTCATTTCCCCCGGGACAACAGGGAGCATCTAACCACAATATGCAACCAGCAGCTACAGTAGTAAGCCCAGCATTGCTTCTCCATCATGCTGTTCCAAACAGCCCCCAGCATTCCCAGAAAGCACAGCCAGCCCCAGACACGCACTACTCACATGTCTTACAGCAACCGTCCACATACGTCTGAACCACGCCTCCATTCTGAAACAGACAGCACAGAGGTTAGAAGAACAACACAAACAGATACAGAAGCAGCAAAAGGAATGCAGTGATTTGCGTCAGACCTGAATACACTCTGTGTCATTGAAAGGAGGACAGACAACTCCAGAGGCCAGAACTACTGCCCCTACCGCAGTCTCCATACAGTCGAACCGTGTGCAGTTAGCCACCCATGAGCTGCCTGCCTGCAAACCACATTAAAAAAAAAAACCCTATCAGGTTCATGCATTTGCGGCTGTTTCCTGAAAACAATGACGGGGTTTGTCTGAGTGTGTGTGTTTCTGACCTACAATAGTAATATTTTTTATTGATCAATTTGCTGAAAATGCCCCCAGAAAATCTGACAAAACATCCATTTGTGAACACCCTCAAAGGGGAAAATGTTCATAAATACAGTAAATAATGTCAGAAAGTTTCCTTCAAGGGTAAGTTTGGGGTTGCATTAATAAAAAGCACCAGTGAAGATTACCATAAATACTTCTGTAGTGCCGTTTTCACTGGGATATGAGCATGAGATGTTTTTGCAGGAGCCACAGCACACATGTGGATCAGATGATGGGACATAAACCTGATGCTAGAGTGACAGAAATGTAAACAAAAAATATATATTTTAAATTCGTAACACACACGCACAAAAAAAAAAAAAAAATCGGAAAAATATAAAAATAAGATATGTTATTGTCTATTCTGCACTTTTGAAGTTTTGTTTATTCCATGAAATCCACAAAAAACAGCTTTAATTTAGTTTTACATATCCTCTACTGTCTTTTTAACCGTTAGAAGGCTGAAATTGGTGCTGTGCCTTTAAGACTTCTATATGTAAATCACTTCTGTTATGATTGACTAACCTCTACACTGTACACTGTACATTGAAATATTTAATTTAGAAGAGCATTTTTTGCTCCCATGATATGTGCCTTTTAAAACTGGACTTTCATAAATTTCATGGAACATCATGAAAAATATGTGGAAACATCCATTAATTCATAATGAAAGTTGTATTAGTCATGTGACTTACAGGATCACACTTCTCAGAGCAGTTGGCAGTGGTGACCTCCATGGCGTAGAACCCGGTGCTGGGGTCTTTATGTGTGAGGCACTGAACCGTGTAACACAGTTCCCCCTCAAAGTATTGTACCATAGACTGGCCCGGATTCAATATTGTCACATCCTGAAACAGACACACTTCTGCCTTCTCTACACACACAAACACACAAAGATACATAAACACAGACTTGTGCTTCAGTTTCATTGAATAGCATGGCATTTTGAGTGTGTGAGTTTTAGTTTGAGTCTTACTGCAGTTATACAGTGGGCATCCACACGGGCCACCGGAGTCTGGATCCTCCACTTTCACCTCACCCTATAAAACAAAGGTCACGGAATAATACTGTAGTTCCAGAACAGTCCATTATGGCAATGTAATTCATGCACACAACAAAATGGACTATATACAATGTATTCACACACACAGAATACATTTTAGAACACTCACCGCAGCGCAGACCGGAACTGTAAAGTTCTCACACTGACATTCTAAAAACAACAAAAACAAATGTTACAAATGTAACTGAGTGTATGCATACAAAAAATACTTTGACAAATCATGGTGATATGGAACTTTGATACATACACACACTAGTTAGGGGGCGGTAAGATATTTTTATGTTTTTGAAAGTCTCTTATGCACACTAAGGCTGCATTTTATTTGATCAAAAATACAGTAAAACAGTAATATTGTGAAATATAAATATATATATATAAATAATATAATATAATAATATAATATATAAATATATTTTAACATGTCATTTATTCCTGTTATGCCAAAGTTGATTTTTCAGCATCATTTCTCCAGTCTTCAGTGTCACATGATCTTTTTAGAAATAATTCTTAATATGCTAAATATTTTTGTGGAAACTGATTCATTCTTTAGGATTATTTTATAGAATAGAAAGTATAAACAAAATAACAGCATTTATTGGAAATATAAATCTTTGCAACAATATAAATGTTTGTACTGACAATATCCTTTCTGAAAATTTTTTCAACAGACCCCAACATTTTAAACGATAGTGTACTATTATTAGCTCATGCATTTATCATGCTATTTACATGGTATTCGTGTTCACAACACATGGAGATGGCATGGTACTTGTAAAGCCCCTTTCACACAGAGATTCCCGAAAATACACGGATAATTGCGTTCACACAGAAGGCACTCTAGCAATTTAATGGCAATTTCCCGTGATCAATGCGCTGTGTGAAAGGGGCTTTAATGTAATGTTTCTGTATCTGTGAGCTTGTGCATGTTTTAGTTTAGCTGTACTTTAAGAGAGAACTGTGGATTTTTAGTTTTTTTCAAAATCCACAAAAGGAAGAAAAGTACATAGAGGGACAAAATAATGCCTTCTAAAATGTCAAAAGGTGAATCTGAGGGTTTGAGTAAGGGTTATTCTGTAGTTACTATAATTATCTTGATCATCTTAAAAACAAAATGAAGTCAAAGGGAAGCTACAGTTTAGATATCTAGGTAAGTGTGTGCATGTGTCCAATACCGCAGTGTGTCTCTGGGCAGCAGCTGTCCGGCACGGGTCTCTTCACAAGCACAGCTCCAGGGGCACAACTCACACTGGCCTCAGGACACAGACTCATATCACACACTGAAAGATCAAGAACGAGTCATGCTTCTCTGTTTCATTACGACACACAAAATGACCGGGCACTTCAGTACAGTGAGTGACTACTTGTGTTTTTGTTATAATTACCACAATGATACTGCGGACAGCAGTGATTAGTGGTGTTCATATCCACAGCCAGTATCTCTCCAAGCAAACACACTGGTATAGGTTCAATACAGGACTCGCACACTGCAAAACATATGCAAATTATTACTACAGCATGCCCTAATATCAAAAAAAAAATATATATATATATATATATTTTTTTTTTTAATATACAATGCATTATAATGTGTATTTTAAGGCATTATAAATACTTGTATATCTTTGTATATTAATATATATAGTGTATATTTATATTATAATATAATGAATTATATAAACAGGCTTCATAGAGTGTTAGAGCTTTTAGAACAGAATCTCATAAACAATGTATATTTGGGATTTTAATGTTTGATAATTAGTCATTATAATTATCTTAAATATGTATTATTAATTATAAATGTATTAACAGGACCTTAGATTTTAGTACACACACACACACACACATATATATTTCTGTATTGTCAGCATAGAGATGGAATGTCACCTGTAGAACTGAAGTATTTATAATGTATTATTACCACACATGTAGCTGTAACAGCAGGCGTGTGCCCCTCTGACCTCCACCAGGAACTGATCTTCTCTGCAAATCGGGGCAGGGACACTTAGGCATGCCAGCGGATCACATTCTAACAGAGACCAATCAGAAGACTGACCCTTATCAACTGATCACATAAACAACCAATCAAAGAAAGGATTACATGAGCCCTTACCACATCTGTATTCGGGACAGCAGGACAGAGCGCTGTAGCCAATCACCAGCTTGTCTCCGTTCTCACAGCTAGGGACTTCACTCTGACAGATGGTGAGGTTACATTCTACACACACAGACAACACAGACACAAGCTTTTTTTTTCATACATATTTTTGGTTCATTTTCTTGGAAGAAAAATACTGTACATTTTAAATGTGCATATCTGATTTGTTTAGTTATTTATTTGGTTGTTTGTGCCATGTCAGCATAAAAGGCCATTTTCGTGGCAAGAACAAAAAGAGGTAAATAAAATGAATAAACATATTTAAAAGGGTAAAGAAGGCGATAGAGAAATGTGATAATAATTTACATACAGAAAGATCAAATCTAAACATTTTGCAAGAATCTTATGAAAGTCTGTTTTGTTAACTTGTAATACTATTTAGGGATATAAATGGACCTAAAACAAACAGACATGGACTAAACTCAACCGCACAACTCCATACACCTTAGGTTGTGTGGCAAACAATAACTCCCAATGCATGTCTCTTATGCTCACCAAGGCTGCATTTATTTGCCAAAAAATATAGTAAATTTATGAAATATTATTATTATAATTTAAAGTAATTGCTTTCTATTTGAATATATTTTAAAAATGTATGTATTCTTGTGATGATTTTCAGCATCATTACTCCAGTCTTCAGTGTCATATGATCCTTCAGAAATCATTCTGATTTGCTGCTCAAGAAACATTGGGGCTCAATTGGAATTTTTGTGGCAACCATGATACATTATTTCAGGATTTGAAATTGAAATCTTTTGTAACATTACAAATGTCTGCCATTTTTTAATCAATGTAATGCATCCTTGCTGAGAAAAAGAATGATTTATTTTTCAACGTCTTTTGAACATTAGAATAGTATGTGACATTAGCATTAGAGATGATTGCCTTCTAGCTCATAGTACACAGTACAGGTCAAAAGTTTGGAAACATTACGATTTTTTTATATTTTTGAAAGAAGTCTCTAATGCTTATCAAGGCTGCATTTATTTGATCAAAAATACAGAAAAAAAACAGCAATATTGTGAAATATTATTACAACTTAAAATAATAGTTTTCTATTTGAATATATTTTAAAAAAAATCATTTATTCCTGTGATGCAAAGCTGAATTTTCAGCATCATTACTCCAGTCTTCAGTGTCACATGTGACATCCAGTCTATCACATGATCCATTAGAAATCATTCTAATATTCTGATTTATTATGAGTGTTGGAAACAGTTCTGCTGCCTAATATATTTGATGAATAAAAGGTTAAAAAGAACTGCATTTATTCAAAATAAAAAAATATTTTCTAATAATATAAATCTTCTTTACTATCACGTTTTAGCAATTTAACACATCCTTGCTGAATAAAAGTATTGATTTATTTCAAAAAAAGAAAGAAAAAAAATTACTGACCCCAAATTACTGACCAGTAGTGTATATTGTTGTTACAAAAGATTTCTATTTTTAAAAAATTTGCTTCTTTTTTTTTTTTTTTTTTTTTTGTGGACTTTTTATTCATCAAAGTATCCTAAAAAAGTATCACAGGTTATGAAAAAATATTAAGCAGCAGAACTGTTTCCAGCTGGAGTAATGATCCTGAAAATTCAGCTTTGCATCACAGAAATAAATGATAATTTAAAGTATAATAAATTGAAAACCAATTATTTTAAATTGTAACTAGATGTACCGCATGGCGGTACAAAATATGACCGCCGCTCAGGCCTGCACTGGCTTTCCACAAAAATAAATGACGTGGAGCAATTTGGCTGTATTGCGTGTTTATGTATATACCTAAAAAAAGTAGTAGTATGTGCATGTCTGTCTGTGTGTGTGTGTGTGTTTGTGTATGTGTGTGTCTGTGTGTGTGTGTGTCTGTGCGTGTATGTATGCGTGCGTACATGTGTGTGCGCGTGTGTGTTTGTGTGTGTGTGTCTGTGCATGTGGATTTGTATGTGTGTGTATGGGTGTGTGTCTGTGCGTGTGGATGTCAGTGTGTGTGCATGCTTGCGTTTGTTTGTATTCCTGCATGTGTGTGTGTGACAGTATCATCCTAAACCAGCAACCCTTCGCTCAACACCACCATCTACAGGCCGATGAGTGTACAGTCACTAAATGTGCACATAAATTAATTTATTTTATACCCCCCCATGGATGAAATTCTACGAAACTTAGCATACCCCCAGAGGATGTCAAGTTAATCATACACATGAAATATGGTGCAGTTCTGAACATCTCAACTGAAGATAGGGGCGATTAAAGCAGAATAATATTGCATTTTCATTTTTTATGGGAGGGGCGCAAATCACAAATGAGTGATTATGGGCTAGGTTGATGTGGGCCCTTAAGACCAACATACCGTAAAAATTTCTTCATCCTCGGTGCCACGGTTCAGGTAGTTATTTAGGAAAAACTGCATTTTTTGGGTTTGGGGGGGCCCAGCGTGGGGGGGAGTGGCCCCCGGGGACCAAACGAAATTTTTCCGTAAAAGTCTAGTGGGGCTACATGCCCACCAAATTTCATGTTCCCCGGTGTTTCGGTGTCCCTGGTATCGTTGACGAAAAATTCAGTAGATGACGGGAAAAAAAAAAAAAAAAAACTTTGACAATCCCTATATGACCGCTTTCGCTAGCTACGCTAGCGGCGGTCATAATAATATATCACAATATTACATTTTTTTTCTGTATTTTTGATCAAATAAATGCAGGCTTGATGAGCAGAAGAAACTTCTTTCAAAAACATTAAAAATAGTAATGTTTCCAAACTTTTGACCTGTACTGTATATACAAAGTACACCAAAGGTGCAAGGATGATATACTATTTCTGATGGATTTGAGAAGCATACATCCATGTGTGTTTATAGGTTTATACCACAAATCTTCTTAGGACAGCAGACTCCTTCCTCCAGCACGGCGACTGCATACTCTCCCTCCCTCTCACACAGCGGGGCAGGTTCATAACTGCAATCGGGTTCCACAGGAACCACACTACCGTTCTCCAGACACTTGAACAGACAGCAGCCACGCAGAGAGCCGTTCCACACATCACCCGGGGCACGTGGAGCACCATCGTTATCCGTACACACTGATCACATGGACATAACATAGGCCATTATCACAAGAACACTTTATTTTGCATGCAAATGCACAGTGTGGCATTCTCACCGCATTGGTCCTCGGTGACACAGAAGGCGGAGTCCGCCCGATGCAGGATGGAACCGCTTTTACAAACGCACTCCTCTCTGATAGAAGAACAGGTGCTCTCCTCGTAGTAATCTCGGTTCTGACATGTTCGGGTCTTACATGTATTCACACAGGGTTTATATTCCTTACCAGGAGGACATTTGAGTGCTGTGAAATGAAAAAAACCGACACAAATATACAAAAAAACAGTCAAAAGTTAAGACTGAGAAATGTACATTTAGTCACACACGTTTTCAGACATTTGACTGGTAGAGTTTCTGTAAAACACACTCACGGCAGAAATTGCTTTTCCTCCAGCTGAAGCAGATCTGATGTGTGTAGCAAATGGCCACATAAGCAGCCAGGAAGTCACACTCATGCTCTTTATAATGCAGGTCACCGGCCCATATCTTATCACAGAAATTTTCTGGAGAAACCTGCAAAACGGCATTTGGAAATTCAATATATAATGGTCAAGTCATATGTACGTGTGAGTGGGAACTTACATAAGGGTACACAATCCAGTGGGGATGAAATTTCTCTAAATGACCCCAGAATATTAGCAAAACGTAAATATTAAGTAACAGTAAGTTGTCCTTTTTCATTTAAAGGTAGGGTAGGTAGGAATTGTCTAAAAAACTTCTTTTCCAAATTTGTTTAAACATTATTTATATATCAATACATAATTAAAATGTAAGTACTTTGAAAAAGAAAGTATAAAAATCGAGTGTCTGTAGACCTCTCACGACTGTTTTAAAGACAGCTCATTATTTCCATTCACTCCACCCCCTCCCTTCTGGGCTCCTTCCAAAGCCACGCCCCCAAAACACATGAACGCGACTCCGACCGCTGAACTGGAGACGCATTATTTACCTGAGACGAGCGGAGAGGAAGGATTACAGTGCATGTAGTGACATCATGTCAGAATCACATGTAATAAAAAAAATATATATTTTAAACTTTACCAATATCAATATGCTAGCTTGATAGTGAGTACTAAAATACATCTTATTTGTTTATATTCATAATGATAGGGTAATCATTATGAATATAAACAAATAAGATGTATTTTAGTACTCACTATCAAGCTAGCATATTGATATTGGTAAAGTTTAAAATATATTTTTTTTGATTCGCTAACGAGCTAGTTATATCTATAAGGCAAAGCTAAAAACAGGTTGCATTGATACACGTTTTTCCATTACCATCAGTTACACTGTGATGAAGATGAATTTCGTGTAAGATTCATAACATATATGGTGTTCTGCATGTAAGAGTTTCCATGATGAAAGCATTGTTGACTCTGATGAGGACTACACTCCAGAGACAAGTACCGCATTGTCAGCTCGAGGACAGGTCCGGGGTCGAGGGCTAGGCAGAGGAGGTCGTGCAAGCGGCCGTGCAACTAGGGTCCGAGGAAGTAGAGGCCGAGGACGGGGTGGTCGAAGTGCAGGGCAAGGAGCACTTCTTGGACATGAGGACCTGCGTCGAGTTTTGCATTCCGTTCCTCTCTTGAATTCCTCAAATCAAACGGGTGCGCGCGCATATGGGCAGATCCTGTGTGGCAAAAGGGTGGTTGCCATGGTTGCGAGAGAGAGTGACAGTCGCCTAAGCCAATCCTTTGTTTCATCCCGAATGGAAATAATGAGCTGTGTTTAATGCAGATTAAACGGTCTAGAGTCACTCGATTTTTATACTCTTTTTTTTCAGAGTACTTACATTTTAATTATGTATTGATATATATAGAAAGTTTAAACAAATTTGGAAAAAAGTTTTTTATAAAATTCCTACCTACCCTACCTTTAATACTTATTTTTGTATTTTATTTCAGCTTTATTTTTATTACAAAATGATTGATCAATAATGGAAATTATTTTTAATCGTTTTAATTTTAGTTAACAATAATAACATTGGTAAAAATGGAGTAAAAAAAAGAGCAAACAACTCCTTTATATGCCGAATTATGTTTACTTAAAATGTAATGTTTATTTAATTATTTAAATCTGAACCAGCTAAATAAGATTTTAGAGTTAACATAAATCTATAATTATTTAAATGAGCTTATGTTAAAAGCAATGGATGTAAATGGGACGCCCATGCTCAAGCTTGTGTGTGTAGTACCTTGGGGTGACATTTAGAGAAAGGTCTCTGGTTGAGCATGGTGAAACATTTGGAGCAGTTGCCGGTGGTGCAGTTGTCTCCCACTCTGCGGAAGTAATCTGTATCCTCTGACGTATCCACCATCCATCCGTGCAGAAACATAGGAATGTCCTCAACATCCCGGACCACAGTGCCGTTGGGCAGGCGCAGGTCATCAGCTGGATTACCGTCGCAACATCCTGAGAAAGGAAACTAAATATGTTGGTAACAAAATACATCAAACACACTTACATGACCACAACCAACCAAATACAGTTTAATTGTAAAAGGCAACATAGAAAAATAAAAACACATTAGCTTTCAGAATTAAACTAAATAATATTCATACATTATCTGGATTTGGTTGTATTGTGAAAAGTAGGATATTATATTATTGGTTAATATTATTAGGTTAAATCAACAGAACTGTTTACATTTTGATAAAAGATTATAAAAGCATTTTTTTCTTTTACACAAGCATGCTCTGATTATTTGTGCAAAATAGACTCACAGATACTGAAAGGAAATTGGGTTCAATTTGATTTCATAGTTCCACAAAGTGTAAGTGCAACACACTGACCACAGAGCCCCCTAGTGGAGGTATTATCAGGAGCCGTGTACTGTAGAACCATAATGCCAGTGCTGTGGTACCACTTTATGTTGATCCCACCAGGTGTATCAATGATGTACATTGTCCCCGTGTCATCAATATGGAAGTTCTGTCTGGTAAGAGGAAGCCGGGCCGTAATCTGATTCACCGACACCTGCGTCAGATCAAACCACAACAACATATAATCATGCTTCTATGAGCCACGATTAAGAGGAGGTACGAGACGCATTAATTCATTATAATATTTCTTGAGCAGCAAATCAGCATATCAGAATGATTTCTGAAGGATCGTGTGACACTGACGACTAGAGTAACGATGCTAAAAATTCAGCTGTGCCATCACAAGAATAAATGACATTTTAAAACATTCAAACAGAAAACAGCTCTTTTAAACTGTAATAATATTTCACAATATTGCTGTTTTTACTGTATTTTTGATCAAATAAACGCAGTCTTGGTCAGCATTAGAGAGACCCCAAACTGCTGAACTGTAGTGTACATGTTAAATAATTTCCATTTCCTTAACAAAGGTGTTTAGGACAACATGATTCATGACTAAACAGATTCAAATCTTACAGGTGGTGAACTTTGTTACCTTTCTGTCCAAGCGGTTGATCATAATTCTGTACGAGTGAGTTGTAATGTTCAGCTTCTTAAAACACAGACCAGAGGTTCCACCAGTGGGAGTCTAACAGGAAGTGAGAAAGAAAATAAGTTTGTGGCCCTGATTAGGATGATTATAGTGAATCACATTTTAACATAAATAGCTAATACATATAACACACTTACAGGTCTTCTGATGTAGTTCACACTCTGGAAGGAAAAGCAAAGCATTTAATAGAAACATAAAGAAGCATATTTAGAAGAGACGTAGAGTGTTAGCATGGGTTTACCTCACTGGTTGGGCATTTCTCAATGTGACCGACTATCTTCTCTCTGGGCAGGTGGACCAGAATATAAGAACCGATATCATACAGAGCCACATTATTCCCATCAAATGTGATCACACGCAGGTCAGAGATTATAGAGCAGCGACCTGACAGTACACACACACACACACACACTTTAAAAGTCAAAACATGATCAGATTAACACTTTATTTAACATAACCAGTCTTGTTATTGATAACTAAAACATGATAACTAAAACAATTAAATATCGCTTAAAGTAATTTAAATAAAGCTGACATAAATACGTAAATGAAAATTAAAAAATGTTGCCTTGCCAACTAACTGAAATAGAGCCCTGCATTTCAGCCCGAGCCCGACGGGCCCCGACTTTTTTACGCCCCTAGGGCCGGGCTTCGGGCCAATTTTCACGTCATAGTTAAAATGCGGGCCGGGCCTCGGGCCTTTTTTGGGTTATCCTGCTTTTTATATTTTTAGACATTAATTTTAAAAAATATGAGAAGTTGACGTTGACTATAGAAAAACAAACATAGAAAGAAATTTCGTAACCTCATAACTTATGGCGTTATTTTCCTGTCAAATGTCGAGAGCGCATTATTGTGAAAGTAGGCTACATTAATATAATGCGCGAGCGCGAATCTCTCTGCTCGCACATGGAATATAATGTGCCGAGCGCGAATCTCTCTGCTCGCACACGGAATATAATGTGCCGAGCGCGAATCTCTCTGCTCGCACACGGAATATAATGTGCCGAGCGCGAATCTCTCTGCTCGCGCGCGGGAACTGGACGTGCCCTGCACTTAAAACGTGTTTTAAATACTGGCCATTATAGCCATCAGCTAATCTTATAGTTACACTGACATAAGACTGACATGACAGTCTGTCTCACGCACACAGAAGGTTTCCCATCAGCGCGACTCACGATTCACCTCATGTGCAAATAATGGAGAATATTAAGAGAAAAATCGCGTGCGTGAGAAAATTTTGTGATAGAAGAAAGGAGGATTGGGTTAAAACCTTCCACTGTGGATGCTTAGCTATTCTTTTTCTCCACGATGCTCTGTTAGAGACTGTTCTAACTTTTCGTTTGATTGGACTATTTTCGTTTAACTGTTGGAAACCTCTGATGTTTTTCGTTTGATTGGACTTTGTTTTCGTTTAACTGTTGGAAACCACTGGAAAAAAAGAATGGCCATGTTCTGTGGTGCATTTTTGAGGTAAGATAATCTGCAAGTTTGTTTTTAATTTATTTAATTTAATTTGTTTATAGGCTATTGCTCATTTCGTTTGCAAGCGCTGTTGCGAGCAGCCTGAGCCTGCCTCAGTATTAAAAAAAAAAAATACTCACTGTGGTTTAATAAATAAATATTTATTAAACTAACTGTCTGTGTGATATGCTTGAAGTTTTTTATATCTATTGATTATTGTAGACAAGTAAGTATTATAGCGTTGATTTGAGAGGCTCAATTGATCAAACATTTTTTTCTTGCTGTCGGCTCGGTTTGCTTGGTCGTCATTTAAAAATAAAAATGCTCCAAACATTTGTCTAAATTAACCTAATAAAGAAATGAAAAGAAACATGAATTTACATAACTAACAAAGAAACATAACTAACAAAACTGAGCTAATTTAATGGCTGCAAAAAGTGCAAATAGGGCAGGCTGCCGCTGTGTAATGAAAAAAAAAAAAAAAAAAAAAACGGGCTCGGGTCGGACTCGGGCTGATAATTCTGATGAGCTGTCGGACACGGGTCGGGCTAGGGCCTGAGCGTCTCGGGCCAGGGCCGGGCTCGGGCCTAAATTTGAGGCCCGTGCAGGGCTCTAAACTGAAATAATTTTTTTGAAGTTGAAGTACTAAAATCACTAACTGAAAATAAAGATATATAGAAATGACAAAAGCACATAAGAAAATTACTAAAACTAAAACAAAATTTTAAAAATAAAATAAAAGCTAATTCAAAACATTAATAATTAATTACTGGGATTATATACTATTATATATTTATTAAATAAAAAATAGTATATACACTACTATTCAAAAGTTTGGGGTCGCTCACCAAGGCTGGATTTATTTGATCAAAAACACAGTAAAAACAGTAATATTGTGAAATATTATCATAATTTAAAATAACTGTTTTCTATGTGAAAATATATTTTATTTCTGTGATGCAAAGCTCAATTTTCAGCATCATTACTCCAGTCTTTCAATGTCACATGATCCTTCAGAAATCATTCTAATATGCTGATCATTTCTTATCATTGTCAATGTTGAAAACAGTTGTGCTGCTTCATATTTTTGTGGAACAGTAGTGAAGATAATAGTAAATTAACACTGACATAAAAGCATCCATCTGAAAGTGTGTATGTCTTACATGGGCACTGCCACAGTGGGCAGCAGGGGTCTGTGTTGGTCTGGATTGGTGTGCCCAGCAGGTTGCACTGTGGCTGGCTGATGTTGTATCTGCAGTGTTGGGAGGAATTATGCAGCAACAGCTGTCCATTAACACAGATGTACTCACTGCACTCATCCACGCGCAATGAATATGGAGGCTGTGTGGATACAAAACAGAGATGTTCATGAAATAGAGAGTATATAAACCCTTCTACCACCAAAAACTGCCCCGTAGAACATCAGGATTTCAACTCTATAAGGCAATTTTTTACATGCTCTTAGGTAGTACGCATTGATGTGATCTGTTCTTATGTTATACTACAACAGGTATTACAACAGATTCATCAATTATTCACTGTACCACATGTACCCATGATGCTTCCCTTCAGGCGTCAACAACCTGGCAAATGGACAGGAATGACTCAAGAACATAGGAGTTAAGGCTTGTAGAAGTGTTCACACTATGTGGATCAACTTTTAATCTTGAGGATGTGTATATTTATGGGCATGTGTGTAAATGTGTCAGAGAGATATCCAAGTCAGGGAGGGAAATGGAAGACATCAGCTCTCACTTAATACTGTTGCAACCATCACTGATATCTCACAGAAAATGATTCAACAGTAACTAAGAAGCAAAACATTTTTTCTTGGAGAACAGACACTAGGAATGAGATTTGAACGATTCTCTGATTCTGAATCTATAACTACAAGTTGTTGTATGAACAACCACTCACGAAATACACATACTTGAGTCTTATGTGCACATGAGTAACAACTTTAATTCAGTTTAATTCAATTTATCTTGAGTCTGACATGACAAAAGTAATGACTTCCAATTCAGGGAGTAAGATTGACAGATTCAACTGATTCACTTAGTGAGTTCCAATTCAAACAAATTCAAACTTACAACCCATGAGATCATAACTGATCTGTGAGACTATTTGACTGATTCATTAAAAAGAACCAGCTCAAAGAATCATTCATTCACAAGTCCACTGTGTATGTTTTTACAGTGTGATACCATGAATATCATTGAATCTTAAAACGAAATATTCGGAATAAGTATTACCAACACAAACACACAAACTCTTACCGTGCAGGGTCCCGTGGGTATAAGGAACGGAGTAAGAACTGTTGTTATTCCGGCTGTCTCGGGCGAAGGAGAGGGTGAAGGCATCATCTCGGAGGTTGTTGAAACAGCTGCTGTAGTTGTCGAAGGCTCCTCGGTCGTCATGGAGACAGATGTTGTCTCTGTGGTGACGGTTGTTGAAGTAGGTTCTGAAGTTGTGGTCTCAGTAGTAATGACAGTGGTGGTTGTAACAGGCGGGACGGTGGTGGTAGTCGGAGAGGTCGTCTCTGGTTCGGTGGTGGCCTCGGGTGTGGTCACCACCTCTGTAGTAGAGGTAGGTAATGCTAACGTGGTAAAAAGAGTTGTGGGCTGTGTAGTGGGTGTGGCTGTTGTGGTGGGTGGAGCAGTGCTGACTATAGGGGGTTCTGTGGTTGGTGGAGAGGAAGTTGTTGGAGTTTCAGTGGACGTGGTTGTGGCCAAAGTTGAAGAGAGTGTGGTTGGTGGTAATGTGGGTGTAGATGGGCTGCCAATTAAATCATCTGCTTCTAAAGGTGTAGTTACGATTGTAGTACTGACAGTTGTGCTCGGTGTTGCCGTTGTGGTGGAGGGAGTTGTTGTGGTTGTAGGAGCAGAGCTGGGACCTGCCGTGGTTCGGTTTGATCGGGTCACAAACATATAAGGAGTCGGGGTTGGAGAAAGTGTCGCACCTGTGACAAGCACATTAGAAACAAGACAGGTAAGCTAAGACAAATCTAATTGTGTGCATAAATGTTTATAAAAGTGAGAAAGATGATGAAATTATAGTTTCACACGTACAATCTTCTTTGTACACACACCGCCTGGTCACTTCATCCAGCAGCATAGACTTGGGACAGCGTGGAAAACAACCTTCAGCCCTAAACCAGTTTAGATAATGAAAGATATCATACCAGATCTGGATTTTTACTTTTCCTGAAGAAATTGTGATGTCTGGGTCATATTATATTGTGCATAAAGACTAGGAAGCCTGTTTAAGACATTTTCATGACAAATAAGCACATATTCACAATGAAATTACTGATATGTGTTCAGATGTTTTAATGTAATATTTTTTGTAATTCTCATTATCCTCAAAAAAAAGTGTTTATAACTATCAACACTCAATTGTGCTTAATTGCCGTGATATACTGAACAGTGCAAAAAAATGCACCCGAAAGCAGTGGTTCTTCTCAACCTTTTTTGATTTGAAGGCTCACCCATGTAAATGATTTTTATTGATATTAATTCAATTAATTAAACACAATTAATTTTGTTACTTCAGAAGTTTGAAGAACTGTGCTCTTATTGAAGGGGAATTTTTTTTAGGATTTTATTATTTTTATTTCATTATATTTGTAATATAAGAAATGCATTTTAGTTCACATAATCATTTAATGTGTTTTTAGCATTTTAATTTGATTATTTTAATCAATTAATAATAAATTATTAAAGGGATACTTCCGATTAGCATTAAGCTTTGTATCAGTAGAAACCCAGTAGTATTTTCGAATGACCGTGCTTCCATCCCTCATGTCCCCCTGAGACGAGAGATTTCTGTATTGTGTGTCTGGAAAAAAACCTCTGATGATGCAAAAATCGCCATTTTGCGTCATCGGAGGCTTTTTTGGCCAGAGGCTAGAGACTACAGCCAGTAGTAGGAGCTCGTTCCGCATGTTTTCAACCCGCCCATAGGGGGTGGGATCTCACGATAAAATGGTGTCTTTTCAGTTTCGAGTCAAATGATCGATATCATTTCTTCCAATACTGCCCTTGGGAGTGGCTTCGTAGGGCAGCGAAGCAAGTGCATTCTGGGAGTTGTTGTCTTTCATCCACATGAGCCAAAAATACATTTTCTGGCTTTTCTCAGTCTAGAAGGCACCAACTTCTGACCCAGTTTAAATACACATTCATCTTTCCAGTGGTGAAATATCCCTTTAATTTCAATACTTTTTAGTCATCTTGAGGCCTCCCTAGAGGTCTCCGCCACCCCTGGTTGAGAACAACTGTCCTAAAGTCTTGATTTTCTTTAATATTTTTCATTTGATTTTGGAGTAAAGCATTACAATGCCTTAGCAAGCACCTTTTGTAAAATTGTCATATATATTATTATAGTATAAGCACATGCATGATCTTACGGAGGTAGAAACTGGCAGCGTGTGGCATCAGGGTCATTGCATGTTTTCACACATGGACTGGCACATGCATGATATTTCCACTCGCACATCAAGCGGTAAGGGATCACAAAACTGCTCTCTAATATGCAGGAACACAACCACCATACACAGACACACAAAAAAATAACATTAACATTACAGAAATAGGTGAGTAAATTTTACCACATGATACTCGGAGGCTTATTCGGGTGTAGTTTCGGTGTAATATGAGTAATATGAGCAGGCTCGCATCTCATTATATTAAATACTTATTCAAAATAATAAAAAAAATTATTAAAAAACTGTCTAGGTCTGATGATAAGATGCATTGTTATTTGCAGACAGATCTTACCCTCAATGGTAAAACTGCTGCTGATTTTGAAGTTGTACGTAAGGTCGTAGTTCTGAGCATGTGCGTGTGTGTGTGAGAGGGTGAGGAAGACGCCCTTCTGGCTGTGCAACTCAAAGGATGATCGCCCAGGTAACCATAAGCCCTGGTGGTGGATGAAGGTCGCCTGCCGTCTAAACTCTTCCCCGCTCTGCCAGTGTTCCAATCGTAACCCTCGGTTCTCAGTAACACACAGGAAGTAGTTGGGCCTCTCTGCAGACTCCAGTGAGACAACAGGAAGTCCTAAACACAGCAAAATACCGAGCGCAATATCAGTAGATGCTAGTTTTTAGACTTACAATAAGACTGCAATCAAATGGTACAGATGGTGTAAATAAATTTTTTTTCAGAGGTTGGCCAATTTTGTTTCATCATCTAATAAGATGCGGGCATGTGATCAGCTGAGGACAAAAAAGAAGGAAAACCTGTCCCCCCAATTGAATATGACTATACAAAAAAAAAAGAAGATAATAATAATGACACAACAACAACAGCAACAGCAACAACAATAATAATAATAATAATAATAATAATAATATGTATTATTATTAAACATAATATTTAATTTTATTATTATTTACTTAAATTGAATCAATAAAAAAATACTGCAATATTGCAATAATACTATTGTATGGTCAAATAATATATTTATAAGTATTATTATTATTAGTAGCATATACTCATTTATATACTTTATTGATTTATTTTATATTTATAATTATTATTATTATTATTATCATTATTATTATTATTTTACAGAACAACAGTAAAATTTCAATACTAATATTTATGGCTATCTACATTCCTTTGCTTTCAGACATTATATAGAGCTTTTACTTTGGCGGAAAACCACTGGGAGAACTTAAAGCTTCTTTTTTGTTGACAACAGATTTATTAAAAATAATAATAATGAACAATTCTCATAAAAAATTTGGGAAGATGGCTGCCACATGTTGCATTTTCAAATGCATGGCCCAAACTTACAGTGCTTGCAGAGCTGGAGCTCGTACAGAGCAACATTTACTACAAACCAAGCTGTGCTCTGAGACACTGAAAACACCAGATCATTGTATTTCACATCAAAGCATGATTAAAACGAATGACCATTTTAGTTTCAAGCTATTTCGTTTGCAATTTGTTTAGCTTTTTTTTGTTTTGTTGTTAAAGTGAAGAGTGTGTTCTCACTGGAAGCTCGGTCCTTGTACAGTCCAGTTGTCATCATGAAGTGGAAAATGGTGCTGGGTTGAGCATTGGTCCTCAGGAGGGGAAACACTTCTCCACTGCTCACGTTTGCCCCAAACACACAGACAGAGTCATTTTGCTCTGTGCTGGACAGAGTGAACGGACCCTCTCCCAACTCTAAATACACAATAATAAATAAAAAGGTTAGGGAAAGATCTTCTGGTGCCAAAAAGTGCTTCCATAATTATTCTAGGCAAATTTACAAAATAAATAATTCCCACCTTGGTTGTAATATTCACAGTCATATGCTGTTAAAAGAAACATACTTGTATTAGTGGCAATCACACTGTATCATGAGTTTGCATGCATTATTTTACCATTACCAGCTTAAAAAGCAACATGAAATGGGATTTGCAATGCATTTAACTTCTTCACTGTGACAAACCTACAACTGAAACAGAACCTAGAATTAGACTCTGATTATATAAACAGATCCTGACAGCAAACGGCATGCTGGGTTTGTTTAGCAATAGAAATGTATGATTGTATACGTGTGTTAACCTACAATGACAGACAGCGCGACCGGGTCAAAAGGTGTGTGCTTGTACTCACGACACACGGTGGGGGATCTCCAGTTCACCGTGATGCCGTTTTGACAGCATTTGTGTGCATACGCTGCAATGCTGGTGCACAGACATTCACAGTCCCCCCCACGGTTGCAGTTGCAGGTGTCCGTTAGGCAGTTCTTATAAAACCAGGTCACATCTACCTGGGGGGCCACAAGGATTAGTTACGCACAACACATGGGTATCTAAAATCCCAATTAGCTCGTCAAAAACACACAATTGGTAATGCAACACACAGTCAGGACAACTGACTTTCACATGATTGTGTTGATGGTGGAATGTTCTAGCTTTCAAACCTATACAGCCCCCTAGTGGCCAGATTCAGAAATGCAAACCATCTCAAAGCTTCTATCAGTTGGTTCATGGCAGACAGTGTGTGTGTGTGTGTGTGTGCATCTGATGCAGTCTGTGGGTAAGATGTGGCCTTTTTATCTGTAGGCCAAATGTGTTGTTAAACCCCAGGGGAGAGCTGCTCACCACATTGTGACATGGAGCGAATACATCACTGTAGAGGAGGCCGCACTCTCGCTTAGCATACGGCTGTCGGCTGAGATCTCCTTCACACGGTCTGTGAACTACAAAATCGCTCTCACACTGCACACAGCACACATAATTAAAAGTTTTACTGCTTAGTTAAGCTAAGCATCCAAGCAAAGTGTAACAAAGTGCACAGTACAGTTGTTATGATTTGACAATAGTAAAAACTATGGTTACCATGGTAAATTATAAGGATACACAACAGTTCAAAAGTTTGGTGTCTGTAAGACTTTTTAAATGTTTTTTAAATGTTTTGAATGCTGCACACCAAGGCTGCATTTACTTGATCAAAAACACAGTAAAAGCAGTAATATTGTGAAATATTATTAAAACTGAAAATAACTTTATATTTTTATATATTTTTAAATGTAATTTATTCCAAATCTAAATGTTCAGCATCAGTACTCTTCAGTGTCACATGATCCTTCAGAAATCATTCTAATATGTTGATTTGCTGCTCAAGAAACATTTCTGATTATTATCAATATTGAAAACTGTTGTGATGCCTAATATGTTGCTGGAAAATATTTTTATATCTAATAATTTGATAAATAGAAAGTTCAAAAGAACAACATTTGTTTGAAATAGAAATCTTTTGTTACATTGTATAAATTTGCACTGTCACTTCTGATCAATTCAATGCTTCCTGCAGAATAAAAAGTATTCATTTCTTTAAGAAAAAAAAAAGTCTTACTGACCCCAGACTTTTGAACGCAAGTGTACATTTAGTGTAATCCAGTCTCACACAGTAGTATCCTAAAGCTAGGTGTCATACCTGTCCAACAGCCCAGCTGTCTCCAAAGGCCTGTGCGTTGCTGACCTCCATATGTCCGGCTGTGGTCATGTCATTTACTGTTACCATGTCAAAGTTTCCACACAAACCACTCATCTGACCCTAAAAGCAAAGTCAAAAACTTTTATGATAAGAGATATGGTTCATACAGTGTAACATTGTACTGCTCATTCAAAGAAAACGACCTCTGACCTTCCATTGGGGTCCAGCACGAATATGGACAGTTGTCTTGCGGTCCCATAAAACAGTCAGATCTTGAGCAGGGAAGTGGACCACAGTGTAGTAGCCCGCACCCCAGAGCTGAAACTCATATCCTCTCCCCACAACAGTAGATGAGCTCTGGAGGACAAGGACAAAACCACTTCAAATGCAGATTACAGTAAATACAGACTACAAGATATGCAACTCAGAAACAATTACAGTCTCATAGTTTATGAAAGGACAAAGCTGAAGATGGTTATGTCTTGTACTCACAGGTTTACCAGACTTATCACTGAAGTAGATTTTGGTGAGGCCAACATAGATGAGCAGGTACTTCATGCAAACAATCCCACTTTCGTAGCAATCTTTATTTTGAGCCATGATGGACACCTCAGTATCACCAACACTCTACATTTAGACACAAGATTAACACAAGTGTCCATTCAATATATGACGCTTTGTCATCTCTGTTGAAAAACAACACTTCCTTAAAGGCGAACTAGCATAACCAAACAGAACCAGTGAAAAATTTCCAACGAAAATGAGAGTTTAATATGATGAAGTTGACCCCTAATAAAAGTTTCCAAAAGGTTTTTTCAAAACTCTCCCACCCCTCATTGCACCTCAGCCCCAATCTATCATTGGATGAAAAAAAAAGTGTTAAACTATCATTTAAGTGTTTGTAAGGTTTTTTATTTTTTTATTCAGCAAGGGCACATTAAATTGATCAAATGTGACAGTCAAGACATATACAATGTTACAAAAGACTCTATTCATCAAAGAATCCTGATAATGTACATATTTATATATATATATATCGTTTTCCAAAAATATGATGCAACACAACTGTTTTCAACATAAAATATAACGCCTCAATAAACGCCTAATTACTGCTAATTAATAGTTAGGAAGGTCGTTGTTAAGTTTAGGTATTGGGTAGGATTAAGGGATGTAAATGTGTGTATGTGATAGGGATATGTGTGTGTGTGTGTGTGTGTGTGTGTGTATCTGGTATGCCCTACATTATGGGGACAACAAGGATAGTAATACCAGTAAATATTGATCTTATGGGGACATTTGATTGGTCCCCATGAGGAAAACAGCTTATAAACCATCCTAAATAAAGTATTTTGAAAATAAAGTGTCTTGAAAAAGAGTGTTTTGTGATGGGTAGGTTTAGGGGTAGGGATTGTGTAGGGGGATAGAATATACAGTTTGTGCAGTATAAAAATAATTATGTCTCTGGGAAATCCCCATAAAACATGGAAACCAGTGTGTGTGCGTGTGTGTGTGTGTGTGTGTGTGTGTGTGAGTGTGTGTGTGTGTGTGTGTGTGTGTGTGTGTGTGTGTGTGTGACTAAAGCCATTTCTTTTTGTCGCGATGGAAAAGTCTGTCCCCCGGGTAGATCAGTAGACTCCTCAGAGAATCAGTGGCCTTTAAGAGACACCAAATTCTATTCACCTGCACCTTAAGCATCCACACACACACACTCACACAAAACCACACACACACACACATGCATACCTGTACACACTTTCTCAGTCATTAAGGGCAGTAGCAGGTTGCATTGCGTAGGCTGATAGGGAACAGATTGCTCTTTGTTATGTGCGGCTCTTTGCTGAGTTTCTGTGCTGGGACTGACATTAACTCTGGCTCCATTACCACAGTCCTGTTCTAATTAAAAATCCCCTCTGATTTTCCCAAGATTAGAGGCGGTAGAAGCAGATCTCTTTTCCTGCTACTTTATACGTCCTTACTGAAGTCCGCAAAGTTTGAGAGCGCACATGCACATACACACTCTTTGGCCATTAGAAAAAAATTCTTTGGTTTAAAGGGTGCAACACTTTTAACTGGTAAAACACACTCTTTGTTAAAGACAAGCTGGTTAGAGCCTCTCCACTTGGTCCTAAGACCAGCACACAAGGCACAATCATCACCAAATGCAGCAGTTGTACAGTTACTCTTACACTTAAGCTTACCGTAAAAAAAAGCACTATTACCACGTTACAAGTCAAGAAACCATGGTACCATTAATGCCTATGTCTACAGTGGAGGGTGGGCAATATACAGTAATGATTGTAACCCAATAATGGTAAATACACTATAAATATCATTCAAAATATGACACTGAAGACTGGAGTAATGGCTTCTGAAAATTCAGGTTTGCCATTACAGGAATAAAGTACATTTTAAATAGAAAACAGTTCTTTTAAATTGTAATAATATTTCATATGTTGTTTTCACTATATGTTTTAACCGTATTTTTTTGATAAATGCAACCTTGGTCAGCATAAGAGAATTCTTTTTAAAAACATTTTATACAAAGCCTACCAACCGTTAACTTTTGAACAGTAATGTACATGCATAACATTTCTGAAATTAAATGAATGCTTCTTTCAGACAATATTTACTTATTATATTTACTTTACTAATAATTCACAAAAGAATTGCCCATGGTTATTAGCCAATGCCTATGAATCTCAAAAAGGATAAATGTCAGCTGTTTTAAATGTCTATCACTAAAATGTATTTTACTTTTTGGCTTGTGTGCCCAAAGTCACAAACACACACACTCAGGAAGTACCTTGACCAGGTAGACCTGGCAGTCACTGACGTAATCATACTCCAGGCCATCAAAAGTGTGGTAATGACGGTCACTGTAAATGGTACATACTGCTGGACAAGGTGAATATGTGCAGTTAAAGAACCCACGATGACAAACACTGGATAGAGAGAGAGAGAGAGAGAGAGAGAGACCAAATTAAACATTACTTAAAACATACATCATACACTGGTAATTCTGCAATTATTGAAAAATTATATTCTTCTAACTGTATTTCATCTGTTTTGAAATATTTATCACATGTTCTGATCATGGCCTTCATCAACCTTCAAGTGGATTTTTTAATGTGTGATGGCGTTAATTATTGACTTGTGAGGACGTAATTTAGAAAATGTTAGATACAATAGTTTAGTGTCTGTAAGGTTTTTTTGTTTGTTTTAAAAAAAAAGTCACTTATGCTCATCAAGACTTCATTTATTTGAGATTAACATACAGTGAAAACAGTGATATTGTGATATATTATTAAAATTTGAAAAAAACTTTCTATTAGAATATATTTTCAAAGGTAATTTATTCCTGTGATGGCAAAGCTGAACTTTCAGCATCATTACTATGTGACAGGTCTTCAGTGAAATATAATATCGCTAGTTACGTAGGTAACTGTGGTTCTGTGAATTCCGGATGACCGTCAGAGGCAATGCTTAAGCACTAGTGGATTATCACAGTGCCAGCTAGATAAGTCGAGGTAAGCCTTGCACATTCCGAGTGACAAATAATTCTGGCGGTCATTCAGAATTCATAGAAACACAGTTACATACGTAACTAGCACTCCGTTTCATTCTTCCAGGCCACCAGAGGCGGTGCTTAAGCACTAGTGGATGACTCCTAATAACAGTCATCAGGAGCAACCTTAACTATTTTTAGAAAAATATATAAGGTTGCTCCTGAAGAACTGCTAATCTGACAGCTTCAGGGGTTAGAACGTTGAACTTGTAGAAGTGGGTAAAATACAGGGAGAAGCCCAAGTAGCAGCTGCACAGATATCTGCCATAGATACTCCTCTAAAAGCAGTCCAAGGTATAGACAGCCCTATAGTGGAATGACCAGAGATACTTCCAGGCAGAGGCTTTTGGGCTTTCTTGTATGCCATAATGATCCCCTCCAGAATCCAATTTGACAATCTCTGCTTATACAGATACAGCAGCCCCTATAATTAAAACTAACATAACAAACAAAAAGCTAATCTGTTAGTCTAAGGTTAATGGTAGCTGCCACATAGCACCTAAAGGCTCACAAAGGACACAAAAGGTGATCCCCTGACTGATTGAGAAGCAGACTGAAAAGTAGCTAAATTGATCGAATGATTTATAAACTGAGGAAGCATAACTTTAGGTATAAAAGATGGATTTGGTTGAAGCACAGCGTCAGAATCATCCGGCAGCCAACGCATGCATAACTCAATTGCAATTGTCTTTCTCTTGGCTTCCCCTGGGATGCTTAGAAAGAGCATCTGCTACCTGATTACTCGACCCCGGAAAGTTAACTGCCCTAGATGCTAATAGTAAGTAAGAGTAAGAGCGAGTAAGAGACCATGTTAGAATCTTGTGAGTGAACGAACTGGAGATCAATGGGCACAAATACCCCTGTGATTCCATGTTACCCCCCACCCGAAGAGGGAAGCATCAGTTGTGACCACCTCTCGACGAGAAGGGTACACCTGACATCAGAAACTCCCAGCGATTCCATGGTGTCAATGTCTGAATACAACGGTGTGAGACAACAATCAACTAATGACGATGTCTGGCAGGGTTCAAATGCAAACTGTTGTTCCACCACTGGAGAGGCCTGAGGTGGAGCAAGCCAAGTGGAATCACAGGAGTGGCAGCACTGCACTCAGCATCCCAAAAAGTTGTAACAACACTCTGTATGGCATGCTCGCTCCCAGCTGGAAACGAGCAAGGAGCCATAGAATATTGTGTGCTCGGGCATGTGACAGTGTGGCAAACATTGTACAGGAGTCCAGAGTCATTCCAATGTAAGTAATTGTTTGCACTGGAATCAGGCAACACTTTACTTTGTTTAATGCGAGACCTAGCTTCTGCACATTGCTCCAAAAGCAGTCTGGTGTTGTGGACAGCTTGCCGTCTTGTGGGGGCACAAAGCATCCAGTCATCCAAATAAGGCAGGATTTGCATTCCCCTTGACCATAGCGGATACAGAGCTGCAGTCATGTACCTTGTGAAGACAGGAGGGGCCAGAGACAGACTGTATGGTAGGACCTTGAATTGGCAGGCCTGTTCTTGAAACTGAATTAAAGAACCTAACTGTAATGGAGCAACAATCGGAACATGAAAATAAGAATCTTTCAAATCAATGATTGCAAACCAATCTTCCTCAATGACAGACCAAAGAACGCCGACTGCATCTAACATCAATAACAACAGTTTTTAGGAACAAGTTTAGATGACTTTAATCAGTTTAGATGATGAAAACCACTGTCCTTCTTTTGAACAAGGAAGTAAGTTGAGTAAAAACCATGTCTTTGAGGGTAAACCCTTTATATAGCTTCCTTCTTCAACAGAGAACAAATTTCCTCAGAGGATCCCCCATCACATTAAAGACAATCCTTGAAAACTTTGGGGACTGGCGTCGAAACTGCAGAGCATACACCTTTGCTCAGTGTAATCCAATCCCAAGGGTATACTGTTGTCTCTTTCCAGTACTGCAGGTGTAGTCTTGAAAAACCCAACCACTTCAAGATTTATTTGTGCGACTTTTAACAGCAGTGGGGGGAAGGGGCGCTGACGTGGACTCCCTGGCAACTGCCACTGATAAGGTCAAACCCTCAAGTGTCCTTAGCAGCACAGGGTCTAGTGAACCCTGAGGCTGTGGAGTAGGACGTTGGCGGAATCGTTGCTCTGGCATTGCAAAGAGATGACGAGCCTGAGTGGCCGGCACCTTAAAAGCAGAATTTCACTGAGCCAGTTGACTCACCTAAATAGTATCCGCATATGCCATATAGACGGTAGTGTGCGAGCAGTCTTTGCTTAGGTGCACTAGACCCCACAGGGGCATTAAAAAATCCTTGCCTGGTGGCATAGCAAAGTTAGATCCAGCTGAAAAACACTAGCCACCGAATAGTATCAAGTATTGCTACTACGCGATTGCTACCGAGAGGGACCCCCATCACCCCCATTGTGGAGGTGATCACTATGGCATACAAGAAAGCCCAAAAGCCTCTGCTGGGAGGTATTTCTTGTCATTCCACTAGGGCTGTGCAGGGCCGGATTTACCTCGTATTGTGACATAGGCAAAAGCAAATTTTGGGCCCCCCACACCCCTCACACCGTATGACAAAAAACGCTACTTTTAATAAAGGAAATGGGGCTCAAAGGAAGTTTTTGCCCAGTGAATGTCTTGTTTTTTGTCATTATAATGGCTTCATCTGAGGCAGTCAGTCTATCATGTCACGATAGAGATGAGACTGTGTTATGAGGTATGACTGACAGTTTGAGGAGGCAATGGAGTTACGAGATTTGGTCACAAGCTCTTTTTAATACTTCTCATTAGTTAAATATTTGCAAAACTCACAGACAGACATAAAGGGTGACCATAGTAATGATTTATGTTAAAAATTACGATATTTAAAATTGTAGTAATTTACAGTATAAAGTATTTGTCTTACATAGTTTTAGCATTAAAGTTAAATAATAATAATAACAATAATTAAAAAAATATTATTTCTCCTCATTGTAATTGGGCCCCTCCTGGACGTGTGAGCATAGGCATGTGCCTGGAATGCCTATGCATAAATCCGGTCCTGGGGCTGTGTCTACATCTAGGGCTGCTTTTAGAGGAGTCTATATGGCGGCTATATGTGCAGAGGCTACTAGGGCTTCTACCTGTATTTTTTCCGCTTCTACAATTTAAAACATTGCTACCCCTCAAGCTGACAGATTAGTAGTTCTTCAGGAAAAACCTTGACTATTTTTCAGGTGAGTGGCATTCTTCATGACTACGATATTAGGAGTCATCCACTAGTGCTTAAGCACCGCTTCTGGCAGTCAGGGGGAATGAAACAGAGAGCTAGTTACGTAGGTAACTGTGTTTCTGTGAATTCCAAATGATCGACAGAGTTATTAGTCACTCAGAATGCATGAGAAAGGTGTACCATATTTGTACACCTGAATTCCACTATTTAAATTTAAAATGGTTGTAAGGTTCTTAGGAAAATTGCAATGTAGAATTTTCCTGATTTTAACACTTTTTATAAATTAAAAAAGGAAAAAAGGTCCGGGTAGAGGACAAGCCCAAAACAAATAATTCTCTCAAATGTAACTTTTCAACACTCTTATTTAGGAAAGAGCTATTAGGTATAAGAGACACAATAAAAAATGTTGAAAGCTCTTACAATCTGTCCTAATACATTTCCCCTTTCTTTAAAATCATGCTAGGGAATAGAAAAGCTCCACTAACTGAAGAATCGCCCATTAACAGGAAACAGACTTATGGAAGCTAAGCTTTAAAAAAATAAAATAAAATAAAAAACACACTGACCAGCGGTAGCACGGAGTGTCCACTGTCTCTCCTGGGAGATACTCTAGACCGAGCCATGCACAGGGGCAGTTCTCTGGGTAATAGCAGTCTCCATTATGAATCACTAGCCTGTACCAATTAAAGAAGATGGTGTAATATTACATGCTCTGGTGTCAATAGACATGCATACTTTTCAAAACATTTGTTCCAAATGCAAAAAAGAAAGTGATTACCCAGCAGGACATCCACATCCTGGTACACATGGGGTCATGGGAGGGCAGGTCAGGTTCAGCATCAGGTTTCGACAGGTGAGTTCACAGGCCATGCCCACACCTGAAGGTCCACGCCCACTCTGACCCCTGCAGCTGTAGTAGACTTTACCATTTGGACAATCTCCTCTCTCAGGCTCTGAAAAAAATGGATGGAGAGAGAATGGTTAAAGGAATAGTTCACTTCAAATTGAAAATTCTGTCATCATTTACTCACCCTAAAGTTGTTTCAAACCTGTATTTCTTCTGCTGAACACAAAAGAAGATATTTTGAAGAATGTCGGTAACCAGACAGTTGATGTACTCCATTCACTCCCACAGTAGGAAAAAAAATACTAGGGATGTCAATGGGGTCCATCAACTGTTTGGTTACCGACATTCTTCAAAATATCTTCTTTTGTGTTTAGCAGAAGAAAGAAATTCATACAGGTTTAAAACAACTTAAGTAAATGAGTAAATGGTGACAGAATTTTCATTTTGAAGTGAACTATTCCTTTAAACGAAACTGTATAGGGAACTCAAGTGGTGCTTGCTCATGCAAAAGTTGTTTTAATGCATTGGTTTGAGGTTTCTAGGTGGTTCTCTAGATATGACCTGTTTTATCACTAGCCTGACTCAATTTTCCACTAACCTCAATAAGACACATGATGTGAGGTGTCATTTAAAACAATGAAGAAAGAGTTACGTGCTGAAGTATAACAATTTGAGTTAGTGGTCTATGTTCAAACCCATAATAGTGATGACTGCACCACTAATAATTATCAAAAGGAATTAGGGTTAACAGGCAACCAGTTTAACCTAAAGTCAAAAAACAAACAATGGACAATACATTAATAATGCAGCCACCTGAACACTATTGAAATCAAATTTACTTTTTAAATTTACTATTACTATTTCAAATCACAGCCACATTTAGCAAATGAGCAATGTCTTACAATTTATCATTGGAATTTTTTTAAAAAAAAGTCAAATCGGCAAGCAAATAAGCAAAAAGTGGAATTTGGTCTTTCCCCAAGTCTCCTTCTTTCTTTGTGCATGTGTATCTGAGTATCTGTGGTTCAGATCTGTCAGGCATTCAGTTTGCTCAATGTGTTACCTCTGAGGAATGTACTGCTGACTATCTAAGATGAAAACACTCTTTTCCAGGGGAAGGCAGAGGTAAAAGGAAATAGAAGGAGACTGATGAAATGGAGCAAAGAAAAAGTAAAAAGTAAAAGTTTACCTCTTTCTTCTGGCACACACTCCATTCGACCATTTCTGCAGAGACTAAAGAAAAAGACAAATCGAAATATACATTACCAACATACATATACAGTATATACATATTATTATGTAATGGATAATCTAATTTGAACAATTTTAGCATTTTAACAGTCTGCAAGACTTTTGAAAGTTGAAAGAAGTGTCTTATCACCAAGGCTGCATTTATTTGATCAAAAATACAGTAATGTTGTCTAATATGATTCTGAAATAAAATGTATAATATAAATTAAAGTCACTGTTTTCTATTTGAATATATTTTAAAATACAATTTATTCCTGTGATGTCAAGCTGATTTTTCAGTATCTTTATTCCAGTCTTTAGTCTTCAAAAATCATTCTAATATTCTGATTGGGTGCTCAAGAAAAATCTCTTATTATTATTATAATTATTATTATGAACACATTGATTTCAGGATTTTTTGATGAATAGAAATTTCAAACATTTCGAACATCATTTATTTGAAATGATTATTTCAATCTTTTGTAACACTAAATATCTAGCAAATGAGCAAAGCTTTATATTTTATCATTGGGAAATTCTAGAAAAAGTCAAATTGACAAGCAAAAAAAGTGGAATTTGCTCTCTCTCTCGTTTTGTATATAACATACCTGTACATACACATTTTGTCTATTGTCTATTTTGTATATTTTTATATATTTTTATTATCTGTCTTGTCGCTGTCATTCTGTCTGTGCTGTGGAAGCCTCTGTCACTAAGACAAATTCCCCATATGTGTAAACGAACTTGGCAATAAAGCTCATTCTGATTTTGATTCTGATTGAAAGTATTTACTGTCACTTTTGATCAATTGGGAAAGTTATTGCATAATGTATCAGACTAGCAAACCTACTTGTAGCTATAAATCTGTATGTGTTTGACAACAAAATCCTCCATGTCCACACACTCACCATGGTCCAGATGAACTGAAGGACACTTCACCAGGCTGAAACACCGAACCCATGAAGTAACAGTGACACTGGGAGCTGAAATTAAACCCAAGACAGTTAAAAAAAGGAAAAATATGTCCATTTCTATGCTAGTGTTCAGACATTACAAGGTGGTATTGGTGTTTGGTGTATTCAGACGTACAGCAGCACACAGCGCTGGCGAGTGTGATCGTAGAATGATCCCTCATTGCAGCTGCATCCTTCAGCACAGTCACCATCACACACTTCAGCACTGCTGATTGACTGACATGTCCTCCCGCATGCTGATGTGCACGGGTGATACATCATCCCACCTAAACACACCATACCTATACGCATAGACAAATTACTTCCTGAACATACTTGTGTAATAGATAGTTGTAAAGACAAATACATGTAGGGATGACCAACGAACCGCACTCAGAGACATGCGCTCTGAAGTTGATGGTGATGTGATGCTTGCTGCAGATGTATGCATAGTGGGACAGAGCAGTGCAGAGGCAGACGCTGCCACATCGACAGGCCTGGTAGCGGCACTGCTGGTGGTACACGCTGGGACTAACATATGCATGGCATGGCGCAAACACTTCCTCCACTAGCACATCACACTGGGCAGCATAAAACACTGAAAAAAAACACCTTTTCAGCATCAGGCATGAATTTCTAGAAATCATGCATTGCATTTGTTTTGGAGAAACCTGATTCTTTGGACAAGCAAAAGGATTAACATATATACCATTTTGTTGGTTCATTTCACAGGGGTCGATAATGGGTATGTTGACAGGGCTAATGCACGCTGAAGACACTTTCCAGGCGTTGACGTGCAGCTGTGGAGTTCCTTCAATCATGCCTGCAGGAGAACTGGAGAGTAAAAACACATTTACTTAGTTCTTCACACAAGTCCAAGAACTGCATAATGATACTGAGAGACATTTAAAATGCTTTTCAGAAAGAAATTCAGAGGATCAGTCTCCGTTTCTCACAGGAAATCATCCCGTAGGTTTCCGTTGAGGGTCCCGCAGATGCCAAGAGTGGAGCCCATCCAGGTGCTGTCCAACTGAAGGTAGATTCGTCCACCCTGCCAATCATACTGAAACCTCAGGCCAAAGACAGATCGCAGACCCACAAACAGAGATGTCAACCGACGCACGTTCACCATGTCTAATAAACAAACAGAAAAAAAGAAATAGGAAATACATTTTAATCAAATTTATTCTAATTTTATTTCTTTTTTAATCAAATGTATTCTAATGTTATTTCTTTTCATTATTATCTATGTGGTAGACACACTTTTATTATAAATATTTTAATAAGTAATTGTAATATTTTTGGTTACATATATATTTATATTTTAACTCATTTAACTCTCAAATTACATTTATTACTGCATTTCTAGGTTCAGTATTTAACCTGGAAATGTGAAATAAAGCATAATGACCCATAGTTAAAATGAGAAAATTAGATTAGAATTGGTTTAGATTACGAAACTTAAGACTGTCCCTCACAGTCTTGTTTTCATTTGCAGCAAATTAAATATGGCATCTACCTTGACTAAGGTATAAGAAACATTTTCTATTAAAGCGGCCCAGTACCGATGTAAAACTGAGAACCTGTCCTTACCATCTGAGTAAGGCAAATTGACAGCCATACTAGCCCCAATGACAACTTCCCCCTCTCTTGTGAGAGTGAGCTGTCTGCTGACATCTTCATCCACCACCAGAGCCACTGAGTGGATGCAGGAGTGTTCCTGAGACTGAGAGACGAGAGCCTCAATTAAACACACACAAGACATCTCTGATCACACACATTTCCAGACGCACTCTTTTTACCTCTCCACAGGCAGTGTACTGTAGTGTGACAGTAAACTTGGTGCTGCCACGGCTCTTCACTAGCACATACTGGCAAGAGCCCATGTGCATGAAGATCCGCCCATCGAATGTTGTCACATGCGTGTCACCCATTACTGTGCATTCCGCTAGGGGTTGAAAAAATCATATTATTCTAAAATAATCTTTGAATACACACTCATTTTGTAAGTTACAGAGCTCGTAAGGAGACATGGTGATGAAAAAATTAGATGGAAGGAAAATTGATATTTAAATGCTTTTGCATTTGCTCGCAAAAATGTTGCGTTCGCCCCCCAAAAAAGTGCGTTTGCTAGCAAAACTTTTATGTTAACTTGAGTAACTTTGTGTTTGCTCGCAAAACTTTGAAACTTTTGAAACTTTGAAAATTTTGCGTTAAACTTAAAAGAAATGCCTAGTTTTACAACTAGGTATTTTTTGGTATGGTATTATGTAAAACTGTCTGATACAAAGGTTGTTATTTACCAGTGCAATTGTTTTCAGTGCAGTTCCACACTCCTCCCATACAGACACTGAAAATGTAATTCACATTAGATGGATTCACTCATGAATTCAACACATTTGATAAGGAACCGGGTTTTCTATTATCAGCTACTGTGATTATCAACTGGTTAAAAAAATGGGAGAAACAGTGAAAATTGGATGTTTCTAACCAGACACTGCAGCCCTGCTCCAATACATGACCCAGAGGATATGCTGTACCATGGTACACACAAGGGCACTGAGACACTGCAATACAGGTGCCATTCTGCAAAATCAGACCTGAGAGCATCCAAACAGAAAGAGAAGCCATGAATGAAACAAGTCAGCTGTAGTCATAAAAATCATACAAAAATTAAAATCATCAACAAATCACTGCAACACTGCATTCTGAATTGCCCAAAAGGGCTCATTTGCATTCTCCTCATAATAGCAAACATTCAGGAAAATTAATAATAACACCCCCATTTAAGCATCTGATTATCAGTCTCACCATCTGGGCAGTAGCATCCATCCAGACAGTGTAGATTGGTGCCCAAGCACTCCTTCTCAAAAGTGCATGTTGGCGGGCAGCAGCTGATACAGTCTCTGTGGACAAAACTTTCCTCACATCCGTCCGCTGAAACACAAACATATCACATGACAAGCTGCAAAGTTTATGCCATGTGTTATCTTCATGACAAGAAAGCTGACTAACCGCATGTAGGAAAACTGTCCCTCCATTCTCTGACGGGGTAGCCCACATGAGAACAAGCCCTGGTGTACTCAACCAAAGTCCGACAAAAGGTCTCCTCCTCATCTGATCTGGAAATAAAAAACATTTAAATGTTAATAAACACAAAACAGCCAAAAATACAAATAGCTCTAATAAAAAGATGGGGGAAAAGTCAATACTAAAGAAATCTCTTTTAGTATGGTGATATAAGACTGAATGAAACTGTAAGAGCAGTACAGCTGTTCAACTTGCTCCTGCAATCTGATACTCTTACTGCCTCTTCAATCAACAGTTGAGTCTGAAATTGTTCATAAACTCCAGCAGCTATTTAATCACTGTAATCAATACACACACACACACACACACACACACACACACACACACACACACACACACACACACACACACACACACTCTTACGAATACTAGTGCAAGCATAATTGCATGCACACACATACATATAGGCTACATATGTTCACAAACATTCTTTCTGCAGCTTTTGCTATATTCAAGATATTTTCATTACTATAATTAACATAATCCTGTTGGAATTGGGAAGTGTAGATTGCAGGAAAGAGGCTAGGGAGAAAAAAACATTCAAGAAGGGAGAGGAAGAGAGAGAGAAAGTCTACTTAAAATCCTAAATGCTATAAACAGAAATGTTCAATATTGACATTAGCACAAAAGTAAATATCACATTATACTGAAAGTATTCTACAATTAGTCATCTGATTTTTTAATTTCACCATGTAAATTTTGTGCAACTAACTATACTCCCACATTTTAAGCAAATAATTGAAAAAGATCCAATTACAAAATTCCCAACAACTGGTCTTGAGATTGTAGTGATCCAAACATTGCTGTAAGTAAAATAAGGTTTGTTATTGTTAACTGAAACTATTAAACAATTAATAGTTTTGTCTATTTATTTTTTAATTAACATTTTTGTTAATAAAATATAAATATTAGATGAAATAATTGAATAACTGAAATAAATAAGTTTAGGCTGAAGTATTTAATTACTAATTACTAAAACTAAAAACAGAAATAAAAATGAAGCTAAAGATATATATATATATATATATATATATATATATATATACACACAAAAAACTAAAAAAAAAAAAGACAAAATGCACAAAATTACTAAAACTAAATTTAAAACTGAAAATATATTAAAACATTTATATAATTCAAAATATTAATAAATATTATAATAGTATATAAATAATAATAAATAACACTAATTTAGATCAAATTATATGAAACCAGTCTAAGGTGCTTAGTTGATCTCTCAGTATGGCCAAGCTGGTTAGACTAGTCAATTTAAATGATTTTAGAGTGGTTTTGAGACAAGCTAGCCAACCAGCTAAACACTCATTTGGACAGACTGAGAGGCCAGTTAGATAGCTTAATCCAGCTAAGATCAGCAATCCATCTTTAGCTTGTTTTTTTCAGCAGGCTTCAACTTCAGTTACACCATTTCATTTAGACAAAAGCACCACACTTGACTTACACACACATGTCCGAAACACAACTGGCAACAAATGGATTTGGGTCAATGTTCTCATGGCAGGAGATGAAAGGAAAGAAAAGCAATGCACTGCACTTCTCAATGGCATCCTGCTCAGATAACACACAAACAAGCAAAGTTGCTAAATCAGGTTTTAAGGTGGATAACCAAAAAATACACTGCATTCAATTTTCACATTTTACTGAATGCACACTCACACTTAAGCATGTATGACTTCTCTTAAACACTCGTTTTAAACTATCATACATAATAAGACCCATTTAGCTCAGTTCAAACCCAGAATGCAGTGTGTACAAGCGTACATCCATATCGGACTCAGATGAGCATGGTCCAGGGAAATCATCATCAACCTGAGGACAGGGTCTCTCCTGGGGCAAATCTACTGCCCAGCTGTTCCCAAATTCAGCAATGTCGTCAGAGACTACACCTGAAGATGCAAAATGCAAAGCAATAAAGTCACCATAACAGATTTGCAGCAAATTACATTTTAGCACTGTTTCTTGAGAATTAAACTGTCCCTAAAATGTTACAACTCATCTCTAAATAGAAAACACTGGGCCAGGCCAGGTGTGTTCAAACTGAGTATGCAGCTCTGCTCAGCTTTGATATAATTGTCCTGAATTTACTGCTGACTGAGATGATAAGTGTGTGTACAGGCCTGTTTGTCTCACCGTGGCTGCTGCTGAGATCATCCGATCCGTCATCATTATAGTTTCCACACAGACCACAAGGCCTTCCTTTGTGTGCTTCGGTCATTTTGAGGTAGACTCCAGAGCTCCCGTCCCACGCCAGAGAGAAGCCAAACGTGCTCTTCACCAGGATGTAGTCAGCTAATCGCTCAATGAAAACATTACGTACTGTCTGTGGCAGACTCAGCCTGAAAACATGCACATGAAACAGACAAACAACACAAGTATTTCGATCATGTTTGATATTGAAATGTGTTGCCATTTCTGTCATTTTATCATCAGCATGCTATCGTGACCTAAAATCTATTGAAAACCATAAGTGGCCAAGGTTTCTAATGTTTTCCGACAAACCATACTCATCAAACAGAGTTATTTATCCCTCCGTCAGTAGATTTATTAATTAGTTTTTTCATTAATTCATCAAAGATTCACAACACATTTGGGGTCAGTAAGATTTTTTTTAATGGCTTCAAAAGAAGTCTCTTATGCTCACCAAGGCTGCATTTATTTGATCAAATAACTGTTTTCTATTTGTATTGATTTTAAAGTGTAATTCATTCCTGTAAAGGCAAAGCTGAATTTTCAGCATCATTACTCCAGTCTTCAGTGTCACATGCTCCTTCAGAAATCATTCTAATATGTCAATTTTCTGCTCAAGAAACATTTCTCTGTTAAAAAAAACTTGTTCTGCTAAAAATTTTGTGGAAACTGACATACATTTTTAGGATTCTTTGATGAAAATAGAAGAACAGAACGTCTAGGTTACTAATGTAACCACCGTTCCCTAAAGGAGGGAATGGAGAAGGTATGTCAGAACTGAACTGACAAATTGGTATTTGCTTGAGAGCCCAATCACCTTCCTTCAAGTGTAAACTAAATGAGCCAATGGACATTGGCGTGTGAGATTTGCATAGAGCACCCCACCCAGCAAACCGGGTATGTATGGAAGCACGCTTGCATCGCACATTCAAGTTTGCCACTGAGGAGCCGAGACTGTGTGTCCCGGCCGTTCAGCAGCGGTACAGCTATTATGGCGACGCGTAACGTCTCTGTTCCCTCCTTCAGGGAACAGGGGTTACATTAGTAACCTAGACGTTCCCTATCAGTCAGTCATGTTCAACATTGCGTCAGAACTGAACTGATGAATTGGGATCCCTACCAAAACGCCACAATTGCAGCCCCTTCCAGCACCCCGCGAAAGCAACCTAATTCCCCCGTATCTGCTGGGGCGGAGAAAGGACAGGACTTACCGCAGAGAGAGTGTTGATCACTGCTGTTCCTTCTGACCCACACAGTGAGACTATTGGATAACACTGAGAAAGCGTTATGGAAAGGGATGCTACGGAGACCACATCCTGTCCGTAGGGAGGTAACGTGGATATTACACATATGGACTGACCATTAAAGGGGACATATCATGCTAAATGCACTTTTTTAGCCCTTAAATGCATTTTGTTGTATATTTGGAGTGTTTAGAAGTACAGAAAAGATGAAATTATTCTCTTCAGGTGCTTCGTTGATATCTTTATATTCTGTTTTGGTCATATTTTTCAACCTGTTCCGATTTTTCTGTTATCTATGACGTTTTTTGAACTATTACATCACAGTATTTGCAGCGGAACTGCCAAATAAGGACATTGACTTCCGGCCCAACACTTCGAGCAATCCGCCATTTTTATTTCTCGCTGCAATTTTGTAGTCCAAGCTAAAGGATGCAGAAGTTATGAGAGGGTAAGTTAAAATGTTCGGTTGTTGGATGTAGTAACCCACACGCTTCATTACACCGTCTAATGTAGATGAACTGCCGCGCTTGTGGCGCATGTTTAACTGAAAGAACGAGCAGAGACCCGGTCGCGCGCGCGCGCACTCTCTCTCGGAGCCAGGCGAAAGTGTAAACAAGACTTCACCGTCTCCAAACTAGACGCTGTCTTGCTCTCTCTCCCTCGCACATATTAATAAAAATAAATCGACACGGTGGTAAAAGGTCGGAAGACCAAAGTTTCATGTGTAAATACAGTAACACACCATTGCGATACATCCATATGAAGACGTTGTTCTACAGGTTCGTCGTCTTCATTTTCATCTCGCTCCTGCTCCGACTCTGGCTCGAACATGTAAGGCTGGCTGGACAAGTCTTCCGTTGTTTACATTTTGTTAATAACGTGTGAATAAAAAGTTTCTGTGCCGCTAGATAATCGTATCTCTGCTATCAAACTACAAAAATGGCCGAACGGGGTGGAGTTGAACCGAGTGTGGGCGGGGTATGAAGTGTCTCAATTGTATTTAAAGAGACCGCACCAAAACGAGTTGCTCTCAGACGCACATCAGAAAAGGGGTAGAAAAGGGGCCTGTGGAGCTATAATAATGAGGAATTCAGACCCAAGCATTGCAGTTCCGCTTTATATAGACTACAAATGTATGATTTATATGTAAAAAGGAACAATTTAAAAGCATGATATGTCTCCTTTAAGGCAGAGCTCCATATGGAAGGTCTCTGAGGAAGATTCAGCCTAGATGAATACCGAGCAGAGATGGAAGGGCGGGCTCTGCCAAGGGAAAGACATGGGCTCGCCGACAGGGAAGCCATACCGTAAAAGAATACACATGTGGGATCACCCGTAGGAGAAATACAACACATGGGCACCTAGTCTAGTATAAGGGCTGTCCTTCTGGGCATACACACAAGTGCTAGACCTAGCGTCGGACGCCTCCGTAGCATCTGACTGCTGAGGGTGCTGGAGGAACTTCATGCAGGGTTTACCAGGTGGGGAACTCATCTGTGGAGCAGATAGCACACGTATCCTGTCCTAGGAGGGGAGTAGCGAGACACCCAGCGGGTCCCCAATGTTACTGGCTACTTGTGGCGAGTACACGGGAGAACACATGCTCTACAGGGAGATTGTAAAACCTTGCAAACGTGTTACGTGTCACCCAGCCCGCAGCTCTAAAAATGTCTGCTAGTGAGGCACCGTGCACCAACAACACTTCAAGAAGGCCACAGGAGGCGACACTTCGAGTGGAATGAGCCCTCACCCCAAGGGGGCACAGCTGGTCTTGGGCCGGATATGCCAAGACTATGGTGTCCACTATCCAGTGGGCCAACCTCTGCTTGGAGACAGCCTTTCCCTTCTGCTGGCCTCCATAACAGACAAAGAGCTGGTCTGAGGTCCTGAACCTCTGTGTTCGGTCCACGTACAGGCGCAAAGCGCGAACAGGACAGAGCAAAGTGAGGGCAGGGTCTGCCTTCTCTGGGAGCAGCACTTGCAGGTTCACCACCTGATCCCTAAAAGGAGTAGTGGGAACCTTGGGCACGTACCTTGGGTCTCAGGATTACGTGAGAGTTGGCCAAGTCTGAATTCTAGGCACGATTCATCAACCGAAAATGCCTGCAGGTCCCCTACCCTCTTAACAGAAGCCAATGCAGTCAGGAGCGCCATCTTAAGAGACAGGATTTTAAGCTCTACTGACTGCAGTGGTTCGAAGGACGCTCTCTGTAAGGCTGCTAAGACTAAGGAGAGGTCCCAAGAGGGTACAAGGTGAGGGCAGGGAGGATTCAGCCTCCTCATGCCCCTCAGGAACCTGATGATCAGGTCATGCTTTCCCACAGTCTTACAAATCTACTGCATCGTGATGTGTGCCAATAGCGGCAACATACACTTTCAGGGTAGAGGGAGACAGCCTTTGCTCTAGCCTTTCTTGCAGGAAGGAAGCACAGCTCTGATCTGGCATTTCCGAGGGTCTTCTTGGTGAGAAGAACACCATTCAACAAACAGGTTCCACTTCAGAACATAGGCACGCCTTTTAGAGGGTGCTCTTGCTGAAGTGATAGTGTCTACCACCGCTGGGGGTAGACCACCTAATTCCTCCGCCACAGGGTGCCCCGAATCTGAGAAAGCAAGTCCTTCCTCAGAGGAATGCGCCAGGGAGGGGCTGTCGCGAGGAGCATTAATTCTGGGAACCAGGTCCGGTTGGGCCAGTATGGTGCAACTAGCAAGACCTGCTCCTTGTCCTCCTTGACTTTGCACAGTGTCTGTGTGAGAAGGCTCACTGGGGGAAATGCATACTTGTGTAGGCCCCGAAGCCAACTGTGTGCCAGCATATCGGTGCTGAGGGTCCAGTCGGTCAGGGAGTAAAACAACCGGCAGTGGGACGTATCCGGAGAGGCAAACAGGTCTACCTGTGCGGCCCTGAAGCATCTCCAAATCAGCTGGACCGTCTGGGGGTGGAGTCACCGTTCTCCTGGGAGCGTGGGCTGTTGTGAGAGCTCACAACATGTGAATGTGAACGGCACGAAGCGTGTAGACCACCCTGATGGTTTATGTACGCAACAGCCGCAGCGTTGTCCGGTCGGACCAGTACATGCTTGCCCTGTAGCAGCGATTTGAAGCGGTGCAGCGCAAGGTGTACTGCTAGCAACTGGAAGCAGTTGATGTGCCACTGCAGTCGAGGTCCTGTCCAGGAGCCTGTTGTTGAGACAACAACATGTCTGGACACTTGTTCTAGGGAAACTCCTGCCTGTAGAAATGTAAGGTCTGACCACGGACTGAAAGTTTGGCGTCAAGTCGGGGTGATTGCCTCTGAAAATGCGTTTCTGCGTCAACATTTTGAACGGGAGCTTGCGAAGGGCCCGATTCAAAACATGCAGGTCCAAGATCAGTCGTAACCCACCGCCTTTCTTGGGTACAATGAAGTATGGGCTGTAAAACCCGGACTTCATATCGGCTGGAGAGTCGGCTCTATCACGTCCTCCGCCTGTAGGACTGTGATCTCTGCACGCAGGACAGAAGCATCCTCGTCCAGCACTGAGGTTAACTGGATGCCCCTGAACCTAGGAGGATGCCGGGTGAACCGAATCGCTTGGCGGAGTCTGATGGTCCGAATGAGCCAGCGAGACGGCCTGGGAAGCAATCCAGGCCTCCAGAGCGGGGTCAGAGTGACTACAGATGTACCTGCAGTGGGGCAGCGAGGTGGAGCACAGGGGGCTGACACGGAAGGCACAGCGTCCCGGAGTGGGGACAGAAATAAAACTCAAAGTATTCTCTGCTCGGCCCTCCTCCGGGGGAAGGAGTGGTGCAGTCACCATCTCCTGAAGAGCTGTTCCCTCCATCACTGGGTCGCCCAGGGGGGCACCCTCAGCGACGAGTAAGCGGGGGGATGCAGCCGGCGGTGGGGTGGAGACAGCAGCGGGCCGCTGGGGCAGGTCCGATCGTGACTGTCAGACGGAGCCATGAAACGACCGCATCCATAAACACACGGGTGGAATGACATCTTTAAAAAGACGCAACGTCACACCCGTGCTTGCTCTTTTAGGGAAAAAAGCTATCTTTAGTGCTGAAGCGCAGAACACTCGTACAGATGATTGCAGAGCAGAATCGACGAATCACTCGGCTCCGAAGCAAAATCTTGAATGTGAAATGCAAACACGCTTCCTTATATACTCACTTCGCAGGACGGTGTGCAGGTTGCAAATCTCGCACACCAATGTCCATTGACTCGTTTAGAACAATTGAAGGTAATTGGGCTCTCAGGTGAGATCTCAATTCGTCAGCTCAGTTCTGACGCAACATTGAACGTGATTGACTGATAGGGAACTGCATTTATTTAAAATAGAATATTTTTTAAATGTCTTTATCACTATCACTTTTGATGAATTTAGTACATCCTTTCAAAATAAAATGATTAATTTAGAACAGTAAAGTATATCCAAACTCACCTATGTCCATCCTTGAGCACCTGATAACCACTAATATAGATTTCCTCTTCATTTGGGAAGAACAGACTCAGACCACGTGGACATGAATACACCGAACCTCTACATGAACGACTGTTATGAACCTGCCAAAGAGAAATAAACTTGCAATGCAGGTATCAAAAGAAAATTGTACATAGGAAACAGACCTGTGTTCTATTGCAGAAATTCTGGTGTAGCTGTAACTTACCCACACCGTATACTGGGGCTCTGTGGAATGGCAGTCTTTGGCCAGGATATATGAACAGGTTCCAGGGAAGTAGTAATACATTCCATCAAAGGTCTCAAAATGATGCTGACCCCACGAACGGCAAATTCCATCCCTATCCTGACCATGGTTGGGAACTGATACAAAAAATACAACATTAAAAACCTATACAAAAAAGTACTGTGGCGGGTCCATAAGACATGATAGTAGATGGTGAAAATACCTTAGAATTATGGGACTGAATGATAACAAAATATGTCCACTAAACTTTTAAATGTTTTTGACAGAAGTCTCTTATGCTCTCCTAGACACATATTTTGATAAAAAATATCGTTTTAATTTAGTAATAATTTTCAGCTTATTTACTCCAGTCTTCAGTGTCAAATGATCCTTCAGAAATCATAATAATATGCTAATTTGATGCTCAAGAAAAATTTCGTATTACTATCAATGTTGAAAATGCTGATTAATATCTTTGTGGAAACCGTAATAATTTTTTTCAGGATTCTTTGATGAATAGAAAGTTCAAAAGAACAGCAATTATTTTAATGTAAAAAACATAAATGTCTTTGCTGTCATTTTTGATTAATTTACTACATCCTCACTCAATAAAAGTACTAATTTATTTATTATTATTTATTTTTTTAATCATACTGACACCAAACATTTGAATGGTAGTTAACATGGTATTTCAAATAATCCATGGCACATGGGGATATGCCCAAAAACCATTATCATCAAGGTAACTCTTGTTACTTTTTTTTGTTAGTGATTATTAAACCATTTAACTCAATATTTGTGCCCTATGTAATCAATTCCCTGTTGGGCATGTAATCAGTATGGCTTATATCAATACAGTATATGCAGGAACCTGTTATTGTCTTGGTCACACCAGCTGTCTGGCTTTTTCAGTGCCTGGTTAATTAAACATACATACAGAAGCTCTTTGTGGCAAGCAATATATTCCCAGCACATCTGTAATCCAATGCTACCAAATGAAGTAAGACATAGTCACATAGATTATCTGGAACCAGTGAGCAATGCCATTTGATTTCTAGTAATTAAATTCAGGGTTCTTTCATCCACATTTAATGGTCAGCACTGGGTGGCAGATGATAATATCAGACCATACGTACCTCACTGTAATTAAATCGAAGCAAGCTTCATTTTGAATTTAATATAACATGTGTGTGTGTGTGTGTGTGTGTGTGTGAGTGTGTGTGTGTGTGTGTGTGTGTGTGTGTGTGTGTAAGTGTGTGTGTTTCTTACTGATTTGACAGCGTTCCCCGAGACCCTGGAATTGAGCACAATCACAGCGTCCTTCCTCCTGGCACCAGCCCCCATTAAGACACCCACAATATTCTACAACACACACAAACACAAAAGGCAAATTTCACTAAGTATTACTAATAAAGCAAATGAAAACTTAAAATTATGGGGCCAAGCACTGAAGTAGCACACCCCCAATGTTTTTGTTCTGACATTTTTTTGATTTTCCTTTGCCTGGGAGTCTAAAGGTCAATTCACACTGAACCAACAGACAACAGACGGCGAACACTTCATCAGGTTTTGGTCGGATCAGTGCGTCACCTCTGTCAGTGTCCGCGTGTTGGTCGCGTCTGTCGGTGCAGTGTGAATCGCCTTAAAGAAACCCATAGAACCATATAGTTGGTTTTAAATAGTTGTCTGGCCAACTTTGGGTTCTTCTGCTCAAATCTTACAGAGCCACCCATCAATCTTTATCAAAGTTGGCTCTAGATGATCTTTTTGTATTAAAGGATAACTTAATAATTTATATTTCTAGCATCCAAGATCAAGTGAGACTGTATACTGTATATTTTTGAGTGATCAATACCTGTTGATGCATCTCTCGCTGTATAATTATGAAGAACTCTTCGAGGGAGAGCTGAATCAGACAGCACTGCACTAAGGGTCTGCAAGAGAGAAAAAAAATGTTATAGAGAATTTGCCAAGTATTTGGGTCTTACGAGCTACTGTGGCAACAATACCATGTCTGGCCACTAAGCCATATTGGTGAACTTGTCTTGACGTTCCCTCACATGGTTTTGCCACTGCAGACATTTGGGAATGGAGCTTTCAGTGTCTGTAGCATTTGTGTAAACTCCACAAAGACAGCTTTGTCAGCACCGAGAGTGTATCTCAGTATTTGTGAGTGTGTGTGTGAGTGTGTGTGTGTGTGTGTGTGTGTGTGTGTGTGTGTGTGTGTGTGTGTGTGTGTGTGAGTGGTTACTCCACTCTGTCCCTTGTCACTTTCTCTTAGGTATACTCACCTCTTCACGGAAGAGATCCCGTTTCTGCCGCAGTGCATTAACCCTCCTTTTAAAAGTAGCACAAAGAGAGCAGTATTAAAAGTGCGGTGACTGTGAGACTAAAGGTTCAGAAACACTTAAGATGCCATACAGACACAGTCACGTTTGTGGACTAAATGATTCTCAAGGAAATGGTTTAATGGTTACACAGCAAAACATTAGACCAAACACTTAACTTCTTATCAGTGGTTACATATATAACTTGACACTGTCTCTCTACTTAAAAGCTCCATGTAATAATGGATGTTTGATAAAGTTCACCAGTTTTTAAAGGTACAATCAAACTGCAATCTATTAACACATTAGTAAAAGTCATGAAAGCGCCAAAACAAGAGGTTTAATACCTATAAAAACACATACCTGGGGAGTTTATTTTCTGAGTTTGATTCCTGGCAAATAAATCCTGTCAAAAGTAAAATTATATCAATGTAAAATCAATCATATTTATAAACTTATCTTATTAACCAAGTTTAGTCTGTAAATAATAATTAGATCAAAAAACGAATATGTTTTTAAATAAACCATTGTAGGTTATAACTAATAGTCTTAGGATACTGAAAACTTTAAGATTTTGTAAATTGTAAGTAAACTGCAAATTTTTCGAAGCTTAAGATTGATTTACATAATACACAATTCAGAGTTTACAGAAATTGTATCAAATAGCCTATAGCAAACTTCCGATTCAAATTTTTACCATGGTAAAACATTTTCTGCCAAAACACATTTAAAAATTATTCTTGGATCTCCTTCAAAAAGTGTAGGAGGTTTTCAGCATCTTTAAATGTATTATGGCTAAAACATTATTACCACGATTTTACTGTTGTAGGATAAATAAATAGAAGGATATTTCAGGAAATTTTAGAAAGGTTACCTATTAATGGGGATGAAGCATGGTTCAGAATTAAAATGATACTTACCTTGAAGCACAAATAGCTTGAAAATGAAAAGTGTACAGAGTGAAAACAGTTTAATGTCCCGCTGTTCGTTCATCTCAGAGCGACGGACGTCCTTCAACGATCATGAAATGACGAGTTTCATTTTAGGAGAATCGATTGAAATTCTCAGTTGGAAAAAGATTCTTAAAGATTAATCAAGTTAAAACCTAGGAGGTACGATTAACAAACTACTGTGATTTGTCCCAGAGTAGTGAAGGATAAACGTCCATCTTCTGTACAGTCAGAGGAGGATGATGTACCTGCGCGCACCTGCGGCATCAGGAGGACGGAGCGCACCTGCGCGCACGAGCACTCATACCTTATATATGGAATGGCATATAGATCAGGTGATAGATAGCCTATTCCAGTTACTGGTGAAGTATGACCATAAGTTTACTTTAACTTCACAATGGTTTGGACAGTTCACAGTTTATTTATTAGATTTTTCATATTTGTATCCTTATAGCCTACTGAGGATATTGTCTTGCTGAATTGAATCGTAATATAGTTACAATTCGTCGGTGTACCCGTCAGATCCTAAAGGAAAGAGCTCGAGCAGCCTGTTGCATTGCGTTTCCTCCTGAGGTGAACGCGACTTCTGTTCGCAAGCGTCTACTGTGCTAACCTCTAATAATCTATTTTTTTGTTATTCAAATTTGGGTAAGAATTAATTAATGATTATCAAGGGGTCGACATTTTAAGATCTTTTCTGTAAGTATAATTTTCGGGGGAAATCTGCTATGTCTCTTTAAGAGTTTATAAACAAAACCTCTTTTAGATAGGCTAGGCCATATGTAAATGTCTAACAAATAAATATAATGACAGCACTATTGTTTTTTTGAACTCGGGTCCCAGTCGAAAGCGTTTAAGTTACTGTTGCTGTGGTTAGCCTACTTATATGTCTTTTTCAATGTGCTGGTCAAATAAAACGAATATTGCACATTTATAGTTTGTACTAAATTGATCAGTTTATTTTTTGGTATTCACCTTCTGCTTATGAACTGATTTAATCCATCATTCCTGATCAATTATATTTTCACTCTATCCCTCTATAGGCTACAAGGCATATAGCCCATTTTTAAAATAATAAATCTATTATTATTATTATTATTATTATAGTTTTATGATCTCATAAGATATTAGGCCTATTTGTACTAAAAGTGTAATTTGTCACACCACAGAACTATTGAAGTGAATTTTACAACAGCATAATTTGATTAAATAGTGATCGTTACAACTAGATCATCATATTACATAATTTAAAGCAAAATCTTGATGTTAATATCTAAAATGTTCATGTCCATGTTAACTGTCAAATGTCCGGTTATAGATCTAAATATAATCAATTTTTTACACTAGATACATTTACCCTCCAAACGAAAACCGAACACGCACCTCAAAGCACTGCTTTGGCGCGCATAGTCCATTCGAATAATGACATCATCGAGGCGCGCCGGCGTCCATTGTTATTTGCGTACAGGGAACAATGGCGATGTCCACAATATTACGATGTGCTTCTGTTAGTTTGACCTCCTCTCTACCTCGACTCTCAAACAGAAATTCTCTGGCTCCAGCTAGACTACTGGCAAGGACATGCTATAAAAGGTTCCTGAACACAACCGCTCCATTTTGCGCAGGTAACGTTATCCACACTTGTGAAAGTTTACAAGCGCCACGCGTGAAAGTTTGTGATCACATTGATATTGACAAGTGATATTGAGTACCTTCAAATGCCAGATACGCTAGAGTCTGTCTGTCTGTCTATCTATCTATCTGTAATAGGCACTGATCTTGCAATCATTTAAATTGCTTCACTACGGCAGCGATCAACCCATTTATAATTTAATTGCCTTGCATTACAGTTTAATGCATCTTTATGTACATTTATAAATCTTGACTGTTTACGCTGTTACCTGATTCGTCTGAGACCCAAACAAATCTGTTTTCTCTGTGTTATGCAGCACTAAAGTTCACAGACAAACACGAGTGGGTTCGCGTGGACAGTGGTGTGGCAACAGTGGGCATAAGTAATTTTGCTCAGGTTAGGCGAGTTATTAATGCTTCATTTATATATAGAAAGAGGTATATAAACTATATAGGCTGTATTTTCATGTTTATAATTCACTGTTCCCAGGAGGCTCTGGGGGACGTTGTCTACTGTGGGCTCCCTGAAGTTGGTGCAAATTTATCACAGTCAGGTAAAACTATATTTATGTAAGCATAAGAGAGTACATTCTCAGTTTGTGAATTATATCAATATCAACTGTGAATGTTCTGATAATCTGTATTGTAGATGAATTCGGTACTCTAGAGAGTGTTAAAGCAGCGAGTGAGTTGTACTCTCCTCTAACGGGGGAAGTGACGGATGTCAATGATGCCCTGGCGGACAACCCTGGACTGGTCAACAAGTCTTGCTATAAAGATGGTGAGACATTCCCCCAAACTTGTTTTGACGCAAACCAGCCTGAAATCTTTTAACTACTTGTGACAAGGTTTAAAGAATATCTCACTCATTAAGTGTGTATTTTGTTCGCAGGCTGGCTGATGAAGATGACCGTATCTGTTCCTGAGGAATTAAATGGACTGATGGATGAAGCTGCTTATGAGAGATACATCAAATCTATAGAGGACTAGATCGTTCTGCTGGCATGTTGCATATGGGGGAGAATTTAAAAAGAATCAATTAAGGAATGTTTATTTCTTCATTAAATGCATTTTGTTTGTAGATGATTTAGTTGAGATATTCTTCTAAACTATATATTCTCCCTTCAACCCACACCCAACCAATGGACATGGTCACAACATTATGCACTTCGCTTGGAAAACAACAAGCAGACCTGGTTTGATTGAGCCCGTTACTTTGTGCGTTTTCTAGCCACGGAGATTTGAAGATCAAATATCCACAGCTTATGTAACAGTTTCATCTCTTTTGTAGATGTCACACTGTTCCTGTGAAAGTTTGTCATTGCTTGGAATAAGCTACAAATAAAATGTGGGAGTATGAATAACACTTAAAAGTCCAATTTGAGGACAGTTATGAAATCTGTTGGTTTTGAGGACTCACAATTGAGTGAAGTGATTAACATCATTAAACAACTATTTAAAACTCTTACCGGATTTAAATGGTTTTATTGCATTAGAAATGTTGCTTTTGGTGTCAAATGTGCTTCTCAGATCTAATGTATGAAATATAGAACCCAATGTACATTTAAAGAAAAAAATAAGTCATAAATATGTTAAATATAGTACAGTTTTCAGCACCATGATGGATGTGCTAACAAGCTAAGAAATTAGCTTGTTGCATTTATAGTGAACATGCAAACAAAATGCACAATATTTACTTCCTAATATAGTTGCTTGCAAGTTAAAATAATGTCAAAGGTATCTGTTGTTCTGAATTTTAAATATCAGATCCCTCCTTCAATGCAATAAATGAACAGGACCTTTTATTTTTTGCAACCACCAGGTGAAAACCTTAAATCGGACAGCTTAGAAAAGTAATGGTTTGCAATATAAACTCATGAGAAATAATGATAGCACATCTAATTACAAAATAGATTATAAATTATCGGAACAATTTTGTTACTCAGTTACAAAGCAAAACCTGGCATCACACTTTCATACCAGACTTTCATTCTGAACACAAGCTCAGGCAGAAACAGGAGCCTCATTGCTAGGCGTGACTAATAAAAACAGTATGTGTAAAAACTGGCTCAAAATATGTTTGATATCCTCTGACTGGATGAAATCATAATCTGAAGCTAAAAAAAAATCTGTGAATTTGTGCCCATCTTGCACTGCGTGAATATGTGTGAAATCTTTCAACTCCTGAAAATCTGAAGACTGGCTGCCTTTCACTGACTAGAATCGTCTGATCCAGACTGCAAATCGTGATCAAAAAAAATTATGCACAAGTCATTTAGTGTTTTCCAGCCTTAAAACATGTCATTCTGTTATTTGTGGGGAATAGCGACACCCCCAGGCACTTTGCTGTAAGGGTCTCTGGTTGGGGTACGCCTGGCCCGGCCACGTGAGGCTGTGGGCTGAGGTAGACCCTCCAGAAGACAACAGTCCCTCTCTAACCTCTCTCTACGCTGTGCAGTCTCACACATCACGCTGGCTGTGAAGTCTCGTTCGTTGAGGAAGGTAATGGTTTCATCCCGTTTGCGACTGACGTAGCCCTTTAGCACAGCGTTGTATGGGTTGTCCTGCCTGTCTGGATCCTCCGAATGGTGTTTAAACTCCATGCGGGTGATGACTGGGAGGAGGAACCCATTTCCTTCATGCCTCACAACATCCCCCATACTGCCCAGAGCTTCCTGTACCAGCCTGGCAGGCAGAGGCACCAGATCACAGCCTGATCGCTGGTCTATAAACTGTCTGAAACGCCTCCGCACTGATGCAACATCCTGTAGAGACTGTGCACGTCGCTCCTCAAGGTCAGTAACAACCCGCTCTGGGTAGTTACCCCCTAAAACCACACCTGTGAACAGAAAGCAAACCTTTGTAATGTGACATCTTTCAGAGTGAAACAGAATAACAATATATATCACAATATAGTAATTCTTTGCTGGAAATAAGGTTATGATGCCAACATTTCAAATGATTTTAGATTACATTAAAGCGTCAAAATCTAAATTTCCCCCAAATATTTATGTTCACTTTAGACTCAATACTCAAGACTGGTATTTAGACATTATGCACATAGCATCATGGGAACAGGTTAGTGCTGGTGGACCAGCTACACCAACTCAGTTTTGCTTGAGAACGGCTGGTCCACCAGCTAGACTAGTACTATATCTGACCAGTACTATATGAATTCCAACATGGAATTTATGCTGGATTTTTTTTTAGCAGGGGTGTTTATGTAAATACACACCAAGATTGGCATTTAGACATAAGTATTTGAAGCTCAATAAACCGCAAAAATGAACGCAATTCAATATTTACATGCTGTCGGACAGGCGGCTTTCTGTTTAGTTCTCTGTCACGTCTTATTGCACTTAAGTGGTTTAAAATTGTTCTAATGTCTCTGGTGTCTCTAATGTCTTTTTTTTTTTTTTTTTTTTTAGGGGATTTTATGGTACTAAATTATATTTATGTAGTAGTTATAAATAATTTTTTCACTTTTTGAGCAGATCTGAAAATGTAAATTTCCGACTTAAATTGTCATACATTTTGAATTATTTAGAGCACAGACCTCTTTAAGTTTTTTAAGTTTGATCTCTTTTCAAAGACGACATTTGGCAAATTATTGCTGAAGTGAAAAAAATTATAAAAAAGTGAAAACTTACTTTAAAAAATACTTTAAAGAGGTATTTTCCGTTTATTGTTATGAAAAATGCACAAAAATACTAAATTTTTTAATGAAATACATATTTTCAAAAACACATTTTACTCTAAAACCGCAAGAAAATGAAAGCCATAAATTTAAACAAGTTATGTTCCAAATTTGAGCTTGATATCTCAAAAAATAAGCTTTCAGTAAGTTCCAAAAGTTTTCACTAGATGAAATTAGTCTTCCATTCATTTCCAATGCAGTCATTTTAAAATAAAGCATTATAAAATGCCCATTTTATATGTGATATTAATAGTATATCTCATTTAATCTGTCTCAGTTTGAGATAACCGTGAGCAGATTAGCATAACACACCTGCCCTACGCAGCATTGACGCTGGACACTTCCAGGGCTTATGGATGAGGTCATCAGGGAGGGCCTTCAGCTCAGGACACCACTGCCGCACATAGGTGCCATAGGGGTCACAGGTCAGTGCTGCATCAACAGGGTGCATGACGAAGTTCCAGTGATCCAGTCCACACATTCCTCCATTCTGCCACATCATGGCATCTATGGCAACATCAGCATCTAGCAGTGTGTCCTATAAAATTAATAAAAAGTGTTGAGATGCTGTGTTCAATGGTCCATTACAGGTCATTTCTCAAAGTGTTGCACATTTTCTATCAATAAACCAGAAACTCAACGAGTGAATGCTAAACTCGCCAGCACAATGGTACTGTGATGCAGGTGGTTGCCAGGGTGTTGCTATCTGGTTTCTAGGGTACTTTGGCTGGTTGCTAGTATGTTGCTAGGTGCAGTGGTGTAAAGTACTGGAGTAAATGTAATTAGTTACTGTACTTTGGTATGTTTTTGGCTACATTGTAGTTTGACTGAGTATCAAAAATATTAGAAAATTGTACTCTCTACTTGACTACATTTTTGAATAAGTATACGTACGCTTTACTCCAATACATTTGTGACGAGTAAGTTGACGGCTGTATCCGAAATCGCATACTTTCCTACTATATAGTAGGCGAAAAACAGTATGTGATAAAAGAGGTATGTCCAAATTCACAGTACTCATAAATGAGTAGGCAAAAAGTACAGAGATGACCTGGGATTCTGAAGCGTGCATACGATGGAAACGTTACTATCCCATGAGGCCACAGGAGAGGATTTGTTAATGGCAGGGATAGGTCATGTGATAAGGGCAACATGGCGAATGTAGTTTGTCCAGATTAAATTTATACTATACACACTATACCATACCCAAAAATGAAAATTCTGTCAGTAATTACTCGCCCTCATGTTGTTTCAACCCCGAAAGACTTTCGTTCATCTTCGGAACACACATTAAGATATTTTTGATGAAATCTGTGAGCTGTCTCACTCCTTCATAGGCTGCCAGGTAATCGATATGCCATCCCAGAAAAGTTAGTAAAGACATCGTTAAAATAGTCAAAGTGACTACAGTGGCTCAACCTTAAGTTTATGCAACCTTAAGCAGCCTATATGAAGAAGTGAGACAGCTCACAGATTTCATCAAAAATATCTTAATTTGTGTTCCGAAGATGAACGAAAGTCTTACGGGGTTGAAACAACATGAGGGTGAGTAATTACTGACATAATTTTCTTTTTTGGGTGAACTAACCCTTTAATACTTATAGTTAGGGGTATTACATTAGCTGTAGCATAATATTATATAGTCAGCTCAAAATCAAAAGAATTATGAGAATAAATTTGGTGTCTTCTGTATGTGTCACCTGAAACCAGCGGTATCCTTCTTGCCAGGGAAAATGCAAATAAGCAATGAGGAAGGAGGCCACCACATGTCTCATGTAGTTGTTCATCCAGCCAGTTTGCCACAGCTGTCTCATTGCTGCATCTACCAGCGGGTACCCTGTGAATCCACGCTGCCAGGCCTTTAGATGGGCACGGTCTGAACTCCAGCGCAAAACCTGCATTGGGTCAAACGTTTTGAGTATACTAAATGTAATCATGATGATAATCGCATTACTAGACACACAAATTCTGATGATTGTCAATGCAAAAGTCACCACCAAGATTCTAGGATGTTTCCGGTGGTTGTACCTAAAACGTACATACTGGTATCAAAAGTGTACATATTAGTAGCCTACCTGAATGGTACATATTAGAACCTTTTTAAAGGGTACCATTTTTTCTGAGAGTGCATTAATAAAATCTGAATGATATCAATCCACAATCTGACTTGTGATGCAGCCTGGAATCATAATAACACCATGTTCATTCATTGGGCCTACAGTCTCCCAAGGTTTTTTTCTCCATTTCTCCATCTGATGGAGTTTGGGTTCCTTGATACTGTCCGCTCTGGCACTGGGGACACTTAATATTTAGTAGTAGTATTATTCAGTTGACTGCACTAACAGTATTGGATGAAAACAAAACTTGAACTGAATTTAGCTGGATGATAACATCACTGTTTTCAGCTGTTTTATAGCTTAATTGAACTCATTTCTTAATTGATGAAGTTTATGCAGTTTTTAAACTGAACTGAATCAACACTGAACTGACTTCAGCTGAATAATGGCACTATTGCCTTAGAGCTGCTTTACAGCAGAATTGAATTCTGTTTGCATCATTGATCTTTATTTTCCTGTTCATCACTGAAAAACTGCTTTGAAACAATCTAGTATAAAGTGCTATATAAATATCTCCTCAAGTCACATGATTGATTTGACACCAAAATCCCATCCTAACTGCAATGATACTGGCTAGACATGATTTTGCTCTTTCCACACAAGCACAAGCATTGAGTGGGAATAATAAATGGGAATCTTGCCTTATACGGTGGCCTGATGGACTCCCAGGGCAGGTCTGGGAAAAGGCACAGCTGCCAGTACGCCAGGTCCCTCCAGGCCAGTTTGCGCTGGAATTTGGGAGATCTGCAGCGAGCTCCACGGGCGTCCCATAATAGGTGGCGTGCACTCAGCTGCCCAAAGTGCAGATATGGAGATATAGAGCTGGTGTTTGGGGCATCCGCTCGACTTGACTCCTTTTCATAACGGTACACACCTACAATGAATCCAATTGATGAGTGCAAAATAATGGATGGGCTTGTAATACAACTACATTAAAACATGCACCTTGGAAATGTGTCTTACCATCTCGCAGGAAGGCCTCAAGATGGGCCTGAGCTCCTTTTTCACTGAAGTCCCATGATTTCCGAATGTTCACGGCCCAGTCAATCTGTCAGTACCATATAATAACAGCAATTAGATCTTAGGGGCTGTTCACACAGGACATGTTTTTGCATTCCACTGCATTACTTTTGCATTGTGTGTAAACATGCTAGATGGTAGTCTTTGACAGTTGCGATCATGACTTGCATCATTTGCATGGCATTCCAAAAAACACAACACTCAGGTTAAAATAAGTTAAACTTTTAAAAATGTGCCTCAAGACCTTGTGATTTCCATTTTACTGGTTGCATCTTGTGTTTTTCAACGTGTGAATGGCCTCTTAAGTTACATGAAGAGAGATCTTTCTGATGCATATATAACTAATATAAAACAGGTAAGAAGATGGCTGGCCGCACACTGGATTCAGTACAGACTACAGAAGTCGATCAAAACATTTTTTTATTTTATGAATTGCATCATGCAAAAAGTGCAAAGTGAACTAAAAACAAATGAACAGGAGCAAACGTTTCAGCACATTGCTATCTTCAGTGCTTCGAACAATTGTTTTTATATAACAATAAAACAAATTCATCATAGTATAATTCAAAAGGATTTTTTTTTATTAAAAGTCAAATGTGATACACATTTCAACATCAATATTATTTTTTATTCTAAAACATGAACCCCCAGTTTCACAGACAAGTCTTAAGACTAGTCCCAGACTAAAATGCATGTTTGAGCTGTTTTAACTGAAAGCAACTTGCACTGTCATATCTTAAAATATATCAGTGTCATTGTTTTGTCTCAAGATGCTCAGCAGTAACGTTTATTTCTAAGGCACGTTTATAAAAGCTACTTATACTGTATGTCGAAACTGAACTAAGCTAATCCTTAGTTTAGGATTAAGCAGTGTTTGTTAGTGGTTGTTTGAATATTTCACCTCTGTGCCATCTTTCCTGCGCGGCATGCGTGCAAGCTCCAGATCAACAAGCGGGCATCCCTGCGGCCATGTTGAGGGAGCAGGCAGGGCACCGGGGGCATCCAGTGGAGCTCCCAGTCCACTGCCAGGGTTCTGCTGGCAGCAGTTCATAAAGTGAGAGACAGAGCCGATACCTGCAAATAAATGTAGAATATCTTAAGACTAGCACTTTATTTTGGTGGTGTACTAGCACCCCCATCAAGGTGTAGTAAGCTTAAAAATGCTGCCTTTGGAGGATGCATCAAGGCACATCCGAATCCAATGTTAGTTTTACTTCCTGTCTAATTAATTTGGACTGTTTAAGCCTTTTAAATGATGTCATTTATGATGATATTGATGATATTATCTCTAAAATATGGGGGGAAAGGCAAAAAAAAAAAAAAGAGCACCAAGCATCCTGCTTGTAGGATACTGACAGTTAACAGGTTAAACAACATTTCAGACATCTTGTAATACAAAACAATTTTCTTAATTAACTCAACAAGGGACAATATGGTGAGCTGCTGCACCGCATTACCCACCTCGTAGTCCAACGCCCCGTGTGGTGACAGCATAGGGGTCTCTAAGGCAGTAGGAATGGTAGATGTGGCAATTAACACCTTGTTTCTCCAGTGCCTCCCACACTCCGTCATCTCTTTCCTTTAACCACGGCTCATACAGGGCCGTTGCCGCAACCGATGCTGCCCCCGTCTCAGTGATCAAGCCCTCCAGTGCTGTCAAAGATGAGGGCTCTGCCTTCAGGGTCACCAAGTGGCTTCCAAGCTGCTCTAGAGAGAGGTTCAGACTCACTAGTGCCTGATGCAGCCAGTATTTACAGGCCCCGCCGGATGCCACAGTAACCCCTGGACCCTCCTCCTCCACTGCATTCCACGAAAAGACTGGTATGACTGGTGCACCAAGCTCCAGGCAGCCAATCAGAGCAGGGTTATCCCACATGCGGAGGTCCCTTCTGAACCACAGCAGAACAGGTCGCGGTCCCGATGGGTTCTTCAACAGAAGTTCCTTCTTACGCAGACGCCTTTGTGACCTCTTTGACTTTGTGACTTTGAGATCATAATTGTCTTTATTTATGTTTTTAATGGCACATGTGGTTTTATGTACTTCAGTATCTAGTGTCCATTTTGTAATAGGCTGGTTCTCTGGTTCTACGGCTGCATTGACTTTTGGCTGATCACCACCTGAAGTTACTGTAGTCATGTCAGCATAGCTTTTGTAACAGGGAGGCATTTTAGGCTGATGGTCTGAATTCTGCTGCCTAAAATCTGTTTTGATGTGTTTGGTTTCATTAAGAGACAGTGTTAAGGCCAACTCTAATTCATCTGCTTCATCCTGAAAAAAAAAAGATGAAAACAAAAAAACATTAAAAAAAGGTATTCAACATTAGCCTATATAAACAACATCTAACTCTTATTATGCAACAAATATGTTAATCTGTATTGAAAACCCCTGAAATGCATTTATGAAATAAGTCTCTTTCTCACCAATGCTACATTTATTTGATCAAAAATACAGCAAAAATATTAATATTGTGAAAATAACACTTATCTTTGCTAATATATTTTAAATTGTAATTCATTAATTTGATAGCAAAGCTGAATTTTCAGCATGATTAGGCTACTCCAGTCTTCAGTGTCACATGATCCTTCAGAAATCATCCTAATATGCTGATTTACTGTTCAAGAAACATTTCTTGTTATTATCAATGTTGAAAACAGTTTTGTGCTGCTTTATAGTTTTGTGGAAACTTTTTTCCTCAGGATTTTTATTCATAGAAAGTTATTATTAGAACGTTTTTAAAAAAAAACGTATAAAAAATATGAATAGACAGTTAAAAAGAACAGCATTTATTTGAAATAGAAAGCTTTTGTAACAATGAAAAGTCTTTACTGTCACTTTTGATCAATTTCATAGGCAACATTTTATAATGATTAATTATAAAATAAATCATTTCTTTAAAAAGGACACTCCTGTCACTACCTTACGCCATGTCATCAACCCAGATCTATGCTTTATTTAGGTATTTGACTGGTCTCTGCGACAATGTTGTATACATTTTTATTGTATATTATTAAATAAATTTGACAGACAGACAGACAGACATGCATAGGCTACATACACACTACCTTAGAGAAGTACTCCAGAAAGATTGCAGTCAGCTGACTGTGTAGATGTTCATGTCCGGATGAAAGGGGTTCGATCACGTCCAGAAAGTGTGTTCGGGTGTCTGTGTCCCCCAGCAGAGACAAACACAGACCGAAAAACCCGTCCGGATCCTCACGACCCAACATCAACTCTCTCAGGAGTTCACGGACCTGAGACACGGACTTCATATCTTTGCCTACAGACATTCTCTTTGACCAAATCCAACGTCACTTTTCAACACAGTAAATATATAATAGCCTAATATATCAAAATCATTTGCAACAGTTTGCGTCATAAAGAGACAACCCTGATAGGTAGCCTAAAATGTATCCGTAAGTCTCGTTACAAAACGAACGAATGAATGACGAGTTGACAGGTTACAAAAGAAGCCGCTGCTGGGGTTTCATAACTGCAATCGGCTGTACAAAAAACCCCCACGGGTTTTACTTCTGTTTAAATAACATGCATATGTTTCATTATCGATACATCTGAAATGTATAATGTATATGTATAATCTTGGATTCATTACTTACATGAAATACATGTACTTTACTTTTGTATCTGAATCATGTTGAGTGACTATGTAACAGCTTCTCCAGCACAGTCTCCAGTGCCAGTGTGGAGAGGCGGTGCTAAATGAGCTGTCTGACCAATCACGGTCGAGCATAGTGCAGAGGCTCTTCCCCCTCAGTGAGGCACGTGTTAACCCAAACACACGAGAGCCAATTAACCTGCAATTAATCAGGAGCATTTAGGCAGAGAAACGAGACGCTTGCTCTATGAACGCAATACGTTAAAAAAAAAGTGTCACATTGAGATCAGATGACATTATTCTACTCACCCTTCAACCATCGAACATTAAAAGGAAATTTAAAAGTGTAAAAGCATCAAAAAGGTACTTTCAACAGATGAAATAACTCCAAAAGCGCGAGTCTTTGGTTAAATATCACTGTAGTAATATTATGTGTATTATGTATGTAGGAGCCATTTTAATGCAATTATATATTTATCCATTGGGGGCGCTCTGACACTGGCATATTAGGAGCACATGGATAATTAGCAGGTAATTAGACAGCCAGGTGTATTGGTAGTGGGGAGAGGCACACAGTTTTTTGACCGTGTTAAGCCATGTACTACGTGGAATATCATGCTGACCGTGTTTATAAGATTGTGTTGGATTGAGTTTAATGGTGCTTAACCATGCTTCACTGATAGAGAGTGATGTTCAAGGACATGGAATATGGACAATGTTCGTGCGCTGTATTTGCAAGGTATGGACTTTGAACAACAAAGAATGAGACACTACAAGAAGCTACCCTTACGAAAAAGAAGTGTACTTCAAGTTAATTTTATGAAGTATACTTAAGTAATGTTCAAGTATATTTTTAAGTATACATTATGTAGTAAGTATACTAATGTCAATATGTACTAGTACATATGTGATATGTAAGTGTACTATTTTAATACCGCTTGGGACTAAATTGGCCCACTTTTAGTATATAAAAGTATATGTTTAAGTGTACTATAAGTGTAACAGTAGTAAACTTTACGTTTCTCATTTGTACTGCAAGTGAACTTATGGGTATACTAGTAGTTTACTATTTTAATACTTGTAGCAACTTTGAAGTATACTCATTAAACTACTAGTTTAGTAGTTTTATACTACAAGTTTTCTTTAAGTGAACTTAACATCATAGTTTACCATTTATATATTATTTTTGCACTTTTAGTGTAGGCTACTCTCAGTAAACTACTAGTTTAGTAGTTTTATACTACAAGTTTTCTTTAAGTGAACTTAACATTATAGTTTACTATTTATATATATTTTTTGCATTTGCAGTAGGCCTATACTACTGTTCAAATGTTATTTTTTATACTTGAAAAATACCTTTAACTGTACTTTAATTTTAAAAACATTTTATTAGCTTCATGCATCCTTTTTTATCAACACTTGAATGTTGGTTAGTTTCATAAATAAAGGCAACATTTTAAACAAAAAAGATGAGAAAATCTCATTTTTGTCAAAGACTACACCTTGATCAGATTCAGAACGATGATCAAAACACAGATGGAGTAGACTTACATTGTTTGAAAATATTGATTAAAATATTGATATAAAACAGATGTTTCTAATTCTGCATATCTGTTTTATATCAATATTTTAATCAATATTTTCAAACCATGTAAGTTTCATAAGACTGTATATGAAAAACTATGTAAAAAAAGTATATTTAATAGGCTATTCGATCAAAAGAGTTAACACAACTACAAGCCAAGTATACTTTGAATAATTAAACTTTTAAGTATATCTCTGTCAAAAGATTGAGTACAAGTATAGGCCAAATATACTTGGACTTTTCTCTCAGTATAAGTCAAGTACACTTAAGTGTAGCCTAATTAAGTATATTTCTGAGAAGTACATAAAGTATATTTTTGAGAAGTATATCAAATGTAGATTGAAAGTATGCTTTCTTTTTAGTTGAAAAGAAGTATACTAATAGAACACTTGAATAAACTTATTTTTCGTAAGGGAATTATCGCTGTGTACAAGATCAGGTTCAGTTCCATGCTTATTTTATTTACTCTATAAGCTATTCCTCCCGAAAGCTTGTTACTGTATAAACTTGAACATGTTAGTTTATAAGACAGTGTGTAATATTATGTTTTAAAAAAAAGTATTTAATAAGCTACTCAATCAAAATAGTTGACACAAGTACAAGCCAAGAATACTTAGAATCCTTAATTATACTTTTAAGCATATCTCGATCAACAAGTATAGGCCAAAAATACTTAGACTTTTCTGTCAGTATAAGTCAAGTATACTTAAGTGGAATTTGAAGTATATTTCTGAGAAGTACATAAAGTAGGCTATATTTCTGAGAAGTACATAAAAAGTAGACAAAGTATACTTTCTTATTTTTAGTTTAAAAGAAGTATACTAATAGCACACTTGAATAAACTTATTTTTCGTAAGGGTAATTGGAAGCAACGTTAATTAATTTGAGCACAATCATTAAAAGACATTGGTTGCATCTTACATCTGTGTTCATGGAGTTTATACGCGTTAATTACTTGCTCACTCCTATTACCAATACAACAGCGGCTTAATGGAAAGCTGTTACATTAAGTCAAAAAACTTTGTTTCACTAAGCAGTGAGTATATTAAATAAACTTGCTTCCAATGGACTGTGAGCATAAGCTACACGTGGACGCCACTTCAGAGATGTCCACGTGACGTTTAGAGACGGAGTGAATCACTTTTCCGGTTGGATTCGTACTGGGTTCACTGTTCCTGTTGGATTGTTTGTTGCTGGGACAACGCTTGATTCGGCAGCGGATTAAAAGGTATTGTTGCAACAACAAATGTTTAATGGCCATTGAATATGCGTAAATGCAGTGCATTGGTTGCCAAAGGTTACACATTTATTATTTGTACTGCATGGGTTTTGTGTGTAATATGGGCGAGCAGTGTTTGGCCGCGGAGGAATCCGCTGTGACAAAACTTTGTAATGAAAATGAACCTGAAATGCAAAAAAAGGACAATTAAACTCTCAGCAAAGGCTTTGGTGGAAAGACTTGATTCATTACAAAAACTGAGAAAGGCAAAGCTGAACAAAGCACACAAAATGATTGAGACTATTAAAAGCTTGATGCAAAGTAACAAAGAATATGAGTCTGAAGTACGAAACGTATGAAACTTCAATGATTTGTGTTTAGGGGCTAATAAGGAAACACTTGATGCATTGTTGACTGTGTTGCCTGACAATGAAATTGAAAAACATGATATATGGTTCAAATCAAAACTGATTCCAATTAATGAGTTTACTGAACATGTGAATGTATGGCTGTCTGCACCTGTAACATCTGAAGGGGTTGATATAAATGTTAATGATGTAGTTCCTGAGGACAGTGTTCTTGTTCAGGTGTGTTTGATTAGGGTTAAAGCTAAACTCTGTAGGACAGTGGCCCTCCAGGACCGAAGTTGCCCATCCCTGCTCTACATCCACTGAGTTAAACTGAAATGTATACTACTAATGATGAAAAAGATCAGAGAGCCTTCGCTACATCTGGAAGCAGAGGCCCACAAGATTACTTCATGCATCATATGTATGTGGATTCAGGATTACTTATAAAAATAAGCCTACGATATGAACGCAACTGTGAAATTTCACGTTAAACGTCTTCTTTTTAACAGTCTCTAATAAAGGAAAATGCCCTTAACATGAAACTTTGCGTGTAGTGTTCATATAGGCTCTTGTCTGTATATAGTTTTGCTCCCATAGCCTATTATAAATAAAAAGCTTAACGTTAATGCAGTAAGACGGTGATATTAAAACTCAGCAGCCTATACACCTTATGAACATGCAACGCGCTATTTTATTGATCAGACTATGTGTATCAAGGGCTTGATTTCTCTCAGTGTGTGTTTCACTGTTAGTGCACATCTACTGTTAAAACAGTTGTTAGAAAATGAGGTTTGTGTTTTCTAAATGAAAACCTCACCTCACAAAATTATATAAATACATTTAAAAAAAAAGTACTTTAAACAATTATTGTCATTATTATCTCACCCCGTCATTTGAAACCCATTTGACTTTAAAACAAAAACAAACAAAAAAACCCAAATTGTCATTTATTGGTGAACTGTTCCTTTAATAACTTGTGCTGGTTGTCCCCCTCTAGTGGACGGATGATGAATCGCACGTCCTTCAAATTTGTAGAACACTTTTAAATGTGTTACTATGTTATCTCTAGTCTTGTAGATGTGTCAGACAAACAGAATAAGTATTTAGATGTTATCGTATTCATATTTAGATTAGTGGTTGTTTTATGTTGTATATTTGTTTAGACATTCACCAGGTGTTGGTTGTTTTTTTATTATTTTTATTATTATTTCTGGACTGGTTCGTGTAGCTTTACTGCCACTTAATTTAATCATGGGATTTGATTTGGAATGTTGTTTAGATCAAATATCCACATCTATATTGTAAATTATGGTTAAAGTTCATACTTTATTTCTCAAAAAGGGGTTGCAAAGTGCTAGTAGATTCTGCTAATCTCATCTCTTCAGTCCCTCAGTTTACAGAATCATTTTCAAAGTGCTTTATTTTACTGTAGTGCCTGTAACACTGTCTTTTGTGCCAAATACTGAAACTCTATTTGAGAAAATAAATATATTTTATTTATTATTATGATGTTGTCATATGCACCCTTTTGAAACGCATTACTTGTGAGCTGACTCCTGTTGAAATAGCGATAATCTACATGCTTGACTTGTGAAATCTGAAATAATAATAATGATGATGTTTATGGCACCTTCTGAACTGATACGTGTAAATAAAGAATATTAATCTTGTTATTGATGATGGTAATGATGAACCAATAACAGCCACAGAATGTGATAGATAAGGCACATTTAAACTATTTTACAGATTGTTTGGGTCGATTTCCATCCTTTGCAATCAATATTTAAACGATTATAAATTGTAGGGTATAAAAATATCCTGAGAATAGAATTAGGTACACAGCACCAGAGAGTAATCTTGACGGCACTCGCAAGAAAATGGATAAGATTGGCTACATAATCAAATTCACAAATATTACACCATTCAAACATTATTAAAAATACATAGGCTACTGAGTTACTAAAACAATCTTTGTCAAAGATGTTACGAACCCGTTTTTAAAATGCTCGTTGGAAAAGGGGTAAGCAACATAAAAGGACACGCGAGGCAAAGTGCAGTTTAAACATTTATTAGAAGGCTAGCCGGGTTTCACCGCTGCGTGCCTCACTCTTATTCTATTCTCAACAGGAGCCATTAGAGCAACGGGGCACAGGTGCGCAGGGGCGGAGCCTAACAAGAGAAAGAGAAAGAAACCAATCAGAGCACAGAAACGGATACACACAAAATACAAATACAACACTCATAAGGCTTAGGCCGTAACAAAGAATATACCTGTTTGTTCACAGTTTAAACTTTCTTGTTTCCATTTGTTTAATTTCAAGATCTGAGGTGAATTATCCATTGTTGCTTTTACAGCTACAAAGCTGGAGCACTAAATGATATTCAAAATCACATTACACACTTTTAATATTAAATAAAGCACATAAATCATTGCCACACTTTGTGTTTGTTGTTCCAGCGCGACGTCGCAGAAAAATAGAAACCGTTTCTAAAATAGAATCGTTGCGTGTCGCCGTCGCGGCTGGTTAGGACAAAAACTCTGATTAACATGGAAAAGAACCTTTTATCGGCGTCGCGTGTAGTAAGGACACGGTGTAATATGACTCGGGACTACAGAGTTGTCTCAGAGAGTAATTTGTTCATTTTGTGTTGACCGCGCATGCGCAACATCCACTAGGTTCTGTACTGGAAACAGAAATGATTAGTTCATCTCTCGAGTCTTCGGTTCGGGTCCGAGTCTTTCGTTCTTCTTGTCAGTCCCATAGAGGCTTTGCTGTCGGTACCGGAAAGAGAAATGATTAGTTCATCTCTCGAGTCTTCGGGTCTGATTCTTCTGAGTCTTTCGTTCTTCCGTCACGTGATGAACGAATGACTCGAACCCGAAGTCGATAGACTCAAAACATGAACTAATCAATTCTGTATCCGGTACTACAGACTGCAAAGCTCAGTTTATGAGGATGTCGGGATGAACGAACAGCTTCGGGAGGTGAGGGACTACTCGTTTCTGTTTCTCATAATTTGGCCTTTTCCTTGCATTGCAATTTTTTTCTTATTCTAAATGCGATCAACATTTGATGTGTTTGGGGAATTTGGCTAACATGTAACATTTTAAATACATGGATTTCTCGGCGACGTCATCACTGCTTGCGCACGCAACCAGGAGGCAAAAGACCCGCGGTCTTCGTACCGGAGTAAAGGGTTTAGGCTAGTAGCAAAGTGGTGGTGTTGTCGCTAAGTCAAAATGCCAAGGAGTTGTTGCGTAATTTATTTACATGCAGGCCTATCTGTTGTGTTTTATCTGCTCATTTAAATTATACATGTTGTAAGTAATTCCAAATCTAGGCGAATGGAAGAGTGGGACAGAAGGAGGAAGTTGTATGTTATAGTCTTTCTATTCATAATTTGACGAGCTGCACATGACCACATAGCACGTAGTTGTATGCATCAAAGGATTTGTACGCTCTAATAATTTCTCTTGTATACACACTTGGTGTCTGAATAAGATAGTTATATATATCAGGCCATACAATTGCTGGCCACTTCGTGTCATCCACAATCCAAAGATCGTCATGTATTGCGTAGGGATCCGGCAAGATCTCACCATTGCTGAGAGTAAGCTTTTTAATATAATCGCCACGGTCGGAGGTACTAATGGCTTCCCACATAATCCATCGTCAAATCTTTGATTTACAGTAAAGTAACGTTATGTGTCATGAAATGTTGCAGGTCGTAAATAAGTAACGTAAACAAGGTTAACTTATATAAAAGCAAATTCGGGCTTTATAGATGCTGCACTGCTGACATTGGCTATTACATTACTAACTTAGTCTAACATGATAATTCATACATGCATCACAGTATGTCTGGATTTTGATTCGTAAACAGTTGGACGTTTTACATAATGCTATATTAATATGAAACACAAACAAACAGATCCAACTCTGAAATTGCAGTTTATTATTGAGTCAACAAGAAATTACAAACAATGCAAAATCTACGTTAATTACAATGTTCTTTTACAGAACTCTGCATAACAGATAGCGGTTTTCTGCCTCCTGGATGCGCGCGCATCCGGTATTGTTTGTATACAAGAAACCCGTGTATACATTCTGCTGAAATGAACGAAATGACTCGAAAAAAGATTTGTTCATTTTCATGAACGAGATTCAAAGATCTGAGTTCGTAAAATGATCCGAACTTCCCACTACGAAATTAAATAAGGATGCGTTAGCTCGACAAAATGATCTCGTGGCCACAACTTATTATCACGTTCCCACAAGTTAATGTGTCATGGCCACGACAAAACTAAGATGACCGTACAAAGCAATATGTCTCATAATGCAAGACTTACTTTCTGGATCATTTTCATGCTGTTGAACTGCTCCCTTCAGTTCGTTCACAACATGTGGGAACTCTTCCTCAATCTCCTGAAACTCTTGTAATGACAGGGTGAAAAGGCTGCAGGTGGTCAGCGCAGAAACTGTGGCCAACTGCCTTCCACCAAACAGGAAGCTGATCTCTGCAGAAACACAAAACTTAAAATGGTGAGTATGAGGCTGGTTGTTTAAAACACATTGGAGTTTCACAGCAAAGATTATCTGACTGACCATTTGATCAATCTGGCACACAAAACTGGGAAAACATTTTCTTGATGTGGCAAGCTCTGTAATCTAATTTTGAGCCTTTTTGAGTGTGAAACTCGTGTAATTGACACTGTTCTCACGCTCTCACACCACACGTCTGTTTTCTCATGCAGTGAAAAACATTGCAGAGTAAAGAGGACACTGACAACATAGCGACAGACAAGAGGTTCCTTTTGATATCACACTTACAAATAAATCAGACAGAATAAAAGCGTATTTGGCGTGCTGTCCGAGGAGAGGGCTCCGGGCTCAGTATTCAGCCCGAACCCAGAGTACTCCCCCCGTATTCCTGGCTGTGGAAGAATAAGCCAAGAGTGAGGAGTCGGGGTGGTGGAGGGATCCTGAAAAACTGTCAAGGAATGTTAGGTGAGTTGACAGAGTGAATATATATGCTTCTTCTCATGCTGATAGGGTAGAGTAATTGTTTGATGACAAGTTGATTGGATTGATTATTTGAACGTGCTCCTCCCGAACTTTGTTTATAAAACATCATATGAAACAAATTACATTTAAAGCAAAAGTTTAAACACCCGCTCTAAATGTGCATGTTTTGATGTCCAAATGTTCTTGTTCTTAAATATTTAAATAGCATATAAAATTGCATATTTTTAACATATATATATATATATATATATATATATATATATATATATTGTATATTACATATATCTATTATGTGTGTGTATGTATAAAAATCAGGCAGCTGAAACTAATTAAATAGTCTCGGGTGCCTGATTTTTTTTATTTCAGTGCAAAATGTTATAACATTTTTGGCCAGCTCTTTATATAAGGTTGGATATTTAAGCATGTCCAACTTTATCCGCATTCATACAGTATCAGCATAATGTATACATGAAACGAGGACACAATATGCAAGTAAAAGCTCTTTATTTATAGTCAATAATGATGATGATGATGATGATGATGAATAATCCGGGTGATGCAGGCGGTGGCGCAGGGACTTTGATGGTCAGACATGGAGTGATGGATGAAGTGCTGCGTGCTCTGATGAGTGATGACGTGATCCAGACATGAAACGTAATCCAACAAGACGCGAAACCGGAACACAGGAACTCAAGACGGGGCACGGGAACAGGATCAGACAACACAGAGACTTCATGCAACGATCTGACAAAGGAGATGAGAAAGTGGTGAGCATTTATAGGAGATGAGATGAGTGGCAGCTGGTGATGATGAGTGATTGCAGCTGGATACTGATCAACTGTAACGATCCGAACACACACACTCACACACATGTAAACAACAAAGCACGAAAGTAGAGAGTGACATTGGATCTATGAACCGTGACAGTACCCCCCCCTGGCGTTCCCAGGGCCCCTTACTTGCCGATTGTAATCATCGATAAGGGAGTGATCCAGAATGTCTCTAGCAGGTACCCAACTTCTCTCCTCTGGACCGTAACCTTCCCAGTCCACCAAGTACTGGAATCCGCGTCCCCTCCGCCTTGAGTCCAGCACACGATTGACCGAATAAGTGGGTTCCCCATCTACGAGCCGCGGTGGGGGAGGAACCGGGGTTGGCGGATTAATACGAGAATGAAATACGGGTTTAATTTTGGATACATGAAAGACGGGGTGAATCCTCCTGTACGCTGGAGGAAGGTTGAGGCGGACTGCCACCGGACTAATGATCTTGGTGACAGTAAACGGGCCAATGAATTTGGGAGCAAGTTTATTAGACACGGAACGGAGAGGAATGTTCTTGGTAGAAAGCCACACTTTTTGACCAGCGACGTATACGGGAGGCCTAGACCGGTGGCGATCGGCTTTGGCCTTGGTGCGCAACCCCACCTGGAGTAGAGTATCACGGGCTCTAGTCCACGTGCGGTGACACCTCTGGACGAAGGCGTGAGCGGAGGGGACCGCGAATTCGGATTCCAGACTCGGAAAAATTGGTGGCTGGTACCCTACGCTACACTCAAACGGAGATAGGCCCGTAGATGACACTGGCAACGTGTTGTGGGCGTACTCCACCATAGAAAGTTGTTGACTCCACGAGGAAGGATTCTTGGAAACCAAACATCGTAACGTTCTTTCCAAATCCTGGTTGGCTCTCTCAGTTTGGCCATTGCTCTGGGGGTGGAACCCTGAGGACAGACTGACAGTCGCCCCCAGAAGCTTACAAAATTCTCGTCAAAATTTGGACACAAACTGGGGTCCCCTGTCAGAAACCACGTCTGTCGGGAGGCCATGTAACTGAAAGACGTGGTCAATGACAATCACCGCTGTCTCCTTGGCTGAGGGTAATTTGGGCAAGGGAATGAAATGGGCCACCTTCGAGAACCGGTCCACCACGGTCAAAACTACCGTGTGACCCTGAGAGGGTGGGAGGGCGGTAACAAAATCTAGAGCGATATGGGACCAGGGTCTCGAAGGGACCGGCAGCAGTTGGAGTAACCCATCTGGGGGTCGATTGGAAGTCTTACCAGTGGCACAAACTGAGCAAGCCAAAACAAAATTGTGAATGTCACGAGCCATGAGAGGCCACCAGAATCGTTGCTTGACTAAAAATCTAGTGCGACTGACTCCTGGATGACAAGCCACATTGGAAGAATGGCCCCACTGAATGACGCTGGACCTCAGACCCTCAGGCACAAATAAACGATTCGGTGGGCAACCGACCGGGGGCGTTACCCCTTCTAAGGCCTTCTTGACCTTCGATTCGACCTCCCATACGAGTGTGGAGATGAATAGAGTCTCCGGTAAAATGCACTCGGGAGTAGACGGGCGTTCGGAACGATCAAAAATGCGCGATAAAGAATCGGGTTTGATGTTTTTAGAACCCGGGCGGTACGAGAGAGTAAAATCAAAACGACCGAAAAAAAGTGCCCACCGAGCCTGCCTGGAGTTCAATCTTTTAGCAGTCCGAATGTATTCTAAGTTCTTGTGATCGGTCCAAACAATAAAAGGTACCCCCGACCCTTCTAACCAGTGCCGCCACTCTTCCAATGCTAACTTGACTGCCAACAACTCTCTGTTCCCAATGTCATAATTGCGTTCGGCAGGAGATAGACGATGAGACAAAAACGCGCAAGGATGCATCTTGTCGTCTGAGAGAGAGCGCTGGGATAACACTGCTCCTACCCCCACCTCTGACACATCGACCTCCACCACGAACTGACGTGACGGGATCAGGGGTTGTCAGAATGGGGGCTGAAACGAAGCAACCCTTCAGTTTGGCAAACGCAGCCTCGGCTGCGTCTGACCACCTGAACGTCGTTCTGGGGGAGGTCAAGGCGGTCAGAGGTGCGGCTAGTTGGCTGAAGTTGCGAATAAAACGCCGGTAGAAATTGGCGAACCCCAGAAATCTCAGTAGGGCCTTACGAGACTCTGGACTTGGCCACTCTACCACAACCTTGATCTTCTCAGGATCCATGCACATTCCCTCAACCGACACGATGTACCCTAGGAATGGAACAGACTGTGCATGAAAATCGCATTTCTCCGCCTTGACAAAAAGCCCATTCTCTAGCAACCTCTGAAGCACTCGTCGGACGTGCTGCACGTGTTCCTGGAGCGAAGAAGAAAAAATCAGTATGTCGTCCAGGTAGACATAAATGAACTGATCTATCACATCATTGACGAGTGCCTGGAAGACCGCTGGACTGTTGGAAAGCCCGAAAGGCATAACCAAGTATTCAAAGTGTCCCCTGGGGGTGTTAAACGCGGTCTTCCACTCATCCCCCTCCCTGATGCGGACCAAATGATAAGCATTACGTAAATCCAATTTTGTGAAGATGGACGCTCCCTGCAACCTCTCGAAGGCTGAAGACATCAACGGCAAAGGATAAGTATTCTTTACCGTGATGTTGTTCAACCCCCGGTAGTCAATACAAGGTCGCAGAGATCCGTCCTTCTTCCCCACAAAAAAGAACCCCGCCCCCGCTGGAGAAGAGGAAGGGCGGATGAACCCCGTTGCTAGAGAATCAGAAATATATTTCTCCATAGCCTCCCTCTCTGGTGTCGAGAGTGAATATAACTTGCCCTTGGGCGGAGCCGTACCTGGTAATAAGTCTATGGCACAGTCATAGGGACGATGTGGAGTGAGAGAAGCAGCCCGAGACTTACTGAACACCTCCTTCAGGTCCAGGTACTCCGCGGGCACGTTAGACAGATCCACTGCCTCCTCCTGCAACACAGGGACAGAAACAGACGGACAGGCAGACAATAGACAAGACTTATGACACTGATTACTCCACGAAGTGAGCTGCCAGTCCACTTTAGGGTTGTGACGGGTGAGCCAAGGGTGACCAAGGACAATGGGTGCAAGGGGAGTGTCCAGGATATAGAAAGAGATGATCTCGGTGTGGTTGCCTGATGTGATGAGGGTGATGTCTTCTGTGGCAAAAGTGATGGTGGGAAGTTCTTGTCCATTAAGTGCGTGTACAGCAATCTGATGTGTGAGGGGTTTGAGGGGAATCTTGAATTGACGTGCGAATGAGTGATCCATGAAATTACCTTCTGCCCCGGAGTCCAAGAGTGCTTGACAATCGTGAGTGAGTGTTGACCATCTCAGTCTTACCGGGAAGGAGGGTAGATGTTGATGAGGTCTTCTCGGCGGAGATCCCACCCGATAGTAGCCTCATACTTACTATCGGGCTTGGCCTTTTACCGGACAGTTGTAAGCATAGTGTCCGGCTCCTCCACAGTATAGGCAAAGGCCCTGGGACCTCCGCCTTTCCCTCTCCTCCCGGGAAAGTCGAGCTCGACCCACCTGCATGGGCTCGTGATCGTCGACGGGGCTGACCGCGTCCTCGCCTCCAAATCGTGGACCCTCGGCTCCTGCCAGAGGGCGTCTACTCGTGGCGTGACCTCCAACTCGGGATAGTCGAGCATCAACTCTGAGGGCTAAAGCGATGAGTTCATTAAGAGATTGAGGCAGGTCCAAAGCATAGATCTCTCTCTGGACGCGGTCAGCCAGCCCATGCAGGAACATGTCCCACTGCGCCTCCTCGTTCCATTTGCTCTCCGCTGCTAGGGTCCGAAACTCGATTGAAAAGTCTGACACTGATCTCTCTCCTTGACGTAAATCAGCCAGCATTCTTGCAGCTTCTCTTCCGCCAACCGCCCGGTCGAAAACTCTTTTCATCTCAGCGGAGAGCACCTGGAACGAGGCGCAGCACGGATCTTCATTCTCCCACACCGCCGTTCCCCATAACGCCGCTTTCCCAGTCAGGAGGGTGAGTACGAAGGCGACCTTGGATCGCTCGGTCTGGAAAGTCTTGGGTTGGAGAGAAAAATGCATGGAACACCGGGTTAGAAAAGCTCTGCAAAATTTTGGATCACCTGAATAGGGCTCTGGGGCTGGTAGGCGTGGCTCCGACTGGGATGGGCTCTCCGATGGTGTGGGGGGAGCGGCCGGTGTGGGCGGCGCAGTGGGAGCTCGTAGCTGTTGGATCTGCCGGGTGAGCTCGGACACCTGCGCCACTAACGCCTGAACAGCGCGACCAGTATCGTTTAAATTCTTCTCTTGAATGTCCAGACGAGCCATACTGTTACTCAAACAGTCCTCCATGGTCGGCGCTGATGTACTTGCTGTATCCATCTTTGGTCAGATCGTTCTGTTACGTCAGAAACGAGGACACAATATGCAAGTAAAAGCTCTTTATTTATAGTCAATGATGATGATGATGATGATGATGAATAATCCGGGTGATGCAGGTGGTGGCGCAGGGACTTTGATGGTCAGACACGGAGTGATGGATGAAGTGCTGTGTGCTCTGATGAGTGATGACGTGATCCAGACATGAAACGTAATCCAACAAGACGCGAAACCGGAACACAGGAACTCAAGACAGGACACGAGGCACGGGAACAGGATCAGACAACACAGAGACTTCATGCAACGATCTGACAAAGGAGATGAGAAAGTGGTGAGCATTTATAGGAGATGAGATGAGTGGCAGCTGGTGATGATGAGTGATTGCAGCTGGATACTGATCAACTGTAACGATCCGGACACACCCACTCACACACTCACACACATGTAAACAACAAAGCACGAGACTAGAGAGAGACATTGGATCTATGAACCGTGACACATTTAGCGTATTAAATGAGAAAATAACGCTTGATTACGGTGTTTTAGCACATACTGCCATCTAGTGGTAGCAGGTTTTCTCAGACAGCTGTGTGTGGATCGTGCAAGGCTAAACTGGCGAAATGAAAGTCTCAAAATCCAAATGAATCAAATAGGATCGACTCAGAAACGAGTCAATCAATGCACGCGTGTCACCTGATCCACAAATGGACATCTTAGGCTACTTGTTGCATGCACATATTCTGACCTACATTAATACAAAATCAAGGTTCTGTATCATGTCTATTTGTACAAACTGCTACTGGAGAGGTGCTTACAGCGTTCACAATGTTAATACTCTCAAATGTTGTTGTATTTAAAATTTAGGTTAAATTAAAGTATGTTCAATTTTCCAAACGGAATGTGAATGTTTTTTCGGCTAATTCATATCAAATTAAAACATGGCCAAACAGGACACTTGAAGAGCAACTTCTACACTTGCCTGTATGTGTTATAGTCAGTTCTGTTTAATGTGAAACCCAGTCACAGTTTCTAAATTTTGGTGATTCAAAAAGACATTATTTGTTTTCAAGCTGGATGAAAACATCGACTGGTTTATCTTCCCAACATGGATACCAGGATATTGGATGGTTTGTGTAAGTCATTCTGAATCTGTAGTGTTTACCTAGGATAATTTATGTCTGCATAATTTTTAGATACTTTTTGATATATGAACTGCAATTGTCTTTCGGTGTATATATTGTGACATTATCAACGGATTATGAAGCCTGGAAAGCATTTTTTTCCTTGATCCTCTGCACGGCAAAACATTCAATAAGGAAGAATACATGCTCATCTACAGGTTTTTTAGTGCACCGTTCGTTGTTCAGAGATTGTGGTCGTTCTTAACCACATTTTGATAAGATTGTGGTCGTTCCTAACCACGTTTTAATAAAATTGTGGCCATTAACACGTGGGTTTTTATGTGACTTGTTCATCTGACTTGGGATCTAATTATTTTTACAGATAACTTTTTTTGTAAAGCGTCATGTTATGGATCTGTGAAGTAGGACTCAAATGCAGGATGACAATTAACAGCTTTATTGACAAACAGATGACACGACGAGGTGGGAGAAGGTAGCAATCCAATCTATAGGTAGAGATGAGACAATGACAACAGCAGAGCAGCAGATGCAATGAGGTGTCCGTAGGCTGGAGTGTAGATATGGCAGATCAGAGTGAGACCAGAGGTAACCAGCTAAAGCCAGACAGGAACTTCTTACAGCTTGGCGCTCAGGTATCTCAGGCTCAGAACAGGGCTGCTTGCTGGACAGTACTTGGACAGGACTGGAACAGGGAACAAGAGAGACAGAGCCAATGGCAGTAACCAGAGCACTAACAAACTTTTACAACAAAACACTAAAGACTTAAGAGAAACGATACTGAGACACAGTAGTACTCAGAGGTACAACATTTAACAAACTGGCAAACACAAGAGGGAAAGAGCAAACATATAAAGGGAGCTAAGAACATGAGGAACAGGTGAGCACACTCAGACAAACAAGGACTTAACAAGGAGACAGGTGCTAACACTCAAACAAGGACTCAACTAAACAATGGGGCGTGGTAATGGGAAACAAGGAGGAAGGGACAGAGGAGCACATGGCAAACACAAACAAAGACACAGCCATGTGTTTAAGCACAACATAAACATAGATACATTAAACAGAGACAACACAGACAATGCTGCCAGGGCAGAACCCTGACATGTCAATGAAAATGAATATATAATACTCATGACAAGTTGCTGCTGCTTTTGGAGAATTTCCCCTTGAGGTTTGTTTGTTTTCTTCCTTTTTTTAATCCACATTTTTGAACTTACACTCTAATTTTTGCTGTGCTGTCACATTATATGTACTGCACATTGAAGCTTCAATTACCAAATGCTTAGCTTTTCTTCTTTTATTTACATAGTTTAAGAGAATTGCAATCAGGGTTCGTACGATCATGTAAAACCTGGAAAAGTCATGGAATGTTAAAATAGCAATTTCCAGGCCTGTAAAAGTTTTGGAAAACTAAATAATCCTATAAAGTTTTGGAAGAGTCATGGAAATTTGTTTCAAAATATTTATAGAATAGAATATATGTTTAAGTGATAATATTGGTTAAACAACTCACAATACTTAACGTTCATTCGATCCATCTTACTGTATTCAGGGCGTCGACGTCATTACTGTGCCACCAGGTGCACCCCCGCCCCGATCTGCAGGCTCTAGCCAGGTGTACTTGGAGAGAAACAGACAGGTATTTAACAAACATTTCAAAAACATTTTCTGTAATCGTGGATAAATACAGCATATGAATATCTCTCTTAAAACAAATGATGAATTTTGATGATATTTTATGATGGTCTGATGTCATCGACTGTAATAATACCATCTAAAATTATGCTAGTAGGCCTACCGCAGTGGCGAAGATAAGATTAAATTTAACAATAAGAAATATTTTATATCTTTCATATCATTTTTTTTTTTTTAATTTAGTTTTTTTTCCATGTCATCACATCACAGAGCATAAAAACAAAATGACTTGAAATTATATGTATAGGCAAAAACAATGGGGTTTTTCCTCAATCACCAATAAATGTTGGGGTTTCAGGATTTATTTTAACTAAAATTTGTATAAAGATGATACTCAACTATGTTATGAAAGATTTGATGAATTGATACACCATTTTACTTTATGCAATATGTGGGTAAAATGGCCATAAATTAATATTCCCATTCAATGCAATGTATCTATACAATGTATCTAATGTGCACATTAATGTGTTCTTGGAGCAACATTTAATGACAAAAGAAGTGTAATAATTGGAGTAATAATTAACAACATTTTAATAATAATATCTAATATTTCATAGGAATATTGATGTATAATTTATTTCCATATTCACTTGTTGTGTCTCCCAAAATCTGATACAATCTGAACATGATTTAAGTCCTGATGTCCTATACAGTGGACATGTATGAAATCAATGCCCTGTTCTGTAACAGAAAGCAATTTCTTGATTTGAAACCCTATAATGTTTTCCTGAGATGTTGATTTATAAAATACAATTTGAAAAGTAGTTTTAAAGTCAGATTTAAATTATAATTGCAATATATTATCATATTTCCATAAGAGTGCTACATTTGATATCTAAATTAATGTCAGACATTTTTTAAAGACCAAGGATAAGTTGTTTTCATGGTGGAACCTCCAAACATTTGGTATCTCTGAAAAGTCCAGAATGTTCTCTTTACAGGACACCCAGGTTGTGACATGTGACATGTATGGAGTCAAAGAAATTCACTAAAATATAGTGTCCACTACAGTGGACAAAAGTCTATTTCTGGGTCCCAGGAGGTACCTGGTGAATACGTAATGGTGGTAAATATCAAATAATTTTGGTATCTCCTAAATATTATACAAATAAAGATATTACAGATATTTTTTTCACTAATTCAGTTATTACTAATTAGTTCATAAAAATGAAATTTCTCATTTACTTAAGTGCACCTTAAAGGGATGGTTCAGAGTAATTTCACCCGAGGGTCCTTTGCACCATGACCTCGAGCCAAACACCCCCCCCCCCCCCCCCCCAGAAGCTTTTTTTCCCTTGGTTGAACATTATTAAAGTTAGAGCTTATTTAGAGATATCAGCCGAATGGTTTAGTGCAGGCGCTAATGGATCCAAGGTTGTATCTCGTAAATTACCCCACTAATAATGCCGGAATGGTACCAAACTTCTACAGTAGTACAAATAGGTTATGTACTCATAAAATTAGGCATTGGAAAGTTTGTAAGTACATCAGGAGTTTATTTAAATAACACTTGCCTGACGGCTCATGCTACTGCTAACCTGGACATCAAGGTCACTTCAGTGATTTGGGAAAAGCCTGTAAAAGTCCTGGCAGAAAGCGATGCATAAGGATGTAGTGTAATGACGCCCAGTTGCACTAATATTTTGTTGGTAGTACCAACTAGTACTAGTTGGTAGTTTTTCAGAAGTGTTGACAACTTAGTGTTAACTAATAATTGTTGCAAACTGGTACTATCACTCCTGATGTACTTTCAATGCCTCGTTTTATGAGTACAGAACCTATTTGTACTACTGTAGAAGTTTGGTACCATTCTGGGCATTATTAGTGGGGTAATTTACAAGATACAACCTTGGATCCATTAGCGCCTGCACTAAACCATTTGGCTGATATCTCTAAATAAGCTCTAACTTTAATAATGTTCGGCCAAGGGAAAAAAGGCTTCTGGGGGGGTGTTTGACTCGAGGTCATGGTGCAAAGGACCCTCGGTTGAAATTACTCTGAACCATCTCTTTAAAACATCCATTCACTCTCTTTGAAGCTCAGACACTATAGGCCTACACACAGAGAGAGAGAGAGACACACATACACAGCACATGATGTAAAACAATGTGTTACTATCTTTTTCTTTCATGTGTATTGACTTACAAGTGGACTAAAGCCTTTCTAAAGAGGAACAAATAGCTTTAAAATGAAAATTGAACAGGGAGCTTGTGTTTGAGGACAGTGTAATCAATAATGTTTAGACGGTAGAACAAGTCTAACAGACAGCAGATCAATAGAGCGGAGCCCCCACCACCCTCCCCCTCTGTCCCACTGACCTCATCGTATGATCTGATCAGGTCTTTATTTAAAGCTCTGCGGCTGCTGACTGAAGGCTCGATTACAGAGAAACAGAGTGAGAGTGACCAGAATAGCAGTTAACCAGTTCATTGGGGCAGGAAAAAAAATCTGAATGTCACATAAAACACAAATAAACTAGACTTTTACATTTTCTAAAGGAAATGTGAGTGGTCATTGCTCAAACGAAACTCATTACCATGAAACAAGGCTTTGTATGTGGCTTCCAGGGCGTTGCTATGCAGTTGTTCAATTGTTGGGTTTTACATAGGGCTGTCAAAATTAACGGGTTAATTTTTTGATTACTTTTTCTTCAGGTTAACGCATTAAAAATATTTAAAGCAATTAAAGCAGCATCTGTTTTTTCTGTCATACTTTGGCTGCACTATAGCTATTATTACGCTATCATTCATTCAAGTTCTATTAAAGCAACACTAAGGAACTTTTCCTCTTCGGTCGCCCTACAGGTTGGAAGCGGAATTGTCATTACCGCTGTCGTAAATAATTTCGCCGCCCGCAGCCTACCGTCGCATGCACACTCGCTGTTTATCCAGCACTGGCTTTGGAATGAACGATGTCCACTGACAAGGTAGAGTATGTTGCATGATTTCATGAAAGTATGATGTATTGCGACACCAGAAACGAAGGAAAACTAAATAATGACTATTGTAACGCTTGACGTAAAGCAAGTCAAATTTGTAGTTTTCTTATGTCTCATTCGAACTACAGAAACGCGAACCGGTTTGGCAAACTTGCATGGTGTGGTTATAGCAGATATAGGGCTGCAAAGCCAATCCAGAAGTGCCTTTCACCCTGTTAAGACTTGATGAACCACTGATACGATTTTGGAAACATTATTTTAAGGTAAAAAATGTTCCTTAGTGTTGCTTTAAACCATTCAAGAGTGATAAGAAACAAAAAAAGAACTCAGAAAACCGTGAAAGGACTCTTTCGCGCTTGAGCGTACAAAAACACACAAAATTATGCCAAAATTCCCGTTTTGTCGAGTATCCTCATAAGCAGTCTTAAATGAGTTAAAAAAGGTGTTAAATGAATGTTAACTGTAAAGAGTTGTGAGAAAATAGAACGCGTTTCAGATCTGTCATGTGACTCAGGTCTTAAAGTGACAGCAGCCTAATAAACCCGCTGTTTGTCATTAAAGTAAATCAAAGAACAAAGACAAAGAGAATATCTCTCACTGCTCTTTACTGAATAACTTCTGTATAGCTTTAATGATGATTCATCTATATTCAATGTATAATTTAAGCATAAATACATTTGTGACATTTATTACAATGGGTTTATGCGCAATTTTTTAAAATTAACTTTTAAATTAAAAGTTGTTATAAAATTGGAAAAAAATCCATTTAGTAAAGACTGGTATCAGTGATACTGCCTTCATTCATATAGGCTACTAAAAAGATGCCATTAAACAAATATTTCAATTATACTGTCTTTATGTTGTTTCTACATTATTTGGAGATTCAATGTATTACAATATAGAAAGATTACAATATAAAACAATATATATTAAAAACTAAGGTGCGATTAATCGCGATTAACTACAGAACAATTTCGTTTTAAATCGATTGACAGCATTTAAAACATTGTAATGTGGTTGCTATAGGCTCAATAGGTTCTACAATAAATATATTATGCTGGAAAAACAGAGAGAGCAAGGAATTAAAGGAAATAAAAAGATGAGTAAAGGTAATAAAGCTATATCAAGTGGAGTCATATGGAGCGTGTTGCCATGGAAATGCGGGGAGTGATTTCAATTGGCTGCTTTTGAGTCTGACCTCTGATTGCAGTGAATGCTCATTCACAGTGGTATGTATGAGCTGACATATTCCTCCAGTGCTGAAGATCTCAACCCAAAATCTAATGCACTGTGTGCTCTTTATTTTCTATAGGTTCTATTCTGCATGTTTTCATGTGCTGCAAGTGTGTGTCTGTGCATCTGTCTCTCTTAAGCCTCTTTTTCTCGCTCTCTCATTAACGCTCCGCTCAGACGCTGTATAGCAGGTGACAGGGAGAACTAATCGCTCTGAAGATTAAAAATAAATGAAGAGAAACGTGTTTTAGAAAAACGATGGAACGAACATCATAAATCATCCAGCCTGGATCAGGTTCCTCCTCACTGTCCGCACACTGACACACACGCAGACAAATTACATTACTGAAATCACATTACTGCTGCCTTTCAGGAAGGACGCGAGAAGGGGAAAAGAGAGAGAAGGTGACAGAGAAAGAGAGAGGAATAGTCATATTAGATGAGGCTTTAAAAGTGATAGAACTGGTGGGAAAGGAAAACAGAGAATTTTGCATCCAAAAGCTTGCGTTAACTGCTAAATAATACTAAAAATAACATTTGCAGTCTACATACAAATTCTATTCATATTATGATTAGCTATTATTTTGCAGTCTACACAAGCTTTAATATATATTTGTGTAAAGTGTATAACTATATATATATATATATATATATATATGTATGTACACACTATATATACAATATATATATATATATATATATATATATATATATACACACTATATATATAAACTGCTTAAATCAACTGCAAAATAATAATATTATTTTAATTAAAATGTAATTTCTTTTGTTATTAATATAGTATTTTGTTTCAAAATATGTTGAATTATTTATATTAGGTAGCTTGTTATTATATAGACATCTGCTTTTATAATTCTAAAAATGCATGATAATTTAATGATAAGGCTTATTTGAATTTGATATATTGAGTTTTTATAACATTGTAGCAACATTTTTCAATCAAGTTTGTAATCATTAATCTTTGGCTTATAATGGAGCTGATGATGTGACGTCGTAGAGCATCTCTATGGTAGGGATGGAAAAAAATAATCTAGAGTTTGTGTTCTAGGATTAATAATAATAAAAAAATATTCTGCATACTTATCCTCACAGTCACAGTTTAATGGCTATGGATGCCTCAAATAATGAGTTTGCAGTAGGCTGCAGTTTTATAAACGTCCTCTGGAGGTCACTGTTTGACAGTGAGTGCAGCATTTGAATCACAGACTGCAGAGACGGAGAAGATAGAAAATGTCAGACATAATTTGTGACTTTTTGTCATAGCTGTATGTGTTTGTGTTTATGTCGTCAATTTTCAGTGTTTTTCGAGAGGCGCTGTTAAAGGACAAATGGACAAAGAAAAAAATAGCAAATAAATAAATGAACAGAGTAACAACAGTAGGCAGAACAAGAGGAATCAGGGGAGAGAATAATCCTTTGTTCTCCTCTATTCACTTGGAGCGTGTGTCTGACTCCCTATAGGCGGAATTTCATTTTGCAGCATCTCACAGACACACACACTCAAACACCATGTAATTTGCCCTCCAGGGACCCTATAATTTTTCGTATTTCTGTGTTTTTCAGATGAAGTGTGTGAGCGCAGACCCTCTTAAGTTTATTTTGGGGGTTTCCTTGTGGTACAAGTATAATATCTTCATTTATTTATCTTATGCCTGCAAGAATAATAATAATGTGTGACACAAATCATTCATGATTAGAAATTTTTGAGAAGGTCACAAAAAAGATCAGGATTAAACATGGATTGCATACACACTTGCAGTGCTGTTTCTGTATGTATTAGGTAGCTATTGTTACTGCATTGGTCCTATAGGCTACATCTGCAGACACACCTTATACTTGCAGCTTAATACAGGACTAAACTAAATATTAAGGAATACAGAGATTTGGAATCATGAATGTCTAGAGTCATGTGTTATGTTTTAAGTTCAAATTCAAAATCATATAATTTGGGCTCCATTTACCTCGACATGTAGTAAGAAATCCAAGGCAGTGGATTTGATTCTCAGGCAAAGATTGAGTACACTGCAAGTTGCATTAGATAAAGACATTTGTCAAACGCAAAAATGCTGTGAGATTGAAATATAAAAATGACATTATAAAATAAAATATGAAAAAATTTGAAATTAAATGTAATCAACATTTAATATTGGTGAAAATAAAATTATGTTCTCTCCTGCATGCTGGCTTGTGCTCCAGTGCAAAATGTATTTGACACATAACATTTTTAATATAATTAATATCACTTTATATATACTAAAAGTACTGTTTGTTTAGTTCATTATTTATTTATCTTTCAAGATTTAAAGTTCAAATAATGTATAAGACAACGTGTATTTTTGGTGCTGTTCCCTATGTCTTAAAATTTTCCCCTCCATTTTTAATCGCCTCCCTGCCTTCACTAGCTCAATTTAAATAATCCTGGGGTGTGACAAATTAATTTTTACAAGTACAAATATTTCACGTAGGTTCTCAATTAAAACGAGGATATAAACACTGCATGCATTATAATTAAAAAAGAATTTGCAAAACGCTGCCTAAAATAGTTTAAAACGCATCATGTCACACTGCAGGACGACTTTCCATAAATGTGCATTCATTTGTTTTGTTTTATAAATTCATTTAAACATATGAATTCTGCACTTATTAGGCATTTGTATACAACTGCATATAATTTACTTTATCTTTTAATATTGTATGTTTCCACTTGGTTCCACCAGCAAACATAATCTAATGAGTAATAAATTCTGATTTATTAGGCATTTGCGTACAGTTGCATATATTGTATTTCTGTAGTGTTTATTGGTCTATTCTATTCTATTCTATTCTATTCCTTTAATACCAGGTATATTTATGATATTGTGGTTCTTTGGATCATCTGTTAATATTGCACGTTTCCTCTCGGTTCCGCCAGCAATAAACAATGCCATTTCATTTTTTCTCTGAGAATGTTTGTGTTGTTGTTGTTTCACAGAGCTAAGACCAATTTAATGATATTCATTTGAGTTTAGGTCGACTTCACACACTATATAGCTCGGAGCGGAATACATTTTGAAAGAGGGAAGCTCCTAATATTCAGCCATTAGCTCCAATAAACAAAAGTGCCCTGAAGTATTCCCACTGCAAATGGACAGAGAATGAAATAAAATGCGAGACAGATCCGAAATTATACATTTGTTCTGACGGAATAAAGCAGTGAATAAAAGTGAGAGTTTTGTGTGGAAAACGGTCTGAGCTTGTGTCTGAAAATAGAAAGCACTGCAAGCTCTGATGCTTATTTGTGCATGAGTGAGTGAGCATGTCAACACGCATACATGCTAGAGCCTGACAAACATGGTGATACCACCACATAATATAGACACCTGCTGGTGATCTCCATGGCAACGCTACCTGACAGCCCCGTGACATGCATGGTAAGTTTTATTCCATGGTGATCTTACAGTAATATCACACCTCCCTGTCTCTTGTGTGTGTGTGTAGGTGAGGAGATTTACTCTCTGTGGCCCTGCTAATGGACAGATGTGAGAATAATGTAGTGTAGAAGAGCAGAGATCCTGTAGCTATCGACCAAGAGATTCTCTCTCTCTCTCACACACACACACACACTTTCTTGAACCATATCAAAGTGAAGGTCAGAGGTCAGAGCAGAGGCTGATGGGAAATGTGATTTATATTCTAAGGTGGCCAAGCAGTCTCCCATTACGGTTACTCACATAAATGTATGTGCATAGAGCGAGTGTGTATGTGTGTATGATCTTTCTGTGCGATGTAATTTGCATTAGTGTGGTAGCCATATTTAAAACACACCTCACGTATTTTTCAGAGCAACCTAGTATTTGTCTATCCACCAAGGATGATATGTGTGAGGCATTATGAATATACTTACAGAACATAGAATTTGGACATGTTCCATTCCCCCGACAATGACCTGCCAAAGCAAATAGGCTATCTCATATCCGGTCATCTTAAGCCAGTTTTTAAATCGCAGGAAGTGCATCCGCTCAGTCGGAAGGGCACTACAAATGACTTAAAGAACAAGTGTACACTGACGGGAAGTTGCTAAAATAAACACAAAGAAGGTTGTTTTGTTTTTTTACATAATGTACCAAAGCACATTTGTTTTCATATTAAACATTACAAAATTATACACACACACACACATATATTACTATTTTTTATGTTTTTGAAAGAAGTCTCTTATGCTTATCAAGGATGCATTTATTTGATCAAACATACAGGAAAAAAAACTGTAATATTGTGAAATATTATTACAATTTAAAAGTTTCTATTTTAACATACTTTGAAATATAATTTATTTCTGTAATGCAAAGCTGAATTTTTAGCATCCTTACTCCAGTTTTCAGTGTCACATGATACTTCAGAAATCATTAAAAAAATTTAGCAATGTTGGAAACAGATGTGCTGCTTAATATTTTTTTCAAACCTGTGATACTTTTTTCAGGACTCATTGATAAAAAGTTAAAATAAAAAGTAAAAAGGAACAGCATTATTATTTAAAATTGAAATCTTTTCTAACAATATAAATCTTTATTATCTTTTTTTTATCAATTTAACACATTATTTCTGAATAAAATATTATTTTTTTTCAAAAAAGAAAGAAAAAACAATTATTGACCCCAAACGTTTGAACGGTATATAGTCAAATTTTGTATTTAAAATAAATGATGTTCTAAACTTTTTATTCATAAAAGAATCCTGAAAACAGCATCACAGGTTATAGCTAAAACAAAAAATATTAACTGTTTCCAACATTGATAATAATTCATCATATTAGAAGGACTTCTGAAGGATCATGTGACACTGAAGACTGTAATGGCTGATGAAAATTCAGCTTTCCGTCACAGATATAAATTATATTTTAAAGCATATTCAAATAGAAAAAAATTATTTTAAATAATATTTCACAATTTTACTGTTTTTTTCTGTATTTTTTAAACAAATAAATGCAGGCTTAATGATAATAAGAGACTTCTTTCCAAAAAAATAATAATAATGTTTTCAAACTTTTGGTACTAACTGTACCAAAGTATATTGGTATATACTGTATATATTTACACACACACACACACACACATTTATCATGAGCTTACCTGAAAACTCCCAATCTGCACATTGCAGTGCCTTTCAATTGAATGAAGTTTGTCACACGTATTGAACAAATATCCCCTGCTGAGTATGTAGGGAGCAGCAAACGCAGTACCCTGTTAATCTCATCACAGCTTTTGTATACCCCCCATTTTCTGTGCTGATTGTGGGGGGAAATCTGATCAAATGTGTTAACCGGGACTGTGAATACTGCATAGCGTATTATCAAATTAGACAAAATATTTTAGAAATGAACATGCAATGTAATGACCTCATTAGCCATTTTAAAAGACATTGCGTCTTGAATCACTGGGTATAAATCATCAATTTGATGCAATTAAATTGGCATAATAAATCATGCCTAGAATTTTAAATTGTGTTTAATATTCTCATCTATTCATTCATATTCAAGATTTTGGATGACCCTCATTTTTCTAACTGTGTCAAAATATATTTTTCATTTGAGTGTCTATTATGATAGTAAAAGCAATGTTTAAGACAAACCAATTTGGATCAAAGTGATGAATAACCAAGTTCTACTGCTATTTATCTTCCATTATTAAAAAAAACAATGTACAGTACTGTAAAAACAAAAATATGTTAAGGACAATATTTTGTTACGGGTTAAACAATCCCAAAAATGCTAAAATTGATAATTAGAATTAATATTTACAATAAAGAGAAACATGAGAGAGAACAACATGCACATCTAAGCACATATTGCATCCAAAGATTGGTTTATTGCATTGTTGCTGCAACTGTCTGCAATTTGAGGCCCTTTCCTAGTATTTAAATATAAAGACATTCTGTAGCCAAGAGGAAAACACAACCATGAGTGTTTCCTCTAGCAGTGTCTGTGCCACTGTGTATCTGGGAGTTGATGCCCAGCTGGGCAGACATGCTCACGAGGTGGACTATTTTACCCTGAAATACTCTCAATATCCCTTGGTAATCTTAACAGCATGGAATTTCCCCTATACAAACCCTTTAGAGACAGAAAAATGAAGATTAAATGAGAAAAGGGAGCGAGTGAGAAGAGATTAGAGAATGTAAAAGAAAAGAGGTATCAGTGCACACATAAGAGACTTTTGAGTTGTTGAAAGCTGAAAACTCACAAATTTCAAAGAGCATTTGCATATTCATTCCACTAAATGATATGCTAATCCACTTGATTTGCATCGCGGTGACCTCCTGTTGCGAAACGCTTCATGCTTAGATTCTCCGAATGAAAGAACAGAAAACAGAACAGAAGGGAGAACAACTTGTTGGGGCCCAGCGGACAGGCTTGCGTGTCTCTGGAAGTGGAGTATCATAAGGGACATAAAAGCGCACTTGTGATCTTTGAATGGCAAGAAATAAAAGGCACATCAGAGCTGAAGAGCAGTGACAAGAAAACGCTATAGAAAGTTACTGTGGCGCGCTGTACAGACGTGAATGCTGAAGTAAACACAGTGCATGACACATCAGAAATCATTTCTACTTCCAAGTCATCAAAGAAAGCACATGGATCCAAAGTAGAGCGACAGAATGAGGGATGGAAAGAGAAAAAGGGTTGAAGAGTTAGAGAGGGAGGGTGTGTGGGGGGAAGAGCATGACGCAAAGTGGCGAATGAACACGGTGGTTTTGCGAGGTTGGCACAGTGCCATCCACTCAGCGCCGGTGCCAAAGAGGGCGTGTAGGCAGGGTGGCATTACAGAGGAGAGAGGAGGAGAGACAGATAACAAGAGAAAATAGAGGCATCATCCTGCTGCCAATTCTGCAAACGAGATGTTCCCGAGCATTGGATTCAAAAGTTGGAGCTCTTTGAAGATCCATCCGCCAGCTCGACAGCATGGCGACTGTGTGAGTATGCAATGCCTCATTCAATGCATTGCGATAAACTGATGTGGTGTCTCCTAACAAACCTTTTATCCTCTTATTGTTTCAGAAAAGCGCAAAACTCTTCGCCACAACCTCGTCATTTCGATTCCCGCAGGCTATGCCATCCTGCTGCGTTTCGCCGTCTCCTTCGTGACTGTGCCAGGCTCCAAGTAGGCATATCCCCCAGAGAGTCAGCAGCACATGCCCCGATGTCGATGCCACTCGACGCGGGTATGGCGGCATCTGCTTTGTATTAATGGAGATATGCGACTTGTCTTGTTATTCTCGTTGGCACGCACAGACCTTCGGCAGCGTGCCAGGATCTCTGCGCCGCCGCATGCCGCTGGGAAGCTGGCGGTGGCTTGGGAATGGCAGAGTGCCAGCATGTTCCTGCAGTAACCAGCCCCCGACGCGTGCCACTTGGCAAAGACAAAGAGCCCTAGGGACGAAACACAAAACAAGATTGAAAAACACAGTGATCCGACAGCTTAATTAACACTTGCAGAGTTTGTTGGGTTAATTAGTGTGACAGATTTGGTGAGGAGGAATGTGGCAGGAACACTTGTGTGAACAAAAGTGATGGGCAAACCAGACTGAAGGAATGTCGACGGAAGTCAGCGAGCCAGCAGTAATGCCAACATTACTTAACATTCAACAGGGTTTGTAAAAGGATAAATGGAAAGAAAGGAAGAGTAAAGAAAGAGTTTGTCATCCAAAAACAGTTTCAAATGTTGGATATCAGAAATGGTAAAGTTGGTGGACAGGACAGAAGAAACAACTGAGGATACAAGCAAACAGGGAGGAGCTAAAGAAAACCACAGGCCTTAACTTAAACAGTGACTCAACAAATCAATCAAATCGCAACTATTGTTATGGTATATTACTTTTTTTTTTATCTACTGCAAAAATCCAGAACGTACTCCGCAGTGGCTTGCGCAAATATACATTCAGTAGAAGCAAGAGTTCATTAGTACGTCGGGAACACCAAAAGGATAAATGACGGGTATTAGCATGGTGAAGTTTACCAGATGGATGCACAACTTTTGAAATCTTTCCGTTTGCAGAGCTTTCCAAGCACAAGGACAGGTTTGTGCTTGAATACCTGTTCTGAGGATCCTCGAAGCCTCCTGTCGAGTCAGAGAGAAAATAATGCCACTCAGAGAGTGAGTGAGAGAATTCGGTCTCTCACAGGACGTTGTAGAGGAGTATAAATAATGCAGATTTTCTCTCCTCCTCTTCTTTCTTCTTCTGAAGGAACAGATTTACAGACGTTTGTGCATTGAATTTTTTATTGACATCGCTCTCGTTAAGCAACGGAGGATTTGTTCCGAAACGGACATTGTTTTCAGAGTAACCTTCGATAAACAAGTTCAAATTAGCCGTTAACAACCTCGCGAAATGGGACGATTAATTTGTGGTTCCTGTTTTTTTTTGTTTTTTTTGCATTTACATCTTTCTTTGTACCGATTGTGGACAATTATGTACGGATATGCTAATCGTGCTGTATTAATGAGGTTTGTATCGCTGGGATTCTCGTCTTTACTCCTGTGGGGATCTTAATTTTACCTCATCTTTATTATGTAAATGGATTATGCCAAAAAAAACTGTGCGCACACACACACACACACACACAAACACACACACACACACAGTAACACAAAAGGGGCGAGTCAAAGGAAAAGGGAATAAGGCAACGGTGGAAGGGTGGGAGGGGGGTGGGGGTGGAGGGGTTAGAAAATGGAGGATAATGCTTCCTTACCAGCTTCAGCACCAAAACGCAAGAAACTACCGAGAAATCTGAAAGGATCTTTCTACTCAATGCGTCACATACCAAGACGCAGGACAAATGCATTGAATTTTCAGTGCTTTTTTATTTCTTCTAGATATTTCTGCTGCAGCAGTCCTGCCATGGAGTGACAGTGCCAAGGATGGGATTTACTAGATGAAAAGAGACTGAGAGAGAGCGAGAGAGAGAGAATGGTTAATATCCTGTGCTTAATCATGGCACATGAGATTGGCTGTATGCATATCTCATTTGCATCTCATTAAATTGCTCGTGCACCTGCAGAGAGAGGGGAGAGGGAGAGAGGACAGCACAACGAGAAATGAGGGTGTTGTTTCAAAAATGCAGACCATTTCTTAATCAGTTATGTTGAATTATAAAATGTTATTTATTTTTTTAAAGTACACTGCACTTCAAAAAAATATGTTTTTGGGTGTTATTTTGATGATGCATTCCATTATTCTAATATGGTATTTAATATACATTTATTATATATTGTCTTAATCGTATAATCTACTAAGATATCCCCATGCCACAGCATTGTGGCATTAAATTCTCTCTGGGAGGATAAACTTGAGATTTTAAGATACTGAGACATAAAACAATCCATATGCTTCATAGTATGTAAAGTCCACCACTGGCCACCAGTTTAATATATGCATGATTAGTATGCAGCTCTTTGCATTCTTTAATAGAACTCAGGGTGAAGACTATTGTCTCTGATTCCAGGATGTGCCATCTGCCTGGCTGCAGAGACTGGCCTTTCTCTTTGTGTTCTGCACAATGGGCTATTCTACACTGGACATCCACACATAACTCAAATAAATCATGCCCGAGCCAACAGGCCACCAGAGGACCACTGCAATATTTTCCATAAAAGAAAGGAAAAGACTGCATGCGGAGTAGAGGAGAGATTAGGAAAATTAGAAATTTTCCATTACAGAAATATAATGACAAACACAGTTGGAGGGAAGAAATTGGAAGAACAAGACAGGATGGGAAAGGGAAAGTGAAAGAAAATGAATAATAATTTAAATTGTACTTAAAATATTACTCACATTCACCTCTCATGCGCATTGTAACATCATTTTCCTTACACATTTTTTTGGTAAATAAAGTAAAAAACAGCGTCCGACCTCCAGACCCAAGAATGGCCGCTCTCCAACGTATGTGACTTTAATGTAATTACTTTCTGACGGATATATTTAAATCTGTATGTAAACACTGGAGCAGCAAGGTCTACGTATGATAGAAATGTCTGCATCGATTACCCGCTATGAATGTGAAATGTTTAATCTCGTTAAAAATCTCATGCCTAAATTAGACTCCCTCAGCAGCTTTTTAAATTGGGCTATCCATCATATATAATGAAGAAGTGACAGAGTGTGTATGCAGGGGGTTCTAATATAAAATTGTTTTAAAATATTCTCATATTAGCTCTGCTGTGGCAAATGGCAAATGGCACAGGCTAGCCGGTGTGTTTCCATGATGTGGTAAACAATAAGACAGAAACCAGAGCCCAGAATAAGCCCTAATCCAAAGCTTTTGTATGAACCGAGTCACAAAGCATTGCTGAGGGACAAACGGTGCTTCAAGGATTTATTCTCTTTCAAGAAACGAAAAGAAAGGGGGGAAAATAGAAAGAGGGAAAGACATGTGGTGTTGGCCACCACCTGGTGAGATGTCATGTACGATTAAGTGTGTGTTTGTCTGGCACGCTTCTTGCCGTTATCAAGTGCGCGCAGCTCAGCGCAACCACTACACTGCATACTTTTCTTATGCTAATGACTTCACTTGGATAGACCCCTCCTCCATTGCAATACATCTCCAACCTCGGTACGCCATCCTGCCCACCTTTTCCTGTAGCATGCCCACCTGTGCCACTTTCTAAATCCTTCGGTAACTCGCCCTAAACTAACAACTGCTCTGCCAGTCTTAAACCACTCACTCTACGCAGGGTGTAGGGTCTCAAAATCATATAACAAACCTTTATACACCAGACTCCCCAAGGTCAAAGGGTCAAAGATTTAGCATAATTTATCATATCAGTGTGAGATATTCACGGCAGCCACGCGTAGCCCATTCATGCTCCTGCTGCCTCTGATTAGCATCTCATTTCACAGGCTTGATTTTTAAAAAGCCCCCCCCCCCCCCCCCCCACGCCCCCTTTCCACTAACATGATGGTTCAGTTCCTGCCCTGTAGAAACAGATGCTCACCCAAAATATTATACAGTGACCGTGTCAAACTGACAGCGCAAACCACAAAGGGGGAAAAAGGGTGTCTTAGTCAGCAAATGTTTGGATTGCGGCATTCTGCGATTCAAGTATTACGAACAACATTACAGACACGCTACTTGTAAACATCTTAGTATGTATAAAAGAGTTTTACAACAATGCTGCATTTTGATTGCAGTTAAGATATGTTGCAGTATATATATATATAAAAAAACAAAACATTCTAGACACCACACCTTGAAAAATATTCAAAATATATATTCAAAACATGACGTATATTTTAAGTATTGATTATCATTAAAGATCAGTACTGAATTATAACTAGAATAGGTTACATCTTAACATACCCAATTTGGCAATGTTTACCTATAGCATTCAAAAGTATCATTTAAAAATGGTAATATTATTACAAATAAAAATACATTTTTCTATTTCAATATATTCCTGTGTTGGCAAAGCTGAATTTTCAGCAGCCTTTGGTGCCACATGTTCAAAAAAGAACAGCATTTATGTAAACTAGAATAAATGTATATTTACTGTCACCTAATTTGGTGATCAATTTAATGCATCAATGCTGAATAAAAGTCTTACTGACCCCACACATTTCATTGGAAGCTTAAAAATGTCAATATCATAAGAAAATTTCATTTTTCCAGAATATCCAAACTGCTCTTTTCCATATGATGACAGCAGACATTGATTTTCAGCATCAGCCTGCAACATAACATAAAAGTATTGTTAGTGGTTAGTAGTGGTGGAATATGAGGCTCAAAATATCTATACTCGAATATATATATATATATATAACAATATTCAAATGTTGCTGAGGCTTTGACAGAATGTCACCAGAGCACATATTTCTGGATAAAACTGCTACAGCAACATTTCCCTTATGAGCTTGCCCTGTTTTTTACATATTTATAGTTACTTTTGCAACCTGACTTTGTGAGTGAACGATTCAGTAAGATAAAAACCCACTCAGATGAATTTCTCTGCCACGGCGTATAAAGAGCTGCATATGGAACAGTGCGATGCCGGCTGCGTGAACATTAGTAACCGAATCTATTTGAGTTTATCGGAGAATCAAGAGCGGTGCAGACCTGTGATAGATGAGCAAATCTAGTCGGCCATTAAAAAGTCATTTCAGAGACAGATAGCTAGCAGGTTCCCCTCTAAATGTCTACTGCGGGAAGCATACTTTAATGGCGCGTGAGAGAAAACAGAAACAATATAGCCTATTTCCAGAAATAGAAAGATAACAGGTGACGTCCTGTGGTTTTGCATCTAATGGGGTTCTTAAATGAAATACAGATAGAAGATGACATGTATCCACAGAAGAATTTGCTGCTCCAATCTCTCAGCGCTCCCATGCTAAGGAAGCGAATTGTCTCAAGGAACACTGTGGTTTTAATGAGTAGGAAGCGAGAACTAGCCGGTACTTTCTCAGATTCTGGGAGATCATTATAGCTGCCTCGACCTGCTTCACTGGAGAGGGACAACATGACACACAGTCTGTGAATCTCTTAATGACTCAAATGAAAATAATGATAATGCCGCTACAGGCTAATCTTCTGTGAAAAACATTCATGAAATCTGAAGCAAACAATATCTGTTTAACAAGAAACATTTAGATGAAAATACATTATCATCTTTACTCTTAAAGAGCCTTGGTGATATTTTAAAATCACAACATCAGTTACACGTTGGCAGCAAGCAGAGAAAGGTGCGTTGAATGTGGCGCTCTGTCTCTTTAAGAGGAAATCACAGCTCCGAGCTCATGAATAAAGATGAGCTGGCCTTTCTCCGCATACATCATAGATCATGTATCAGCAGGGCCCATCTATCAGAACACAAGAGGAGCTGAAATGCTCATAACGGCCCTGCGCTGCCCAGTATTAAAACCAATGATATGGGGGAAGGGTCTCTCTGGAGGTACCACAATTCACTTTGTTTCGAAACAGGGGTGGGGGGCTTGGCATTTAATGCAATTTTTTTACAAATGATCTCCGTGTTAATATGTCGACATGCAAAACCAATGACGCTATTGCATCTTTAATCTGTTAGGCTCAGGCAATTACAGAAATGATTCTCCATTAACCACGCAAACACTTTTCTGCATTAGATATACCATTTAAAAGCGCACGAGACAGTTATAAGCATCCATAGCATTCGGAAACTCTCTTAAAGAGAGAGAGAGAGAGAGAGAGAGAGAGAGAGAGAGAGAGAGAGAGAGAGAGAGAACCTCTTAAAGCCATCTTCCAAAGAACAAGCTTTATGCACAAAATGCCTGACGCATCACATTTAGCTTTGACACCAGCAATGCACGAGCCAGGATCTCCATATCCCAGCCTGCTTTTTCATTTTAAAATCTGCTGCTCGAGAAAGATTCAATCTCTTTGATGCCATAAAAAACACGGTCGGTTACAGCTTCTATTCACACAGGGCCGTTAATATTAATAATATCATCCTCACTCAGAGGAAACTCATCTGGCTAAATGTCACAAGTTTAATTAATGACTGGTCTGGGTTGACCTCGGCTGAGGATGGGGGGGAGTGTTGCAGCCCCTAATGCCATGCAGGCAAACTGGAATAATTTAGCATGTTAAACGCAAAGTCAATTAACCTTCCTCGGCAGCCAATGACGTGCAGCCCCCACTCGCACCGGCGTCACTCTATAGAATCATCTGCACCTCGCGCCACCCTGATGAAGGGATACGCAGATGCATGAGTCATTAGCGGGAAATGGTTTCTGTTTTCCGCAAAGCCGCGGACTAATTGTACAATAAAAAACAATTAGTGCGTATTGATTCGTTTATGCCGTGATTTACCTCAGCTCAGACAGGATTATGATGCGCAGTACGGGTAAGTGCTATACCATGGCTGTGAAGCTCTTTAGGTGGGAGGTTTGGAATACCTCTGGAAAAAAAACATCACTTGAGTTCCTACTTTAATTTTACAACAAAGCCTAATTAAAAAAAAAAAAAAAAAATCATGTCGCAGCCCCTGAAATCGTGGCCATAACTGTCTAAATGAACCCTCGAAACGCAATCAAACAGCTCTGGTGCTTCTTAAGATATGCGGGTTAGTTCTGCCAATCACCTTCCGTAGCCTATCTCTCGTAATAAGATGTGCAGAAATCATTCAGAGACGTGATGTAATTTAGTCCTCATCTCCCAGCAGCACCATACACAAATCACACACGTGCTCGGCCCCTCTGCATTGCAAGTGAACGACGTAATGCGACAAACCAGAACTACGGCCAATTATAATCAACCAATCAAATGGTCCCGTGCACTACGGGTTCGTTGATTGTGTGATCGAAGCGTTCCATGGTTCCCAGTTAACAATTTTTTTCTTAAAACATTTTCCAAACATTTTATTTTGGCTAAGGGTGGGGAGATGTTGACATTGTACATTTTTCTAGCACTTTGAGATTTCGCTGAAATGTAAAGTGCATTACAAATAAAATTTATTATTATTATTATTATTGTAATAGCCTATGTTATGTAGATTAACACGACATTCTATAAAATACAAAGTATAAAATACTGCTTCATATGGTAAACCACCCACATTACTATTGTGACAACTATAAGAAAAAGTAGAATGGTTCTTTTACTTACCCATCCTGATTGGAATACTTAATCCTGATTGGTCAGTCCCTGACTCACTGGTGAGTCACACATTTCTGAATAAAGACTGTGGCATGGAAACACTAATTGACAACTCATACAGTCATCTGGTCAATATGGCAAAATAAACCACTTCTTTATGATACAAGACTGATCCTGATCACCCTGTTGGCATTAATTGTGATAATGACCAGCTGACTCTACATTATCCCTTAAATATCCCTTCAGTCACACCCAATTTGTGAGAATGTTTTTGTAAGTACTTAAAAAACAGCTTGGTAAAAAACAAACACTTTCCTTAACATTACATACCAACATTGAGAACTTCTAGCTTCCCTGTTGGGAAGATTATTTGCAGAGTATAAGGCATAATCCTCTCACAAAAAGTAAATAGACAAAATATTTTTCCTTTTCTGAACCCAGTGGATTACATATTGAGCACAAGCCAACACTGATATCAATGCAGTCTCTTGCTAATACACATGAACTTGAATCTCGGTTTGAACTTTAGCTGCATTGATTTTGTCTCGTTTAACCTCCATTGATTTCTAGTGCTTTGGCTGATTGCCCGTCTCCTTTACACTGCCTCAGCAGAGTAGGGTGTATGCAATCAGATTAAGCACATAACAGAAATGCACATGATCAAATCACAGAACTTTGATCACTACAAATTTGGTGTGCATTTTCAGTGAAAATATGTTATTTGCAACCTTCAATTTGTCAGACAGGGGAGTCAAAATAAATCTTTTAAAAAGAAAGATTGCCTGGCCGCTCCAAGGACCACAGAGAGACATGCCAAATTATTAAAAGGAAACAGATTTTATTCACTTTGAATGCTTGTATATAAGAGGACAGGAGACATTAGCCCAGTGAGTCACATGAATAAACACAAGTGCATCATGAATGTACATTATTTGGCGATCGCTACAGTAATAACATTTCCAGGAGCACGCAGAGAAAACAGTCTCTCACAGAAGGTCCAGACTCAGGAGTGAGAGAATACGTTACAGTGAGTCCCCATAGAAGCAGAATACAACAACAACAACAAAAAAAGAAAACAATCAATTCAAATGACAAATGTGATATTTGGAATGCAAACTTTGTATAAATATATCATCATTGGTTTTCAACATTGGTTGGCTAAGAGGAGAACATAGTGTAGTTCATGGAGTCACAGTCTTCACAGTCATGTGTGGACAGAACTGCGGTGGAACAGGGACAGGGACAGGGTTTGTGGCTACTGACGGTCGTCATTAAAGCTTCAGCAAAAAGCAAAATCAAGCATGCATCTTAGTACAAACCTACATTAGCAGCACACTCTATTTCCTCAACAATTAGACCCAGTACATTTAGTAGAACAAACAATAAGAAATGAAATCAGAAGAGATAACCAGACAAAAAGGCCAGACACAGAGAAGCAAACCATGTGAGTTCACCTCTATAATACAAACTACAATGGCTGCACAACAGTGCTGTCCCATATCCTCAGAGTAAGCTTTCTATTTTGTTTTTTTATTTTTGGTTCTCTGGTTGTTTCATATATGAGGTCACAAATGTTCTAATAAGTTAGCTAAAACAGTATTCTCATACAGTAGCTGGCTCCATCATCTAAAAAGATTTCCATTCCTTAAAAACAGTAATATTTTCTAAAGTATAAAGTTTTTTGTATGCACCAATGGTAAGACTACTTTATCTTTGGATTTTCCATTAAAGCAATACTGTAAGTTATTATTGTTTCATAATAGCGTCATTGTTATTATTGTTAGTCATGGCAAGTGCAGAAATGTTAAGAAATAAAATTACTGTGTGCTGAAGGAAAAATTAAAAACTACTGCCTTGGGTAAAATTACAGTATTGAAGGCAACAGAAGAAAAAAAATAAGTGCACAATCGAAATGCTCTGTTTAAAAGACAACAAAAATAGAAAATATCTTATAGATGTGCATCGATCTAATTCATACACAGATAGGGTCTTTCAACTTGGCTCAGTGCAGGAGAGGAAGTTGGTTGTACAGTGACAATTTTCAACAGCATTAGAGGGTAAATGCTATGTTTTAACATGAGCATGGCTAAAAAGCCTCAAGTGTCTTTGACTGGGACAATACAAAAGTTAAATATACAAGTCATTTGTTTTAAACCTACCATACAATTAAGTCATCTGAATTCAACAATCTACGCAACACCAAAATGTTCATACATTTATCTATCATTAACACAGAATGTTTTTGTCAATTTTCAAAAAGAAAAAAAAAAACTAAATTATATTTTTCCACAATTTACAACGGTCTGCAATACGCTTTGTGTCTGGACAAATACATGTCCGTGAAAAAAAAGTGAACATCTACTAGCTTAGTTTCAGGACTTTGAATACAAATCAGAATTGTACGTTTTCATTCATTACACATTTCTTTTGGGCTTAATATATTTTCTATTGGTATTGTATGTCTTGTAACAGAACAAAATTGAGAGCTGTTGACCTGAGAGAAGACAACATCAAAAAACATTACATCACTTCATTAAGCCAATAATATAATATTTTAACACTTGACAGGGCAAAAAAATAGTGTGGGTGTTTTATGGGTGTCTGTTAAAACTTACACGTTATAAACAGACTTTTGGTTAGTTAAGTAATCATGAAACCATCTCAGGTTCTTCACCAGTCTTTAGCTGTGCACCCTTTAGTTTCCAAACAGTTTACATATACTCAAGTTTTTGTTAAAAACCAGCATATTGAAATGGAAAAAAACATTCTACTGACACTTGTTTTTGGTTACAAGCACTGGTAATGCAAGTTGGATCCTACAGGATTCAGTCCTTTTAAAACAGTCTGCCAAACTAGCTCTGGGTCATATCTTTCCCCCAGTGTAATCTACAGTGGAGACATTTTGTTTTACTTTCCTCTTGTTATTTTTTATTCCATGGAGTCTATTCTGAGGCTTCAAAGCCATAAAAACAAGTTTTATCAAACCTCTTGCTCCAATATATTATGTCGAGTCTTGTCCCTCGTCTGACTCGTTGCCGTCGCAACGCCCCTCCACAGAGTCTATTGGTTTTGTGTGACATGTCTTTGCAAGGCTTGTCAGGCTTGAGGTAACATTTGAAGGCGAAAGAACATGATGTGAGTGAGAAGCCTGTGAGCTTTGGGAAGCCTCAGGTAAAGCTGAAGTCAGGGTTGAGCTTTGGAGATGTCTACTGGTCTGGTCAGAACCGGTTGGGGTAGGGATGGAGGTTTCAGAAGGAGTACCTAAAGAAGACTGGGCCGTTGAAGAGGATCTCTGTTCACTGGATGGGTTTGACTGAGAGGTAGATGAGGGACTGATGTGAGGTAATTGAGAAGCATGCTCTTTGGCATTCAGTCTTTCTGCCACTCTTTGTCTATGCTGAGGGAACTCAAGATGTTTGATGAGCTCTGCATTCCCAGTGAGAGACACCTCACAGGCGAGACAGTCATAAAGATGACCATCCTTGCCTTCTGTTCTACACTCTGTTTTGGAAACAATACAGTGGCTTAGAAGAAAGTTGTTATTCACATCTGGCTGCTTTGTGTTGACAGAGTTTATGAAGGGGGAATCTGTGCCATTGAGTGTGCCTTGCTTCTTGTCACGTTTGGATGAAATGGTGTCTTCTGCATGGAGGCGAGCAGAGATTTGGCTAGGTTTTGGTTTATCTGGTTGCTGCACTAACTGTTTCTGTTGTTGCAGCTGCAGTCTTTGTTGCATCAGTACACCCTGCAGATTTTGTTGATATTGCTGGAGAATGGAGCCCGGGGACAGCCCCATTAGAGCCTGTGGCAAGACTGGACCATATGGGAACATGCTTTCCATGCCAAACATGGGCTGCAGGAGGCCTCCAGGCATAGGTGTGGGAATATGGGCAGAAAAAAGTGGAGGGAAGCCAGGCATCAGACAGGGCAGAAGAGGACTAGGGAGCAGAGCTTGGTCAGTTTTCATAGCCGCATGAAGAACTTGTAGCTGAGTTGGGTCTATGGCATATTCCCTTACAGTATTTTGAGTAGATACTGTTGGTCTGGAAGAGTCTGACTTCTCTTTACTGTTGCAAGATGTGTTTGCACGAGTAGCATTTCCCAATGGAGAACTGTCAAGTTTGTTTGTGGGAATCCTGTTACTTCCAGTGTCGTTTTCTTTGGGTAACTGAAGTTCTTGTTCTGTGGTCTTTGGGGTCAAGACAGAGTTGGTTGTGCTAACTACATCTTTGTCATCCATAGCTGATATGGCAGAAGAGGACGTCATGGTTGGCTTGTGGGTCAGCTCATTTACAGGAGGGTCACTGGGACCTTCTACGATAATGAATTAAGAAAAAAAGCATGGATTAAAAGATCTGAATTTTTCAGAAAAGTAAATTAATTAAAAACAAAGTGTAGGTTAGACATACCTGTTTTTATGGAAGAAAAACCATCAGTCATTTTGCAGTTACCACCTCGAATGCTTTTAGTGTTCTGTGTCTGCAGACTTGAGTACATTGGAGACTGGCTCAGACACTGAAGGGCAGTTTGGTTGAGACCCACTGAGCTCAGTATAGCTTGTGTTTGGACAAGTCCCAGAGCATCACTTGTTTTTTTTAGATGATCCACCTCTTGTTGAGCCATCAGCTGGCGAGCAGATACTGAACCCAAATATTCCTTGTCCCTCTTCCTCTGGCCACCCAGAGCCTCCTTAACTTTAGCAAGATGTTGCTGGGAGAAGACATGGTCACGAATAGACAAGCAGCCACTGTATTTAACAGAGCAAAGAGTGCATTCAGTCTTAGGTCTATCAATAGAAGTACTCTCTGTACCAAACTGCTTTGCAAGGCTAAGCTTCGCCTTTTTCTCCTTGGCACGAGCATTCTGAAACCACACCTGAACCACCCTCTTGGCAAGTCCAATGTCATTGCCCAAGGCTTCACACTCAAGCATTGTTGGGGTTTTATAGTCACTAAAGCAGGCTTTGAGCACTTTCACCTGCAGATTGCTCATTTGAGTGCGGTAGCGTTTTTGGCTATATCTGTCATCAAAGCTCTGACTGTTGGAGCTACCAGGGCAAGGTGAAGCTGGATCAGCCAGGCTGGAATTTTCACTGTAATCTAAGACTAAATCATTATCAAAATCTTTAGCATTAAAGCTCATTGCAGGGCTAACCAATCCAGAAGACATCTTTTCATCACTTTCAGAAGAAGCCTCCCTTTCACTGCTGGGAGACATGTGGTCGATACTGCCATGTTTACCCTCTAGAGAGTCATTTCCTTCATCAGTTGTATGGTCATGGGTCGTGTTTGTGTTAGCCTCACAGTTATTCAGCTTGCTCTGTTCAAAAGTCTGATAAACTGACATGGAAGGCATCTCAAAATCTTCCATGCTCTCACCTTTTATAGGTTTTGGGCTCAGACGCTGCTGATGTGAAGACAGGTCCATGCTTTTGCACGCTGGAGAATCTGCATCATCAGTGGAGCTCAAAAACTGAGAATAATTGGCAAAATCAAAGAGATCAGATTTAAATTGAGAACTTTCCTGATCTTGAGTCATACTAGATATCGCCATACTATACCCTGCATTCCTTGCTTCATGCCAGTGACGTGAACGTATGTGAGCAGCAAGAGCAGTCTGTGCTTTAAAGAGAGCTCGACAGAATGGGCAACGACGATGGATATGAGATGGTCCCAATGCCCGAAACTGGCCTTTCCTCTCACGAGCTCGAGTGTTCTGGAACCAGACTTGAACTACTCTTTTCTTAAGACCGACCTCGTTAGAGATATGGTCAAGCATCTTGCGTGTTGGATTGGAGTCTAAAAGGTATTTCTGATACAAAACCTCTAGTTGCTCTGGTGTTATGGTGGTCCTCATACGTTTGTCTCGCTGGGGTTCCTCCCCATTATTTTCCCAATCATTCTCCATAGAACTGGTTCCTGCTTTCTCTTCAAGTTTCCTCTTCAGAGAGTTTATTGTTGAATCTGGAATGGTTGTCACTGCTGGTGGATTTGCCACTATCTGGGAAATTGTTCCTGAAAGCAGATGCCTCGCAAGTAGGGGATTAGCAGGATCAAACAGCATTAGAGGCATGTCGACAGGACGGTCGAGGAACTGTGGGCTGGGAAAGTAACTTTGGGTAAGGAAGTGCATTTGCTGGTGCTCTTGCCAATGTTCAAAAGAGGGGAAGCTCAATTTACACTGGATGCAGTGGTAAGGGCTCATATCCTGAGCTGGTTTCTGTTGCAATTGTTGCTCGGATGAAGGAATCTCTAAAGGACTAAAAATCTTTTGGGAGCTCTGTGAAGGAGTTGGGTTTGTTTCAGATGTGCAGGAAACCTGTTGCTGTTTAGGAGGAGAGTGAGAGTGAATCTCTGTGCTTACATTTTGGTTCTCCTCACAGAGAGGCCTTGGCTGCTGCATTCTGTTCTCTAATTCCTCAAACTCAGTGTTGATACTAACAGCCTGTTTAGGGTCAGATGATACTTCATTTGCTTGTTTAAGCTCTCTAGAAAGACTAGTTGTTTGCATATGCTCAGAATCAGTGGACTTCATATTAGTACTAGAACCAGATGAACTGGAGGGGCTTGAGCAACAATTTGCTTGTGTAAAACAAGAGGGTCCAGATATTGGACTATGACACTCAGTCTTAGAATCCATTGAAATGTCATTCTGATCGTTCGGCATTTCCTCCTCCTCATCTTTGTAACACTGCATTTTCTGGTGATTAATTAGATCAAAAATGCGTTGAAAGACTATGTTGCATTTCTTACACTGGAAATTGTTGTTGGAAGTACGAAAGTAGCGGTCATTAGATAGGTCTCTGCGTTCACTATCCTTCCCTCCCTCTCCTTGGTTCTCATAGTTCTTCCGAGCTTTTTGTCTGGAATTTTGAAACCATACCACAATAACACGGGTGGAAAGATTAAGGAGGTTGGACAGTTGCTCAAACTCATCATCTTTGGGGTATGCATTGGCATCAAAAAAATCCTGCAGTAATCTTAGCTGATAGTCAGTAAACCTGGTTCTTGAGGACCTCCTACCCCCATAAAATTCTTGTCTTAGTGGTTCAGGAGACGGTGGTCTAGAATCCACCTTTACATCTTCCAGTGTTGTGATGGGAGGGTTACTAAAGTTATATGGAGAATCCTTGTTGCGCTGGCGTTCTTTGAATAGAGTGTTCCGAAACCAATGCTTTATGACTTTATGTGGCAAACCAGATTTGTTGGCCATCTCATGGATTTGGTCCTCATTCGGAGAATTGTTGATATCAAAATACTGACGCAGGATTACAAGCTGATCATCCGTGATTCTGGTTCGAGGTCTTTTACTTTGCTGCTGTAACATTGATGGAGTTAACTGTTGTTGATAAATCTGTGTCAAATCAGAACTCAAACCGGCCTCCACTGGGGGCAGATGGACAGGGCCCTGATGAGTTAAAGATTGCAAAGGTATGGGGGGGATTAGAAGTGGGGGGAAGAGTGGAAGTTCCATGGGTAAGGGAATTTGAGCTAATGGAGCCTTAACTTGAGAAATGGAAACAGTAGCAAGAGTAGAACTGAGTGTAGAGACAGGAACAATTGGTTGCACTGGTTGTTGCTGTTGTGGCTGCTGCACTGAAGGGTTGGGAATCATAGGTGGTGTAGGAGAAGGGGATGAGACAGGAGAAGCCTCTGGAGTTGTAGGTCTCAATGGAAACAGTTTGTCATATTGCTCCCTATAGTCTTTGGCAAATTTCTCCAATGACTTGATAGGAAATACAGAATGATGAATCTGCTCTTTATGGCTCTTCAGAATCAGTGCATTTGAAAAAAGCTTCCCACAGGACTCACACTCTAGCTTCTCCATGCCTTCTGAATGATCCACCTCTTTGGTGTCAGTCACATCCCCACCATTTGGTATCGCCTCAGTAATGTTTTTCTGAAATCGCTGCTTATTTTCATTGAATTGCATGACTAACTCAAAACCAATGTTTTCAAGCAAAGCCTTTGAAGCATTCCCAGGGGCATCATGGGCTATTCTGGGTGGAAGAAACTCATCAAAACTCTTCCCACTGGTTGACATCTCTTTGTTTACATCTTCATTTTCTTGTGTTTTGGGATGATGTGTTTTTTCTCCGATACCCACATTATCCATTTCTTTTGATCCTTCATTACAGTTCAGTTCATCCGCATCCTTCTCACACAGTGGATCACTGGTCAGTTTCTGTTCATTAATTTCAGGATGAATTACAAGATCTTCATTTTGTTTTTGTTTAGAACAATATTTCGAGCCATCTTTTTTAGAAGACTCAGCAGTATCCTCATTTACAATAGGCTTTAATGTGCTTAAGTTTAGACCAGAGCCTTTAAGGTTCACCTCTGGATTCATGCGGAATTCTCCTCCTGGAATAAGAAAAGGAAGAAGCAATTGCTGTTGCTGCTGCACTGAAAGAAGAGCCTCTGTTGCCATAGGAAAAGGGTGTAAAAGTGCAGGATTGAATAAATGGGACTGAAGAAGAGCAGCGTTCTTTTGGAGCTCTTGCTGGAGATGGGCTTGAGCCTGGACTAACTGCTGCTGCTGTTGTTGTTGTAATGACATCTGTTGTTGCTTGGTAGCTGAATCAATCATGTTTACCAACTTCTTCCTCATGTCAGATGTTGAAGGATGGTTGGTGTCTGGGTTTGCAGGTGTGCCATTGAGTTCAGTGTTTTTTTGGTGGCTTAGATCAGCATTGTTCATGGAAGTAGCAGGCTTCATGGCTGCAGGGGTGCTGGACAATGCCTTGCTTGGGGGAGGGCCAACATATTCAGAACTAGAAGTGGATGTTTCAAGCTTGGATGCACGAGCTTTTGTCTGGTGCAAGACAGAACGCATATGAATCTCTAAGGTTGAACTCTGACTATATGCTACACTGCAAATACTACATTTAAATGGTTTGTGGTCTGCATTGTTGACAGGCTCTTGCAATCCAGTTGACGTGTCCTGCAGAGACCGTTTAAGTTTGTGTAAGTGTGACACTGAGTTGTAGTGAACTAAGAGAATATTCTTCTGTGTGAAAGATTCCTTGCAAACAGTACATTTGAAAGGTCTTGATGGATCCAGAAATTTCTCCATTGTAATATTCGGGCCCTTTCTAAGTGGAAAAACAGGCTGCTTGGGGTCACATTCAGCATTATCTTTAACCAAACTTGAATCACTGTCTGTAGGACTTAGTTTTTTCTCCAAATCACATTCTTCATCATCTTTCATCTCAGTTTCTTCTGGTGATCCCTCCTCTTCACCAAATGTTTGGTCTGAGGAGATCAGGGTATCACCATTCATCATTAAACCACCATAAAGCTGCTGTATCTGGGTTTCACTTAGCTCCAGGTGGCTTGTCTCAAGGTGTTTCCGAAGGGCCTGCATTGTACGAAAACTGCGTTGACAGAGGCAGCATATGGTGGCAGCTCTGATAGCATGGTACTGAGAATGCAGTTGCAACTTTTCAGGGGTTTTAAATGCTAGGCTGCACTGATTACACCGATACTTGTAAATGTGGCGATCAGATATTGCCGTTTGAGATTTCTGGTTATGAAGCTGGTTGAAGTGTGTCTGGAGTGCACTTGAGGATGTAAAGACTTTGTTGCAGCCTTTCTGCCAACAAGGAAAAGCAGCATTGTTCTCCTTTGTGGATTCTGCATCCTCTGATGGTTGTTTATAGATTTGTGCTGCCTCCAAGTGAGGTGTGGTACCTCTCTCAGGTTCAGCATCGGTTGACATTTCTAAAGAATAAACAGAAAAAGAATTGCTGTGAATACATAATGAAGCAAAATTAATTAGAACAATCATAATTTAATAATTAAACCAAGCACAAATATTGATAAATCACCTTTGGACTACTTATTGTGTCAGATCATAACTGTCAACCTATTTTAAAATGATGAAAAATAAAGAACCATGCTTAACCTAGATTTAAAAAAAAATTATAATATTTATACTAACCATCCAGTCTCTTTGTTTCATTAGCATTTATCAGCTGTGTATCCGAGTTGTTCACTGGTAAAAACATCTTCTCTGGCAGCACGTCTGAAGCAATCATCTGATCACAAGGGAAAAAAGAAATCATAATAGGTTTGATAAATCCATTTTGTGGATTAATTAATCCACAAAAATCTCATTATTAAGTCATTTGATTGTTATCTCTAAAAATGATTGGTCATTATGCTGTGTTCCTGCTACGTGTGCATTAACGATGCATCGTGCAAGAGAACAGACCCTTAACTTTAGAAGGCAAAATGGAATCGCAGTCATGAACCAACACTTAAAGCAGTTCAAAGGTTAAGTATGAATGGAAGCCCTCTTTGGTCCATGACAACACAATTAGCTAACTTTGGATGTAAAAAAGACACTTTACTTATCTTCCTCTCCTTCTTTCCTCCTGTACCCACTCAAATTTAAAATGTGTAAATCAATGCAACTTTAAGGGGGGAGAGGGAGGGATGAACAACCAAACAAAATGGCTGCTATTTCCATCACAAAGCACACCATTTCAGGAAAGTGCTGTATTGAAGGGACACAAAGCAGCACACAAGTCCTCTTCAAGGTCACATTTAATTTAGAACATAATTACCAGGCACGGTTCATAACGAAAATCACCTAGCACTGGCTCAGAACTAATGAAGCACAATTATTTTCATTACTGTATTTCAGTTCAGCTGGGGAAGGGGAGAGGAACGGCAAGTGCCGAAGAGAGAAATCAAGAGAGATGGCAGAACAGAGGGCAAGGAGGACCAAGAAAGATAGGAGAGGGGAGAACACATGAAATGGAAAGACAAACAGAAAAGCCTTTTACGCAAGAAAAAGCACTCAGCGCAAGCTGACTGAATTGGCAAAAAATGTCCAACCTTTCAGAAACAGTGAGGCATGTCTGCTTCTGGTTCAAACAAGCTCTGGGTGCATTAGTATCAATTTATATTCTGCAGATAAAAAAAGCTAATTTTAATATTCATTGGATCTGAGGCAGCTACCTCTTCCCTCCCCCAACTCAATGTCATTACTTGTCTCCGTTCGCTCGTGCTGGAGTCACTGAGGGTCTAAACACCCCTCCTTATACGCACATGCACATTGTTCTGAACATTTTCTTGCGTTAATACCATTTTTACCCCATATATAAAAAATAGGGGTCCACTGATGTTTTTTAAAATCAATATCTAGAAAGCAGCATGGCTGACGGCTAGTATAACACAAGTAATAGCGACTAAGATGCAGGCTACACAAAATTGCAGAATTTAAACAAGCACAATAAAAAAAAAATACTTTTTTTTTTTTTACTTTAAAAATGGCCAAATATCAGCTGATTATTTGGCCTGCCCCATTACTAGTAAAAATAAAAATTGTAAATAGATCCTGCTTTGACATCAGTAAAAACTGCCTAAGGGATAAAAAAATGAAAAAAATAAATAATTAAAAACATATTGTCTTCTTAATAGCCCAAGCAATAAGATGTTTTTACTAGGTAGAAATAAGAAAAACAATTTTTGCTGTGAGAATTGTGGCTGGAATGGACGTGTTACTGTTTAAAGTTGCTTTAATTCTTTACAAAAGCACTAAAAAAATTACAAAATATATAGCACTAAAATACTGAATCTACATGATATATGCATACTGTCTTTTTCCCCCCTCACCGTGTTGATGAGCTTCTGAGTGCAGTCTGCAGTGACACTGTGCAGCTGTGTGAGGTGGGTACGCAAGAGGGCAATACTGTGCAGTGTGTCTTGGCACAGTGGGCAGCGGGGAGCAGGCTGAACTGCATGCTGGTTCATCACATGACTCCTTAGACGCTCAATATCACTATGACGGAACCGACAGAATGGACACTGTCGCATCTGAATGGAAGGAAACAAACAACAGAGGTACAAGAATTACAACTTCATTTCTTCAAATTTTTGCACAATGGTATAGTTATGGTATAATAAGCAATTAAGTTAATAGTAATTTAATTAAATTAGTATTAAATGATTACCATATTATTATTCCATTGTATTTGCTAGGGCTTGCACAGCTACTTGTTTATACTATTCTGCTAGTCGTACAGAAAATTAATAAGCATCAGTGGTCTTATGGCACTTTAAAGAACTTGTAAAATAAACATGGCAAAACCAGGTTACATTTTATAATAAATAAAAAAAATAGTGCAGAGTGCATTGCAGCAGACCTCTTCCTGTATCCGTGGCCTTTTGCAGGGAGAGAGGTCATCTAACTCGTCAGATCCAGATGAGGGACGCTTAGGACTTGAAGACGACTCATTTTGCTCTGCCTCTGTTTGAATAAATCCTTCTACTAGCAAAAAAAAGGAAAGAAAAGCAAACAGATCATTTATAAGAGGCGCACATTTTTGTTTAACAAGTAACAACACTAAGCTTAATGTAAAACAGTGGTTCCCAAATAATGCAATTATTATGGTGTTAAATATAAGCTAAATTTAAACTATATTGGTGTGGGTTCACCACAGCATCTAATGTAAAATCTGGGTCCCGAAGCGAATCCAGCTGAAAAAACTGGAGCAATAATTTTGGTAAAGACCTGATTTTTTCCTCGTTATGTCTCCATGTTTACTTCGGTCTTCTTGGTTAGCCGTATCCTCAGTGGGAGACTCCATCCCATTCTGACCTGTTTGAAGAGCTGAAGAGAAAAAATATATATTCAGTGAGCACATCACAATAGACAAATTCATATGTACACACTCAAGGTTGTTTGTGTCCTATATGCTTTGCAATTTAAATTATCAGGCCAACTATTTGATTTTTTAGGCAATTGGTCATTGCAGAAAATATCTTGCGCGCATGTGCCACTGCAAAACAAGGTTGAATGCAGGAACACATTCAAACCTATAGGGGTCAGTCTACACTAGCTCAGTGAAACCCAACCAACCTGCTCAAACACATTAACGGACAGACCGACACAAAACACTAGCTAGTAATCTACAAAATCTCCTATGGATTCACTCAAAAGAAGTTAAATATATTGATCTTATACAGTAAAAATACAAAGAAAGATATGAGAGAAGAAAATCAGAAGGAGGACGAGTTAAAGTCAGTGGCGTCAGCAGAGCTTTATTTGACCTGTGGGGATTTGAAAAGTCACAGGAGGAAGATAATGCAGCAGAGGTCAGGAGGGTCACACACAAAGAGTCCATTTCAAAGCACAAATTGGCGAACAATGCCGCCATGACAGGCTTTAAAAATGATCTTATACAATAGGTCTTGTGCTCAGTTTGAGTCTGTTGTACTAGTTATAGCTTTCTAGCTAAAAGAAGCATTTTCTAAAGCGCTCCCTGAAAACTGAAATGACTGTGCATATCTAAAATATATGGGATGGCATTTACTGACAATATTTTGACAACAGTCTTCAGTTTTGGCTTGTTATTTTTTAATGTTCCCGATGAACTCCAAAATCAAAAAGAGAGAGCAGGCACACATTAAGATGGAAATTCAAAAAGGGCAATGATGCTCTGTTGTTCTTTTGCAGCGTCTAAAAGCTTCGGCTGAGCTCTGTAGGTACAAAACACACAGCCTCGGGACACACTAAACCAGATACCCCATTCAACGCCCTCCCTCCCTCTCCTCATCCTCTTCTCTCTTGCTTTCTGCCTTTCTGCTTTCTTAGCAAAGTAATTGTTCTGCTACGTGGGGGGAAGGGAAAAAGAACAGAGTTGATTTGGGTGGGTTTGGGCAGGGTGGTGGTTGGGGTATGGGGGGGGGACAAAAAAATGCATGAGGGTTGTCATAACAGACCAATCAAACGCAGGCTGAGGTATCTTCTGGTAATTCTTTGAGAAGGTGATTATGACAGAGGGTGAGAGAGAGAGCGAGAAAGGCCATCTGAACACCAATTATCCTGACAGACACGCTATTGATTTCCTATCAAACCAACACACCCATAAACACAGAACACATAACCTGAAACTGTCAAATCCGCTCTAGTTACGACCGCCCCATTGAGCCCGCTCGCTCAGTCATTCTCTCAGTCACACACACCGCGCTGAACCTGACCAAAAAAAAAATGTGTCTATTGTTGAGCATCTCTCACAGGGAAAATCACAACAAAAAAAGCTTAGGGATTGAAAAAAAAAAAAAAATCAAATGGCAACTAAATGTATGGGACTGAAGGAAACCATTAATTAGTGAAAATTCATAATGTGTTGCATGATATGTTCAAATTCTGACAAAATGGCAAATGATCCATTTTATGCAAAACTTGTTTAATTATGCACAACAAATTTATAATGCAAAAATGGGCCAAATTTAACCAAATGCATTTTAAAAAAAATTGTTTTTACCTGCAACTTATTTATCATGAAACTTAATTATCAAAGACACAAAGATTTTATTTAATTTTGAAGTTGCATTGAAAATGCACTTCAGAAATCAAAGGGGGCATGTGGATTCATTCACTTAGAATGTTCATGACGCTTCTTGGACAAAACAGATGGCCGTGGCTCAGCGTGGTGAGGTCATTCCGGCCAGTAATGAAGTGATCAGATGCACCCACACATGCTAACACACTCCAGGCGCACACTCAACACACACTTCATCAGCACTTCCTACCCGTCCCAGGGATCAATATACAAATGCTCAGCAGCATTGATCCAGTATTGATTATAAATTAGGCAATGCCCTGGTGTTCCTAAAGAGATCAATAACCAGCCATTCAGCTGCGGCGCTCCAGCAGGTCGGAAGCAGCGCTGATCCGATGTTCCTACAGGTTCAAATTCACACTGAAACAGCTACTCACTCTCACTCACTGACTTTAGCATTGATTGTACACGACACACTGACTGCTAACCTTTTCTTGTACCCAGTGCGTTCGCCATTTCTCCTCATCGGGAATATAACGCTACTATACAGTATTTCAGTTCTCTTTATTTTAAATGTACCATGTTTAGGAAGTTTTACATTAGTTTTTCAAAAAAAAAATTTTTTTTGCTGATTAATTTGAAACCATTACTAAACAAATCTTATCAAAGTTAGAACTGAGAAAAAAAACATTAAAATATAAACATTTTCTTAACACAAAATAAACCAGGAATATTTCAAAACACCTGTCAGTCTTTAGGAATCTCTATCAGACCTTTTCTCTGTCTTTCCTTTAAAATGTTAATTTGAGAATGTTAATTAACTCATGCCTCGTTAGTGGGTTGCGCCTTTATTGGCTGCATTGACTGGCTAACCCTCTAGTTTAGCCTCTTTCTGGCCAGTGAAGATGTTACAAATGTGATTATTGGCAAGTCAATTAACAAAATCAATTCCTACTATTCTGTACAAAAGGCACACTCACTCGCTTTCTTTTTCTCTCTCGCTCTCACACAACAAATGCATATGTAAATATACACATACAAACAGGCTGGGTGCCAAGGTTGGGCTATTGTTCAACTCATTAGTTGAGCTTATTCTGTGTTAGAACTAAATGCTAATTGCCTCCACCACCCGGTTTTCTCAATTACCCCAGTGTAAATATATGCCCTCTTCCTTTTCCTATTCTTTTTGTTTTTCGGCATGTCTGTCAGCCCCTCCCCCTCTGTTGTTCTGTTGTGTGTTTTAGAGCCTTGAGCGTCATGAGCACAACACACAAGGGACAGTCTTTTGATTAGGGTTTTAAGGAATTCTCCCAGACTTTCTCCCCAATATTAATCTAGCATCAAAAGCTGGTGTTCTGCTTATGAGTGTGTTGGATTTTGCTTATTCCCCCCCCTGAAATTTGACTGGTTTAAAAACAATTTTTTGGTGCTTTGCAAAACCCCTGAAGATAACTCTGTAAATTGAAACAGAACAAAGCGATCGTGCATGTGTGTCTCATACCATTTTCTTGAGCAGGGCTTTTTCGGATTGTAAAGATGGCACCAAGCTCCTCCTCATCCTGCAGACCCTTCTGGATTCGCTGTAGTCTAAGCAGCCCCTCCCCTCTCTGGTGGCTCAATGAATGGGAGTGCTGCACTAAAGAAAGGCTGTTCTGAGTGGAGAAATCACACAGCACACAGTGCAGCCAGACATCTTCAGACTCCATTCCATCCAGCTGCTGCAAATACTGAGAGAAAGAGTAAAGATAAACATTAATCATACATGATGTGTGAGGGTAAACAGAAAGGAAGGATATAAGGAAGGATAACAGAAGTTATATCAATTAATAAAACACTCTTCTACTTCATCCAACTCACATTTCAACACCAGCAACATACTTTAGTCCATTTACCATATAGTCATAAATGATCAATATGTGGCTTCCTCTAATGTGGACAGCACAATATAGATCAATGCAGGATCAATACAACCCTGTAAAAACACCTATGTAGATGTTACTTAACATGCTTTGCTCAAATAAACGCTAAATCTCTCCCTCTGTCTGCGGTCTGGTGAAAGCTGAGCACACAGATTCAAAGCAAATGAATCCAGTGAAACATTAGATGAACACAGACACAAAAACACATACACACAACCACAGTGAGAAACACCAGTCCACTTGTTTTACAGAACTCTAAACTGATTAGAGATGTGCTGAGTTAATGGACCACATTAGAGGGAGGGAAAAAATAACATACAATATATCTCAATTACCACAGAGGCCTTACAGGTTTTGGGGAATAATGGCTTCACTGCGGGCAGCTTGGGCTTTTGTGGATTTTACTGACAGGAATCCCAGGCCTCAGACTTTTTGCACATAGCGTATCTGGTTTTGAATTGTGAGATTTACCTTGTATAGTCTCAGACTGGTCTCGTGTCTGGAGTTCATGGTGTGAAGCTTCAGTTTCTCCAAGCTGCTGGCCTCGTAGTCACATGCATTGCACCTGAGCTGCACTTGGCTTCCAGCAGCGACACACCTGAGGCGCCACTCTTCTTCCTCCTCTTCGATGTTTACATGTTGACTACTGGCCTCTCGTAGGTGTGCAGCTAACTGGTAGCGCTGTACGTGTTTGTCTGTTTGGCAGTGCAGTTGGAAGTTTGCTCGCAAAGGCGTGGCATAATGGCAAAGCCGACAGTGATGGGTGTCTCCAGTTGTGCTCCTCCAATAGGAATTGGGTAATGACCGCTGCATGGTCAGGTGTTGACTAAGCTCTTCTAGAGTGTCACAGGAAAAGCAACCACATAGAATGCATTCAAAGAGTTTTGGTGAAGAGGTTTCATTGCAGGACAGAGAAGCGATGGCATTGGACAGTTTGGTCTGAGGTTGGCAGTGGCGGTAAAGCTCAGTGGCATTGTGCTTACGTTGACGTTGCATGTGTGCCAAGTTCTGCTGCAGTAGAAGCACGTTGTGCGTGTGCTTTTCACTGGTCATGTGGATTCGGAGGTTCCGTGCCACATTGGTTTCGTAGTCACAGACTTCACACCGCCACGATGCACGTCCCCGAAGCTTAGATGGAGAGGGGGAGTTGGCTTGGGTGGGGTGAGTGAGAGTAGGATGTGAATGGGTTGAAGGATTAGGCTGGGGTGCTAGGCTGTGTGCATGTGACTGCGTCTGCAGGCTCTGCATGTTGTTGAGGTGTTTGTCTGATTGCATGTGAATGCTCAAGTTGCCCTTGGTGGTGGTGGAATATTGGCAGACCTGGCAGCGGAACGGCTTGTATCCACAAGAATAAGTCTCACCTCTTGCTAGGCGTGGGTGGCTCTGACCACTGCTGCAGTATGGACACTCTTCAGAATCCGACTCTGGGTGCTTCTCCTTCATATGGGCTTCAAGAGTTTGCTGGTACTTGTAATGCCAGTTGCATTTTGGACACTTCAATGTCTTGCAGGAGTTTCTGGAGTGTACCATAGAGGCCTGAACGGCATAACTGAAAGATGATCCTTGGACATCGTCCCCAGCGGCAACAAAGCCTCCGTCAATGGCCACCACCAGCCTTTTTCTAGAGGCAGTGTCCAAGTGCCCTTCTTCAAGAATAGGCTGACTAGTCTGGGTTAAGGTAGGACTCAGTGTAGGGGACGTGGAATGGCTATGATTATTGGGCAGGTCAGAATGAGTGACAGCATGTCTGTCATCTTCAGACAACCTAGTGGTTGGTTCCATTGCTATGGCGCTACCATTCTCTAACTGGTCATTTGGTTCGGTTGCTGTGGCACTCTCTTGGTTGGCAAGTTGTTCTGTAGTAGTGACAGTGGACGGGTTTACCACAACAAGGGAAGCAGGTGCAGGGTCGTGGCAGTTAAAGCTTGTTCCATACTCTGACTCAGAGTCTGTAAGGGTTTTGGTGTTGTTCATAAAGCTGGTTGCTATTGTTACAGAGTTTGGAAGTTTTGAAATGCTTTGGTTTGACAGAGCAGCTTCAGTAATGTGCTCTTGTCCGCTACTGCTGCTAATACCATGAGCACTGTCATTTACAGTGCTGCCTACCTCTAAATACAATCTCCTTTCTCCTCCCTCACTACTTGCTTCATCCTTCCTCATCTTGTCCTCCTTGCCTCTTTGTGTGCCCTCTCTTCCCAGGGTTGAAGGGTCTTTGGCAGGGCTTGGTATTGAGGTAGCAGGGGAGGTTCTGGGTGGAGAGGGCAGGATAGGGAGTCCTGGCTTAGAGATCAGAGCCTCTTCATTCTCTTTCCGTCTTGCCGTGTCCTCTGTGCTTTTCCCAGAGGTCGGAGATGCCAGTTTAAGTGGTACCACAGACTCACAATTCCTTTTTGGTTCTAGGAAACAGAGAAATGGGCGGTTGCCTGGGCCGGCAGGCTGTAAAATGGCAGAGGTGTGTTTAAACGAGAGCAGATGTTGTTCTTCATCGCTGAAGGTGATGTTGTGTTGCTGAGAAGCATGAGCCCTAAACAAGTGTGAACGGCCAAAAGACAGCCGACACAGAAAGCACATCAGGATGGGTTTGGTTAGACCAGACCATATCACCCCTGTCTCTGGTGATCCTGCCACGTCAGGAGCATTATCTTTGGATTGGCGGGTCACCAGAGCTAGACTATCACTGTCGTCAAGGTTATGCATTTGGAAGACACGAAAGATCTGTGGAGCGGGGCTTTGAGACAAGGAAATGTAACAGGTTCTAATGATGGAGGAAGGGGAACCTAACGAGGAGGAGGAGGGCACACCACTCGTGAGTTTACTCTCCGTCACATAGGCAGACCCATCAGGCTGGTACAAGATCTCTCCGATAGGACTCTCCACATCCTCACCTTCTTCCTCTTCATCTGCCTTCTCCCTCTCTAACATCTCTCTGGTTGAACATTCATTAACCTGTTTTTTCCTAAATCTTTCATCATATCTCCCAGCAAGTCCCTCCTCCTCAGCCCGCCACACTAGTCCATCCTGGTTGGACAGAGTTTCTGTGCTCCGATGAATGGCTTGATCTCTGGCCAGTAGGAGTGGATTGGGGGCCAGAGGTCTGCAGAGCCCAGGAGGCTGTTGTGTGTGGGGGCCAGAGGCTCCATTGTTGGAGACAGAGTCACAACACTCCATCCTCTGAGCTACTGAGCACGTTCATCCCACCCTGGCCTAGAAAAAGAATGAAAGGGAGAGAAAAGTTTAATTACCCAAACTTTACACCTTCATTACGATTTTCTAAATCACTTTGCACCATTCATAATTACAGCAACATATGAAGTATTTTAAATTTGAGCAGCATAAACTTTAGTGTCACTATTCAGAGAGAAGCAACTCTGGAACGATGAAGGAAAGCAGAGAAAGGTCTAGACTGTGATCAATAGCTCTTTGCCTAGCTGTATTACAGAGAGCTGAATATTACATGAGAGACAATTCCTGGAATCACCAAGATCTGCTCAATTAAATGTCTCTGTCTGTCTCTGACTCCCCCATCCCCCTCCATCTGAATTATATTTCCCTTTAGGCAACTGAGCAGAACATAGGGCTGTGTCTACGGGGGATTGCCCCGTGACAGTGCCTCTGGAATAAGTTCCCTATTGACTCTAGTCCCAGGTTTCTCCAGAGACACGGCCCCCACAGGCCTTGATCAGTAAAGCAGCTGAAGTGAATTAAATTGAATTATATTAAAGCAGCCTATCACAACAGGGTTCAACCTATATTAGGCGTCTATAATAATTGCAATTTGCATTAATGCTAAGTAGAAACAGGTTCACATTTGGAAAGGAATTTTAATTGTACCAGCAGCACAAAGTTACACATTTTACAAATACAAACATATGATGTAGCTACTTAAGCCTGCCTTGTGCTTACACCGTGGGCTATATTTAAATAATTAAAATGTGCTTATAGTTATTACTGGATTTATCTACAGTTAAGTCACCTAAATACTGTAAAAACATCAAACATTTGCACAGAAGGTGTCTGAGGAGAGTACAGAGTTTGTGGATTGTAGTTAGGGGCTAATTGCTCAGTTTCTAGGTTGAAGAGTGCAGATTCTTGAACTGAGATTCAAGCTGTTATATTGAGCTCTCTCTGATCCTCTCTACTGGAGGGGGCTAAAGTGCTAATGGGAAAATCAATAGCGTGAATGCTAAGCATCTTACTGGAAGCAAGAGCAGGATGCTAGCACACCAGGCTAAAGGATGCGTTCCCTGATTTAAGCTCCAACTGGACCTAAAAAATGGACTTAAAAGGCCAAATGTTTCAAAAATAATGAACAGCTCTTATACATAGGAGTCCACTCATTGAAATAAACATAAATGCTTATAGAGCGCTAGAGATACATATAAACAAACTGCCAGGCTGACACTAACTAAACTTTCTGTACAGATCAATGAATATTCAGTCTTTTTTTGCTCCGTGTGTGCATGTGTGTGTGTGTGTGTGTGTGGGGTGGGGTAATTAGTGATGTATCTCATTAGCTGCTAGGTTAATTACCCATCTCTCTGGGATACCTGATAGGGGGCACACAGCTGGAATCAAGACACATCTTAAACCAATTACTCTCTGTAAGTGTGTGTGTGGATTAAGACCAAGATGTCAGCTGAGAATTAGACAAAACAGCACTAAAACTAATATTAACCCTGACACTAACAGTACCAGCAATAACCCTTAAACAACAACAACAACAACAACTACAACAACATGTACAGGGAACTGTTTTCACTGAACTGACATCAGGAAACTTTTGTTTCAAGTGACTAAATTATTATCTAACATAAAATTAACCGACATGCTGTGGGCAATTCCTGTTACCACATAAATCTCCCACTTTGCAAAAAAAAGAAGAACATTTATGGCACTCAAGAGGTAACATTTTTTGGGGAATTTCTACAACAACATTACAGTATGGCAAGGAAATACTACCACTCCGTCCTCTCTAGTTTATAAAAAATGACAAATATAAGAAATAAGTTTCTTAATAACCACTAATTAATCTTGTTCCTAATGAAAGCTGTGACATCTCATTCTTGTGCATTATTCTGTTCATTTTGTCTACTTCAATGTTTACTTCATGTTAACTGATAGAAAATTGCGAAAAAGATTGCAAACTTCACATAAATTTAATAGAAAATAAAAAAGCTGATTTAATATTTAGTTTGACCTCCTGAGACTGACTAGCAACATTTTCTAACCACTGAAAGGAAGTGATTAACCTGACAAAAAAAAGAAAGAAAAAAAGATATTGTGTGGAAAGCCTCGTTTTGTTAGAGAGAGTGATTTCAAATTCACAGCACATATTGCTGATTCAGAGGCTTGGCTTCCTGTTTTAACGCTAAGCTAATATTGCCTCAGTATCTTAGTAAACATTCTATTACATAGATATGACTGTACAACACACCTAATCCTTGCGTGTTTTACATGTCTACAACATGACACAGCACATGGCTATACTACATAGTACCTGAGACATCAAAGAACACTTAAAACGATCAAGTGTGTGCACAATCTTACTTTGTGCCAGCGTTTTTTTTATCCTTTTAAGCTCTTGCAACATGCATGAATGCATGAGCACAAAAAAACGAAAACTGTTACAAGGGTTGAACTAAAAAAATTAAAGTATCAAACCAAACTTAAACCAGCTAACCCCACACCCTTCTCTCTCGCAGTCACACAAACACAGACACATTTTCTCCCACTGTATTTAGACAGCTGTCCTCTCTGCTGTGCGCTTGTCTTTGATCTTTGATTTAATGCCCCATTTCCATTAGAGACACTAGCCCATTCAGGAGCAAAACTTCAAAAGAAAGAGAGAGAATGAGAGAGAGAGAAAAAAAGAAAGAGTGGACGAAAGAGAGGGCGAGAGTGCTGGTGAAAATGTATGACTTGTAATTTAGAAAACTGTGGCCTTAACATTGTTTCTAGATTAGTCAGCCGGCATAGAACAAAATACGTTAGCAGGAAGTAAAACGCTGATGCACTTCCTGTATGACATGCAAAAAGGAAGTGACAGACAAAAATGCAGGGTCAAAGTTCAAAAGGTAATGCTGATGTTATGGCAGGGCCATGACAGTGTTGTGACAGCTGCCTCCTTAAAAATGAGCCTTATATTATAGTTCTGGAAAAAAATTCATTTGCTTACATAAGTTTCCAATAGGCAGAGATGTAGAACAATGTTTTACACATGCACAGTGACGCATTCTGTCATTATGCTTACAGTAAGTCACACACGCTTCAGTTTCTAGTGTGAAAGTCTGAGCGTGATGTAAACGTATCGATCTAAACTGCAGCAAGATCCAGCGGGATTATGAAATCAATTCTACACTGAAAGAGTTCTTATTCATTTGACTTGATCTTATGCCTCTGACAATGCATGGGAATCGCTTGTGTGTTCTTCCTCAGTCAAATTGCGGCACTTGTTACACACGTATCAAATGGAAAGTGGCACTGTGTAACTAAAGCTTTTATCTGTAAGGATTATTCATGTAAATATCCTGCATTCATTACCCAAGTATATGCACTGTGAAATGAGAAAGGAAAAAGAAAACATTTGTGCAAGATTAACTCCTTTTAACAGCTAGATCACAATTCAAAACGCATAATCCTGCAGAGCTGAACAACATGCAAAAAAAAAAATGGAATTGACTAGCTAGAATTTTTTTTATAAATGTTACTGCTATCTTGTTTTTAATCATTGGTGTTAACAAGTGATTTATGCAACCTCTAACAAAATGACAAGAGATTACATTCTGTTGGAGGATAATTGAAAATGGGTTGATGACAAATAATATTACAAGTAGCATTATTTTATCCACCAGGAATTGACTGAATTGTGAAAAGTGTGCAGAAATTCCTTTTTGCTAAAACAATAATAATGTGACAACTGGCTAGAAAAGAAATCCACGCACACATATATATATATATATATATATATATATAGAGAGAGAGAGAGAGAGAGAGAGAGAGAGAGAGAGAGAGAGAGAGAGAGAGAGAGAGAGAGAGAGAGAGAGAGAGAGTGTGTGTGTGTGTGTACTAATCAAATACTAATATTACTATTGGAGATACAAACTAAAAACATGGCATCACAATAATATTTAAATTAAGAGTAAATATGTAAAGATTTAAATCTGTAAAGACACTAAATTATCATACAGA